>NW_024704742.1:25893154-26493154 GCF_018977255.1 Callorhinchus milii | reverse complement strand
AATGCTAATCAGCCTTGTATTGGTTACAGCTTCTTTCATGTCAGAAGGACAGCTCAAAGTGTTTCACAGGATTTACTGTGTATTTTATAGGTAAACGCAGCTGGCAATTTGCACATAGCGATGTCCCACAAACAATCTGGGATTGTTTGGTCAGAACACAATGAGCAACTCTGTTCTCTTTTCATATAGTGCCAAGGGATTTGTAATGGTACCTGAACGGGCACCTTTAGCGTCTCATCTGAGGGACCTCACTTCCAGCAATGCAGCACAGCCAGAGTATCAGCCAGACTGAGCTCAAAGTCCCAACATAGAGCTTGAACCCACAACTTTCTAATTCAGAGACGAGAGTTATGTCAATGGAGCCAGGCTGACACCTCTAAAGTGTATCCATCGATGTACTTTGAAATAATGCTTAAAATCATACAGAGATTTTACCAATAATACTGAATGATAGACTACCAAACAACTGAGTCAATGGATTTATTTTTGGTCAATGGAAATATTTAAGAGGGATGTCGAAGACTATTTGGGATGCAGGAGTATGATTGTATGATACTACTGATTTACTGGATACATATATATTTATACACACTACATATTTTCATTTATATAGTGCCTTTCACTCTGGATGTTCCGATGTCCTGGACATTCCAGGATTTGCACCTGAGCGGGGGGTCGGTGGGTCAGGGCAGTGAGTGGGGGAAAGATGGGCAAAAGTGGAGTCGAAGAGGAAGGTGTTGAGGCGGACTTTGGAGGAGGCAAGGAATGGGATGATTTAAAGGACCTCCTGGATGGAGTTCCAGAGAGTGGGGGCAAATACCCTGAAAGCCCAGCATGTTTCATGTCCCCCACCCTACCCTCACCATCATCAGCGATCAGGCTTTCAGCCATTCTGCCTCCACTGTCTGGAACACCCTACCCGGGGTCCTTCCAGCTCACTTCCTGCCTCACCTTGTTCAAGGTCTAACTTGAGACCTATCTCTTTGCCGGATTTTTGTTCATCTTTCCCCTCACCTTCCACATCCATCCAACATTATTAACTTTGGGATGTCCTCCTGAGGAGAAAGGCATTGCATAACTCTAAACTGTATTGTAACCAGGAGAGGGTCCCCAATTTAAGGGATGCTTTAATTCATATCAGAACTTTTACCCCAGTTTGTTTGATGGTGTTGCAAGTTAAACGCACCATCATTTTAACTTTAGGACCCAGACTCTTATTTAGTCTGGATTGATGAGATGAAAGTCTCTTCTCTGAAAGCCATTAACCTGTTAGCCAGGAGATAGCTAAATTTAGATCTGAACAAAATGCCCTCAAGCCTACATTAATCTATGATTCAGTTTGCACTGCTGCTTTTTTGTTTTGCCTCTTAATAAAATAAAATACACGGAGCGTTGTAATGAATAATAATACTTACATTTGTTATATCACCTTATCACGTTGTCGTTTCGATGTCTCAAAGCGCTTTCACAGAATTGTAGGTGAACATAACAGCCAATTTGCACACAGCAATGTCTCACAAACAGCCATAAAATGAACGGCCAATTTTATTTTGGAGATATTTGGCCAAGACTCCAGTAGAAACTCCCTTCTCTTTCGAACAGTGCCATGGGACCTTTAACATCCACCTGAATAGGCAGATGGGACTTCATATCCTTTAATGTCTAATCTGAAGGACAGCACCTCCGACTGCATTCGAGTGTCATTCTACGCTGTGAGTTCAAAGTCCCCGACGTGGGGCTTTAACCCACAAACTTTGGCTCAGATGTGAAAGTGCTACCAACTGAGCCAGCCAGACATTGGAATAGTTGTAGCAAACGTACAAACTCATTCAGTGTCTGAAGGAAGCAATCAGAATCCAAACAAATTTTACGACCAAATAATCAGAAATGACCATCACCAGTGGTTGTCCGTGTAATTTCTGGGAAGTTTGTCTGTAACAAATAATATATTAGGATAACACTAATTTTACACAACTAAGATAAGTATGTTGAAAATATTTTTTATTCTGTTTTGCTGCTCCTGTTTTATCCTTTTTATTTGTTTCACTTTACCTTTACTTCTTTTCTTGTCATACCCGGTTCTGTCTATTCTGCATCTTTTTCTTAGGAAAGTAGTTTCTTCCTCCATTTACTTTTGCCACCTCACCGTCTGTGTGGAGTAATTAGCCTCTCGAGTTCACTTTTTTTTGGTCAGCCGGGTCTAACATGTGGAATCCCATCACCATGTTTAGGAGTAATCAGACCAGAATGAGAGTTCCACACGTGTACGCCACCTTCACACGTTAATGTCCCCGTGTCTGGAATGGAATGCGCGCTTTCTCTGGAGGAACGCACAACGTACGTGAAAAAATGCTGCAGGAGTTCCCATCGATGGTAATGGCAACCTAATAAGACAGAAGCAAATTATAGAATTCTACAGCACAGAGGAGCCCTTTAAACCCATCAAGCATGTGCGTACTATGTCCCTGAAACAGCTGTCCTGTTAGGTCCACTCCCCTACCCTTTTTCCATACTGTTTTATACCATTTTTCTTTTTAAAATATTCATCCAATTCCTTCGTTAGAGCATTATACATTCTGCCCCGATCATTGTTTTTGGTTGGGGATTCTACGTCCAAAAAAGCCTCCGGTCTACAGTGTTTCTATTCTTTCCCTGTGTTGTTTTGGGTGGTGATCGTACATTTATGCCCTCTCATTACCCACTCAACGACTGATGGAAGTATTTTACATTTTTAGATTATGGCAATAACAGGGGGACCGCTCTCAAACCCAACCTGAAGATAATGTCCTATTATAGGAAGAGTTAATGCAAGTCAGGAGAGCAGTGAAGCAACCACCAATTATTGATGATTATTCCCCATAACTGGAAGCCAAGCCAAGCAGCAATCACCAGCGCCCTCTCAATCAGACCGAGGAGTGCAATCATTCTGATAGAGAGAAGCGCAAAGGTGGATAGAAAGCTTTTAGGTGAATTCTGAAACTTAATAACGCTGACAGACTGCTTGCATTACTGTACCTTTTTGCTACTTTGCTACTCAGCATTAATTGGTGGGAGGATACAACAAAAACAGGGCAGTGATTTAGTTATATTTTATTCATATTTGAGTCGTTTTTCTCTTTTGGATGCTCTGTATTCCTGGTTTCTCAGTCCGGATGGTTGTGTCAAAAGTAGTGTCATTGTTGGACCAGAAGGGTGTGAAGACAGAAGGGTTTTGAGACATGGGACTGGTATAGTCAATTCTTTATATACCCCCCACCTATCCACACCCACACACAAATCACACCACACACACACATCTATATACATATAGTATATATATATATATGTACACACACACACTCGATGGACAGTTCTTTCTTATGTGTAAATTGAAAACTGGTGAAGATTTGCCCTGTGGGAGGTCAGCTCAAACGTCAATAGAGGATGACATGTGAGCACATTGCCTTCTGTTTGAGATCGCTTGAGCTAACTTGAATTCACCCCTTGTGAATTCACTCTAAAATTGATGACTCACCTTAGGGACTTTGTTATTCTGTGACTTTTTTTAATGAATAAGCGCATCTTTCTTACTAGTGCTAAAGGAACAGTGTGATTCTGTGTACAGTGTCTGCTCGAAGAACAGACAGAGGCTGTGATCTTTTAAAAGCAGCCAGACATGGCCAGTTGACTTATTGAGCATATTTCTTCCAATAGCCATGAACAATGAGCAGTCCCTCCTTTTGTAAAGTGAAGCCTGAATGACTGTGTCCCAGACTCATTTGTACAGCAGGGATACAACAACAACAAATTACATTTATGTCCTCAGAGGGAATCTTATGTTCTTATAGGAAATAATATCTCAGGATACAATACATAAGTTGGGACATGACATGTGCAAGCGACTGCCAGCATGGTGGAAGGTGAACTGGATGGAACTTGGTTGTCTTTCGCCCAGCAAATTTTTATGTTCTTATTTATATAGTGCCTTTCACATCCCAAGGAAAGGATGTCCCAAAGGGTTGATACAAATTAATATGCTGCCAACACCACACACGAAAGTTGGCCTTAAGCAGCCAGGCCTTAACAGCATTCTGTGTGGCTAAACCTGATTTTTACTGCACTTTCCACTGCAGATCAGCCGCAAGCATCAATGTCCATTTAAGGGTTAAAATTACAGTATTTGCAATTATTTGGTAAGAGATACTTTTCACAAAAAGTGAAAAGTGGCCCAGCACATAGTGGCGAACAAGCAAAATACAATCTGCCTCTAGTTGGTAGCCAAGGCTGTCAGAGTTGAAGGCCAAATGGAATCAGGTCAAGGTACTCCTGTGATCTCCCAAGATTTAATTACAGGGAAGCAGGTGTTGAGCCCTGGAGGGGCTGCTGTACCTATTATCATACCCAGGCGGCGCTGCGTGGTACGAGGAGACATGCTACATTTGCACTGAAGGATTAGCAGTTAATTGTTTGAATGCAGTTTTGCTGCCAAGAGTGCAGTAAAACAGAAGTACCATCTGGAGAAGGTGACCAGTTGGGGAAAACGGGTTGTTATTCTGTAGCAGCTTGTGCGTAAATCACTTTCCATGGTCTATTTCATTAACTTTCTTCATTATAAATAATCAGAGGAAAACTCCATGACATCAACTCCAGGAATATTTGAATTCATATTAAATGACCCTGACTGACTGCAATGTTACCCCAGGGACAAGAGATATTGCCCATAACTTTACTCAAAGGAGAGTAAATGCACAGTTACAGAAAATGAGGGAGTAAACTGTATAGGTTGTGCATGATATAATAATACCAATAACAAAAATAATAATCTTTGCATTTGACATGGTGCCTTTTCACATTGATGGGTATCAAAGCATGTCACAAGAGGTTTGGATAAAGTGCATTGATTGTGTCTTTGTAAGTCAAGGAGTCCTGTAGCTCTCAGAGTCAGAGTCAGAGCACTCGCTTTGCAAGTGAGAGACCTGAGTTCAATTCCAGGCAGGGAGAAACCTTGGGCAAGTTTCCTTACTCCACACAGAGCCTAATAATAATCCCTCCAAAACCAAAAACAATAATAAATTGGTCATTTTCAATCCACGGCTGTTTGTGGGACATTGCTGTGCGCAATTGGCTGCTGCGTTCGCCCACAAATAAAAAGGTCAATTCACTTTACAGTGTGTTCTGTGAAGCACTTTGGGACGTCCTCCCGACGTGAAGAGCGCTATATCAAATGCAAGGATTATTATTATTATTCTGTGAAGCGCTTTGGGACGTCCTCCCGACGTGAAAAGCGCTATATCAAATGTAAGGATTATTATTATTATAACAGTCTATGAAGGACTATGTTTCATCACCCATCTAAACGCAGATGGGAAAAGGAGGAGAAACCCTAACATGGATTCTCCCTCCTTTTGCCCTGGGAATGGTAGGAGACAAACAATGTCTTGGCCCATTCCTTCTGACCTGAATGGAGGTGGGTAGTTTCTGCTTTACACACACACCAACCCATCCCATCAATGGGTGAGCTTTAAACCAACGTTCACCTCCCACTGGAACTCCATTCCATTGACATGCCGTCTTGCCCCCTCCTCCCTTGAAAGCCTGCCTGAAGACCTTTCTCTTCTACCTTGTTGTTTCTGCCTCCCCCACCCAAGCTCAGGCCCCAGTCAGTTGTGTGAAGCACTTTCAGTCCTCTCAATGTGAAAGGCCCTGCATAAATGTAAACTTGTATAATTGCAAATTATTCTTGTTGAAGTGAGATAAAGTAATAAAAGATGGGCTATCAATAAAATTGTGGAAGATGGGATGAAAAGAATTTCTTCATTGTCATTTCACAATTTTGCTGTTTAGTTATATGTGGAAAGCTGCTGGACTCTAAACCAAGCAATTACCAAATTTATCACCAAATTTGTCATTTTGCTGCTTACTTATAACCTTGGATACATTCCGAGTGCTAAAGTTGAAGAGCTAGTGTGCTTTATGTTGGGACTGGATTCAAATGGCAAGAAATCCCTGTTATTTCATTCTATTAAATTGGGCAGATTAAATACCAGCTACTTGTCTGGATTCAAAAGGATACATGGGAAAGAGGCGTGCGTAAAAAATTTCCATTCATTAGTGAATAAACTAAGGATAGACATTTGCAACAGTCTCAAACCTGATTTGGCCCTTATTGTAATTATAGCTACTTGTTTATGTATGTGGAGACCTGCTGAGATAATTGTTTGGAACAAAGAAAAAATCATGCCAGAAACCTTCTCAGCATTTATTATTAAATTCACTATTCTGCTTTTAATTATTTATTTTCTTCTGAGTGTACCATGTGAGGCACAATCGAGTGGCCTTTAATCCAAGGCTACCTGTGTTATTGGCAACTGACAAACAATAATAATAATCCTTTCATTTGATATCGGGCCTTTCAACATCAGGAAGCCGTCTCAAAGCGCTTCACAGAATTTTCTCGAAAAAGTGCAGTGACTGTGTATTTGAAAGTGAACACGGCAATGTCCTATAAAAAGCCACAAAGTGAATAATCAATTTTATTTTGGGGATTGTTGGCCAGAATATCGGGAGAAACTCCTTTCTCTTTCGAATAGTGCCATGAGATCTTTAATTTCCAGGCAGAAATTTAACATCTCATCCAAAGGATGGCACCTCCAGCATTGAATCACACCCCCAGCGCTGCATTCGAGTGTCATCATAGTACATTTGTAGAGGAAATAAAATCATATATTGATGTCAATAAATCTTAGTTTTTTAAAAATGTCATATATAATAGCGTCATCCTTACTAGTACTACAGCCTTCCAAGTTTCTCCCTCCCAGTCTATCCAAGGAAAGCTTCAGTCAGAATCAGGTGGATCCTGTTAATCGGTAACTCTTTGATAGACGCTTTTCAAGTTTGGGTGTGTGTAGGAGAACAATAACAACTTGTATTTACATAGAAGTAAAAGATCCCGTGACACTAATTAAAAAGGGAGTTTCTCCCGGTGTCCTGGTCAACACTTCAAATAAAATCGGTCATTTCTTTCATGGCTGTTTGTGGACATTGTGTATTTGCAGCAGCCCAAATGTGCACAGAGGTCACTCCACTTAACAGTAAATACTGTGAAGCCCTTTGAGATGAGATGTCCCCCTGATGTGAAAGGTCCTGTACAAATGCAAGGATTATTTTGATTATCATTAAATCTGACCGGCAGAGGGCACTGCGGCACAAGATGAAAATGCTGCAAACCCACAATGGAGGTGCAGCTCAATGCAATAAATAGGAACCTGTGGCAATCTTCACGTGCACAGCTTCTCATATGTATTTGTTCCTGTAAAATACAGGAATCCTATATTGTAAAGCGAGAGAGAGTGTAAAATGGGAATATATTATACTATAAAGATGGAGCAGTGCCACTACTAGGCACATGAAAGCAAATGGTAAAACTCTCAAACCTGGAGTGCTTGAAGGCTCCTATTCTTATCCCTCTGCCGGATTTCAAATTGGTTGCCTTGGGCAGAGCAGGATGTTAAGCGCTGCACTGAATTGTGTGTGCGCACACTGAGTGGACCCATGGGTCTGATTAAGTGTTCAGCTACACTCAGTACGTTGTAATGTTTCATTGTTTATCACCATGTCATCACAGCAATTTCACCCGCTCTGTAATTTTCAAGGTGTGGACGTGGGTAGGAGCATTTTTCATTGAGGTGTATGTGATGTGGGTGAATGGTGGGGAGGGGGGTTGGATATAAGCCTGAATATTATGCAGAAAATTGTTGCTGACGGAACTGGTTAAATTAATTCATAGTTTAGATCTTGCAAGTGATAGGAAGAAAATCCCATGGATATAAAATCTCTTGCTGGGTACTGGAATACAAAATGGTCAGGCTTGGGCGACACAGACTGTAAATGTATTAGTATCCTGGAGATTTCACTTGAGCACATTCAGGGATCAGAGAGAAATTTTAGTTTTCTTCTCTTGGAAGATCGTGAGTCTTCTTCATCCTTAGTCTATTAAATAAGGCAGGACCCAGTCATTAATAACAACAACAAATTACATTACTATAGCACCTTTCACATCAGGAGGTTGTCCCAAGGCACTGAAATGGTCCAAATTCTCCATGGTCTCCCCATGGTAGCAAGAGCTTCGAAGAGTTTAAATTGGCAATTTTGTGTTGAACACTGATGTCCTTATCACAAGGTTGTCACCTCTCCTTAGTTTGGATCTGCCATAAAGTGGCCCAAAGCTTTGATGATCAATGGCTTCACATTCTGGGAGAAACAATTGGGACGAATACAACAACAACAACAACAACAAGATTCCATTTATAGAGCGCCTTTCACGTCAGGAGGACGTCCCAAGGCGCTGCACAGTTGGGTCATGACCCGAGCAGGAGGAAATGGTCAGGATGAGGGGAGGGGAGGGAGGGAGTGAGGAGGGGGAAATGGTCAGGGGGGGGGGGGGGGGGGGGAGAGGGGGGGGGTCAGGGTGAGGGGAGGGAAGGGAGGGAGCGAGGAGGAGGAAGAGAGTCGAGAGGGGAGCTGAAGGCACGGTCAAAGAGAAATAGGCAGAACTGAACATTTTAAAAAAACAACGGACATTTTGGCTTCCAGGTAACGTTTTAGACATTTTTAAAATCAACTTTTTAAAGAGAAAGCTGGTGAGAGCTTAAAGTTGGTGGTTATCGAAGCATTCTGCCACTCATCAGATGTTAAGGGTTACAGTGCCATCTTGTGGCGGGTGGTGGACAGGTCTGTATATTCTGACTTGAAGCGATGGAAGATGCCAACAGAGTATTATTGTTTTATCTGAACACTGGCCACAGCACTGGATTGTTCAGTTTTAAAAAGGTGCATTTGCAAACTCGAACAGCAAGCGAGTGTGAAAAATTATAGCATAAATGTTTGCATTAGATATAGCCCCCCCCCCCCCCCTCATTTCAAATCCCACGCAGTGCTTTGCACAGTGAGCTGGTTTGGGCAGCAAATCTATACCAGCAACATATCCCCCTCTGCCCTCCCTCCCCAAAAGAACAATGAGATGACCAATTAATCTATTTTGTTTTAGTCAACCAGATCTGACACATACGAACACCCATCACCGTACTTACGAGTATTCAAACCGAACAGAGTTCCATGCTTCCCACCTGCACATAGAAATACCAGAGACGTTTATTGGAATGGAATGCACACTCACTCCATGGAGGGATGCATCCTGCTTTCCTAATTCCAGAAAGTAGTAGGCGCAGGTTGGCAGGAGTCAAGGCTTGGGGATCCCAGAGTGTTTGATGGGGTACTGCTAGAGCCTAACCAGCTAAAATCGCGTTATTTGCCATTGAGAGCACTACCTGGCAAGCTTTCTTATTGCTTTTCCAGCTAGGACCACCCTACCTGTTAGGGCTTTGGCTTGCAGGAGTAATGGAAGCTGAGAGGGAGGAGTTCCTTCCCCCAATGACTGGTCTGCTCTTCCAAGTCCTGCTGAGGAGCCAGGCTGACTATGCTGTCATCAGCTTGCATCCTACCAGCCACCTTGATGTTCTCGTGGTCGAAGTCCAATGCAAGCTACCAGGTTTACTCAGCACCGGCTGCTTAACCCAGGTCTTCATGCGAGGGACCTTGGCAAATATATGTGCCCACTGTAAAGCCGTCTCCACCTCCAGGGTGCTCAGTGACAGGTCAGTGTAGGCCAGAGCTCTCCCTCTCTTGCAGCCGCTTCCCATGTTTGCCACAAATCCACCTCACTGCTTGATCTTGGACTTGATATAGCGCCTTTCACATGCAGAGGAAATCTCAAAGTGTTTCACGGGATTTACGGTGGAGTGACTATTTTTGTAGGCAAACTAGGCAGCCAATTTGCCAACAACAAATTGGAGATTTAAATCAGAATCACAGATCTGCTGTTATTATGAGCTCATGGATAGACCTCAAACATCTAATTTTCTGACTGAGGCAGCTCATGGAGTCCTGTAGCTCAGTGGTTAGCATGTTCGCCTCACAAGTGAGAAGACCCAGGTTTGATTCCCAAGTGGGGCGAAACGTTAGGCAAGTTCCCGTACTCCACACGCCTCTGTTTACCTAGCAATAAGTTGGAACCCAGTTGTTAATCGATTGGCGGATCGCTTTCTGAGGGTAATAATCCCTCAAAAAAAATTGTGGTCACTCAATGCACGACAGATCGTGGGACACTGCTTAGAGCTATTGGCTGCCTCGCTTTACCCACAAAATCAATCAAAAAAAAGTTGTGATTCTGATTCAACCACTTCACAATATATTCTGTGAAACGCTTTGAGACGTTTCAACGACGTGATAAGGTACTATAACAAATCCAAGGCTTATTATATATTACTGAATTAATTGGGGGCGGGTGGAGAAGTAAAGATGTAAAACAGAAGTGAAGAAATCCAAACATCATCAAACCTTTTTTGTACAGAGAAGCAGCAAGCTGCAGGGTCTGCAATATATCAACTGTGTCAGGAAAACAGAATCAAACCAGGACTGAAGATAAGCAGCTGCTGGCTATTTTTAGGTCTGCCAGAGATTGCCTGGAGTGGGAATGTTCCATTCCGACTCACTGCTAAATATTTTAAATTTTTTGTTGCTCTTTTAAAAGCACTTGCCATTTACTTAGCAAAGCCTCTCCATCACCTGCACAGCTTCCCGATCAGGGCTGAGCAGTCAGTGGTGTTTCAAGATGCCTGTCAGGCCTGGAGTCAACTGCTGAGGGGAATTTGAGCAACATGGGTTGACTCATCCTAAAGTTTTTCTCCCTCACTATGGGGGTATTGGAGGCAGGGGGTGAGGGAAGGGAAAAAGAGAGAGATGTGTGATTAGAATGCCCCTGGAGATCAACAAAAAGAAATTGAATTTCCATAGCGACAGGGTAGCGTTTCAGAGCACTTAAAAGAGTTGTTCAGAGTGTGTGTCGAATAAAATTTATGCAGTGATTCCAACGAAATCTGTGGACATGTCAATAGGACGACAGATGTGAAACTGATAGAATTGCCATTTTTAATTCAAAGAAAAAGTTCACAACCGATAACTGCAGTCGAGGACTTACACAGCAGCAACAGCGTTAATACAAGTGGTTTAATATAGAAGGCAAATGCAGGTGTGGTGGAAGACTTGCACATCGGAGATGTACAGCTAATGTGAAGTAATCACAAACAGGCACTTGATAACTTTAGAATGGTGATTAATGTCTGATCAACAAGCAGCTAAGTATTCGAGTGGGTTAAGAAAAGTCAGCGCAACATCAACTCAGCGTACTGATCAAAGCAGAGCTCTTCAAGTTTCAGTTTTACAGACAAGCAGTGCATTTATCATTTAACATTTTACATTTCTCTGCTCACATTATCTTACTGACTCAAGTTTAACCTTCGACTTTTACGTTGAAAGCAACCAGAATGTACCGATATCTACTTTTTCTAAAAAGAAAAAAAAACACATTATTTCTACCAGTGATTGCCCTGCATATTCATTTGCCAGTAAAATAGCTTCATTTGCTCATGAATGCTAAAAACTTACAAATCAATATCAGGCAAACACAAGTTCAGGAGAAGAACATCTAGACATGCCTGAGCTTCATTCCTATGTGTCTGATGATTGGGACCTGTTGACTGTCCTGTAATGCATGTGCATCCTATTTGGGGGAAAATTCTACCTGGTTTAGATTTACTCTATTTAGTTAACATTTCAGAGCATCTTAGAGGAAATTATAGAAAAGCAGTTACAACAACAAGGCTGCATTTAAGAATTTTTCCAATCATGGACGCTTCAAAATGCAATCTGGAATAAATCTACACCCAGATTCAATTTCTGCATTAACGCCTCATTTGAAATGCATTGATCTGCTACCAAAATGTCAATTCACAGTACCCATACTTGACATGTTAATTGAGAAAAAAAACACACTTAGGAAACTCCAAGAGATGACAAGCACTTACCAAGTTAATCAATTATTTACAGCTCTGTTACTGGGTGGTCTCCACAGCTTCAGGTCCATATCCACAGCCTTTTACTGTGACACATGTCTCCTCATCATTAGTCAAACTGAGATTAACCAGGCAGTCCAGGTCTTAAAGTCTGACAGATTATTTCAAAACAAAATGAGCTGAATTTTTAACTTCTGTTGGTGTATACAGCGTGCACCACAGGACACCTTCACACCAAAAATATAATTTGACTGTGAAACTGGGGGGGGGGGGGGAGTGCTACACTCACACAATGTACCTCAAACAATCTGTATCTCCTCACATGCATAACCATAATCATCCTTGCATTTGATATAGCGCTTTTCATGTCTTCTAGACGTCTCAAAGCGTTTCACAGAAAATACTGTAAAAGTGACACAAAAGCAGAAATCGCTGGGAACACTCAGCCGAGTGTTGACTCACTGTCCTTTGTCCATAGATGCTGCCTGACCTGCTGAGTGTTCCCAACGACTTCTGTTTGTGTTTCGGATTTCCAGCATCTGCAGTATTTTGCTTTTTATACTGTAAAGTGAATTGATTGTATATTTGTGGGCGAAAAGGTTGGGATAAGCTTCAAGAATGTTACTCTGTATTTACAGAAGGGGTGGATGGAGAAAAGCACGTACGCTTCAGATCCTTTCAGAAACAATCGATTAAAAGAATCTTCAAAAAATATGAAAAGAAATTGAAATGGGAATGCCGTGCTTACCATTTTCTGGTATTATACTCTAACATTTGGCCAGATATGTTGAAATCTCTATAATTAAAGATGCATTCGTCTCAATGGCTCCAACTATTTTGAAATAGGTGGAGCCCTGTAGCTCAGTGGTTAGAGCACTTGCCTCACAAGCGAGAGACCCTGGTTCGATTCCTGGCAGGGCAAAACCTTGTGCAAGTTTCCTCACTCCACATGCCTGATAATAATCCCTTAAGAAAAAAAATAAATACAATTGGTCACTTCAATCCATGACTGTTTGTGGGAGTCTGTTGTGCGCAATTGGCTGCCGTGCTTTGCCCACAAATGTAGTCAATTCACTTTACAGTATAATCTGTGAAGCACTTTGAAGACGTGAAAAGCACTATGTCAAAATGTAAGGACTATTATTATAGTGTAAGTGATTAGGGCCACACCTCTCCCATTCTTTACAGAATCCCTAGACTAAAGGTTGCAGGCTGATTGCAAATTGGCACCAAATTGTTCAATCTAGATACAGCCTTTCTGTGAAGCATTTTGAGACATTTCAAAAATGTGATAAGGCACTATATCAAATGCAAGGATTATTATTATATTATTATTAGTGTAGCCAATGATTGCCAGAAATGCCTAGATAAAATTTGCCCATTAAATCAAATGCACTGTTCTTTGTAGTCTAGCTTCCCGACATACAGTAGTTGCACAATAGAATCAGGGAGATATACATAATAGTTTTATATCAATGATAAAATCACTGGCATGACAAACTCTGATATTTTATTGTTCCTCACCACATCCCAGAAAAGGCATCACTGTTCTCTCACTCAGCCTCAGCGTCCATTGTTTAATTGTGTGTTAACTGACGACAAACACAAGTCTTACAAACAGTTTTCGAACCATGAGAAATCTGAAGCTAATGAGCCGAGTTGAATCCAACACAAACCAACATCATTTTTGCTAATGGGAGAATAATCTACACTGAAAATTACTGGCCACAAATTCCACGTCATTCTCCTGTTTTGACACTGTTTTGGTAAAAGCTGAAGTAAAGTTTTGCAAGGAGATGACCGTACAATGCTCACTGGAGTGAGATACCAACTTAGAGAAGTGAAGAGAGTGTTTTTCACATTTCCTATGGACACACAACACAACCTTTTAAGACACAAAACAAAAATATTAAATTTGAACCCAATTCTCATCTTCCTACTACTTGATACCAAAGGGTTGACAGAGCAAAACAGATCCCACAAGAGATCTTAAATACTACACTGAAACCATCCATGTATGAGCTTTATTAAGACAATCCAGTAATAAATAATTCAACCATGTATGACACCTTTACATTTTAGTATTCTAAAAACAGAATCTATAAGGTTAGACAGTCTCATAAACATAATCTTAAAACAACCGGTACCTCAACTAACAGGTAAAATTCAGCTGCAGGTCTCCACAAGTTGTCTTTCAATTACACCTTATTGCAACCACATAGCTAGATACAAAAGATAACTAAAAAATAGTGGTGATTAATTCTCATCTCTGTTCATGACCTGCCTTATTCCCACAGTATTTTTCAGGAACAAGAGTTGAACTTGGAACTAGCCTGACATATCCTGGGAAACCATGTATTGGAGATGGAATACACTGGTTTTACACAACATGTTTTGATAAAATGTATGGTGATTTTATTTCTCATATATATATATAGAATATATATATATAAATGTTTTTTTAAAAAAACTGGAGTTTTGAAATCCTGCCCAAAAGGCTGATACTATTTAGCAATAATGTGGTAATCAGCAAGGAAGGTCCCAAGTTAAATCTGTGGCCAAACCCGAATCAGCTAATCTCAACTGGCGACAGTGGTATACAATTCCCAACCTTGTGTAAGAAAAATAACGCATCAGTCGAGGTTCCAACTTGTGAAGCAATCCTACCTTGGAAGCGAGGACAGGGTTAGGCTCAAGCAGTTCTGTGAACAGTCCAACTATACTGCCCAACTACATGAAACGTAATGATCCTTTTCCCCTTTTACCTCTCGGAACTGACCTGACAGAAAGCCAAAGTTGATTTTTTCAAAAATCTTTTTTTTAAAAAATAACTGATGCACGAGTACAATAAATACAATACATACACTGTACTGAAAAATTCCTCAAGAATTGCTCATTCATTACTGCAGATCCTTTGGAGAAAAAAAACCCACGAGTTCAACCCATGGGGGGGTGGTGAGGAGGGGGCGGGGAAAGAAATTTAAAAAAAATAAGTCTCTTGAAAGCGACAACATTGCTGGAATCTTGTTGTCCTCTATGCATTCCCATTGCTTTCAATGACAAGAGAATTCCCAAACTGTTAAGCTGGGCTTTCTGTATGTCACACCTACACACAGAGACCTCTGCTCACAGGCAATAGCAGGTAAGAGCAGTTAGTGTGGCATACATGGATTCTCTGTAGATTAAGCAATAAATTGTCTTTTCCAATTGGGGAAATGCCAGTCTAGTTTCCATTTTGAAAAGAAGTGATTTATTTCAACTCTATTTGTATTTGGACAACCACATCCTCACTGTTGTCACCTGCCCAAACTCAAGTTACCCTTTTTATCCGTAATGACTGTGCAATTCATTGTGCAGGACAAGTCTGAATTCTGCTAGTGAAAAACTGGCCATCAATAGAAACTCCTCTTATTGCTCAGTAACTAATACCTTCAAACCTCCAAACGGTAAAATGCCCAGCACTCAGCTCAACAACTGTATTCCTACCTGGAACTGAAGCCACTTTGTTTAAACAAATTCCAAAAGCACAACAATGCAATTTAAGCAGATTAATCCATGGTACCATATCCTATTGGATGTCTCGATGATGTGAATAAACTGCTATATCAAGTACAAGGATTATTTTCATTGTTAATATTTTATTATATCATGTCAAAAACATGCAAGGCTGCTCATTATTCCACGGTTACTGCCCATTTAATGCATATTTAGATAGGCTAATATCACTGTTCATTAAACAGTCATGTAAGTCCTACGTAAATTATAAATGCCATATTTATGCTATCCATCTTCAGCTCCCAATTATTAAGCGAGGTAAAGCTATTGGACAAAAAAACATAGATAGTTTCTGTACCAAAACAATTTGAATGCGGTACCTTAAACTACAATGTACACCAAATACATTAGGAATACTTCTGCCTATTGGAAGTTTAGCAAATTGGGGAACGCATACTTTTGTTGTCCTCTATGCATTCCCATTGCTTTCAATGACACAGAATTCCCAAACTGTTAAACACTGAGGTTGAGATATTGCACTCGTTGGTAAGTGAAGTGGCTTTGTTGATATGTACTTATAACAGGGAAACTCCAGTAACATTCATCAAAGTCATTGCACTTTGTAGAAAGAGGAATATCACCACCCAGACATCCCACAATATGCATTATCTCTGGAGTTTGTAGTACTTGCAAACAAAAAGTAAATGTTTCGCACTTTAGGTAGTAAGGAGTGAAACTACCTCAACTAAACGAAAGGCTTTGGATTATACAGTGTGTAAGAACGGAGCAAATAAGAAATTGAATGCAAATTTGAAGGCCTGCACCACGGTGCCTCTCCAGTCTTGTTCAATCTTGACGTGCCTTGATCCCGCCGGTGTTTGCTTCGACATGCAGTTGAGGCATCCGATTGCTTTCAGTTCAAAGACTGGCCATTTGCTGCCTAACCTGCCCTCCAGGATTGTGCTGAATTCCACCAGACTTCCTTGCCTCAGGTTGAGCAGAACGTTCTTGAACTCACTGCTGGCCTTCAGTACAATGTCTTTGGTGGCATCGTCCTCCTCCAAGACCTTGCTTATGTTTTTACTGTAAGGCATGCCCACCGTTATTTCAAATTTATATCTTGCAAACATTTTAAGGTGGCACTGATATTTGGTGAGAAACTTAAGGCGACAAAGTTCCTCCTCCTCCAAGGTGACAGATATGGGATCACACTGAGGATAAGGCTCCCCGTACAAACACCTCATCCAGTCACCTAAGAACATCGGAAGCATGTTTATGGCAGACTCGGCGCTGTTGTCGATATCAGTGACGCGAACGTATTTGAATCTCCCCGTCCAGGTAACTCTATGCCCCTCCAAGTGGCCGCAAACCATCTGAACCCGAGCCATGTTAGTCTCCTTCCAGGCACGTGGTCCACACGTGAAGCTGTACTGTTGCCACGTCAGGGTGGAATTATACACATTCATGCCCTCTGACCTATACACATACACCCAGCAGAAAACCACAATGGCGGTCAGCCAGACCAAGATCAGTTTGACTATTGAACTACTCGTCAAGGACTTGAGGAACCCTACCACAGTGAAGGGCGATTTTGACCACATGCGAAGAACGATGGGGATACTGCACAAAATGAGGGTTACAGATATCTTTAACACGTCCATGGAAATGAACCACTTGATGAACTGTATCACAAACATTACTGCAAGCGCAATGGAGAGAATTGGTAGGGCAAAGAGGAACAAGAAATAGCCAATGGATGCCCGAGTCAGACCGATTCCTGTGGATTGCTTCAGGAGTACTAACGCCAATTCGCACCACATAAAGCACACCAGATAAGGAATCAGATAGCAGTAAGTGCCTTTGAATTGCCTCAGTTGTGCCATTCGAAAGAACAAGTAGAACAAGAAAAAATACAACAGACAGGGGATGCCTAGATTCAAAACCAGGACATTGCCTAGAGGGATAGACATAAAGGATTTACTGAGGAGTCTCAGGTAGTACCAGGAATCAGGAAGGGACTCGAGCAAACCCAAAGCCGAGCAGGTTACCTCTGTAATAAGAGCGAATCGTGTGTATGGTTCTGCAGACGTACTCAAGCTCATGTAAGAGGTAATTGTGAAGAAAACTGCAATGACTGCAAGCTCTGAACAGCAAATCCAAGCTCTGTCAGATAAAGGGAAGGAAAGGATCACAAAAAACACAGACAGCATGAAGTGGACGTACGGTTCCAAATGACTCCAACTGAAGTTTACCTCCGCTTGCTCTACATCGAGATTGGGCTCAAAGCGGAGCAGTAAGTCAGTCAATGCCCTGAAATTGTCCCAAGCTTTGCTGTCCTGAAAGACTTTCAGAGTACAGATCACCATGGAGATGAAGGAAAGGTAGAAGACAATCAGAGGGATGACAAAGGCAAAAAAGTTGATTGTCAAGTTGCTAATGATGAAAAAAAAGATTAAGGCATTTATGTGTTGGATTGGCATAATTGTCTGCAACCAGTGGATTCCAGCCTTTGAGGCCATATCAATAAGGTGCTCTTTCACATCCATTAAGGCATAAAGTGGGTATTTCAGGATCTGCAGAGAGTGACAGATAAAATGCATTTGTTTACTATAATAATACAATTAAACGCAACTGTACCTTAAAAAAAATTGTCAGTCATCATAATTGTCTCATCGTGATCATGACTTAGTCCTGAGATGTTGTTAGCGTTCAGCAGCATATGAGCTTTCAAATGGATTCCCACTGTTGTCACCACTGCTCGCCAAAAAGATAGTAACAGGTTGTGCATGTACTACAACCAGGCAGGAATGCAAGGATTTGTCCTTGTAAATCTTGAATTGGGAATCTACTAGTAAGAGAATGAAGTAATACTCAGGAAGAAATCAATAGAACCCAAGACCAGCTAGACAACAATTAACCTTCAGGGGAATCAGCAGAGTGTGATAGTGGATTTAGTTGCAACCCCTTCCCGTCTCCACTCGCTCTATACTGAACAGTTTAACATCCACCGAATAAATTTACGTTGCTACACACCAGTTCAGTGCTTGGATTCAACATCTTGTCAGAGGGAAAATCTCTTAGAAAAAATTGCAATTATGGTTGCTGTAAAATTGCCTCAAAAGCAAAGCACTGGGGTTTACACTTGTAATGGGATCAACAATCTACCACCATTATTGAGATAAATATATGAAGAGTCTCATTTCTGGAACCCATGAGCTAGATTCCCCCTCTCCCCACCCCGCTCCCAGGTTACAGTACTGTACCTTCTGCCTCAGAGGCAGGTCTTCGGGCCCTTTGCCTTGCAGGTCATCATCCTCTCCCTGTAAGAACACGTTAGCTGGAATGATGCCCTTGGCGTATTTCTTTGTGATGTCAACAAAGTCATCCAACATCATGCTCTTGTTACCTGAAACAGTAGCGCAGATATATTTCAGTTGACAGGAACAAAGCTGGATCGTGGAGTCCTGTAGCTCAGTGGTTAGAGCACTCGCTTTGCAAGCGAGACCTGAGTTCAATTCCAGGCAGGGCAAAACCTTGGGCAAGTTTCCTTACTCCTAATAATAATCCCTCCAAAACCAAAAACAATAATAAAATTGGTCATTTTCAATCTACGACTGTTTGTGGGACATTGCTGTGCGCAATTGGCTGCCGCGTTCGCCCACAAATATACAGTCAATTCACTTTACAGTGTGTTCTGTGAAGTGCTTTGGGACGTCCTCCCGACGTAAAAAGCGCTATATCAAATGCAAGGATTATTATTATTATAAGACAACCCCAAATCCAATGCTCACTTGTAACCAATGTGGCTCCAGGCATCTCCCATTCCCCATAAAAAGCAATTATCCTTAAGACAATTCTAAGACATATCTACAGCAGGCTTCAGAAGCTGGGCAAGTGTGACCCTGATCCAAGCCACCTGACCTCCAACTCTCTGTATTCTGGCTTCACTACTGAGTGCCTCCCTGCTACGTATAGGGGAACCTCATTATAAAGCGGCTGTTAAATCCTAACATGCCTGTCTGATAACGAAGTTTCAATAGTCGATTTGACTACTAGCGTCTCGCTTCCTGCTGTCAACCACCTTCCACTCCAAAGGCCAACTTCCGTGTCATCACTTTGCCACCAACAATGCAGGAAGTGACACCGTCTGTGACCTGATGACCCAGACGAAGGCTGTTTTTAATGCACAAAATGGCCGACATCCAGTTATTCACTTCATGGCTGTTTGTGGGACATTTCTGCTAGGTTTGCCTACAAAATACTTCACAAAGCACTTAACACTCACCGTACAGTTAAATCCTGTAAAGCTCTTTGAGATGTTTCGACAATGTGTCACTTCAAAACCAAGGATTAATAAAATAGTCATAAGTAGATCAAATAGGGAAGTTGGAAAAATTTCTTCATACAGAGAGTAGTGGGGATGTGGAACAAGGAGTTGTTGAGGCAAATAGCATAGATGTATTTAAGGGAAGCTGGATAGGTACATGAGGGAGACAGGAATAGAAGGTTACGCTTGAAGGCTTAGTTGAGGAAAGGCAGGAAGAGGCTCATGTGGAGCATAAACACCGGCATAGACCAGTTGGGCCGAATGGCCTATTTCTGTGCTGTATATTCTAATGTCTTCTAATGCAAGGATTATTATATATTTATATTGTTACACTCTATATAAATAAAAAAAGCTCGGAGACAGAACAGGAGGAGTGTTAAACAAACGGGTTTCATTCCTTACTTTGATTGCTGACAAGCCGTTCAAGGACACGCCTCTGTTTTTGTAGTGTTTCTGGAACAGGTCCTGATTGTACCCCACTTTCTGCAGAATACAAGCGACGCAAGTTAACTTACTGATGTGAATTTAAACACTATAAATGTGAGACATGTTCTGGGGTGGTGTACACACTGTCGCAGTCCTTAAAACCGTATCTAATGTGATTCCCGCAGATGCCTTTCTCTTGGAGGCTCGATTATCATACCTTCGGCATTGACATGGCTGACATTCTCCAGGAGTTCGGACACTGCCACCTCTTTCTTTCTCTTTGGATTGAGTTTCCAGTACATGACTAAGGTCGCCTTCCTCACGACTCTCTCAAATTCAGTCTCACTCGTGAGCTGTTTCACATCCTGTTCGTTTTCAGATGTGATGCCTGCAAGTAAAAGTAACATACATTCTGATTTTTACAGGATGGTCACTGTGTGATGTATGTGATGCATGTGTGTGGGGAGAGGGTGGGAAAAGATGGGGAAAGAACACCTATACGGCTACAGCTGCATATTCTCTAATCCAAGCATTTTCTTTACATGTTGAAACAAGTTCTCTTTTCTCTGCAGTCTCCTTGTGTCCTATCCAACAATCTCCCTTACAAAATTGGTGATTAATTTCACGGTTGAATGAGGAAATTGTAAGTATAAATTAGCTGCTGCATTCGCCTACAAACACGATCATTGCATTTTGCAGGAATTGCTGTGAAGTGCTTTGAGACGGTCTCCAACGTGAAAGGAGATAGTTCAAATGCAAAGATTATGATTATTATTAATAATCAGTTTTAGGATTGAATTAGGATGTTACAAAGTGCGAAATAATTTACTTAAATGACAGAGCAAGACGTCATATTTGCTATTTAGTCCCCACTCTTCTTTTGTAGGGAAAGAAAGTGCTTTGTGAGTGCAACAAGCATAGAACATCAAATCACAGAACTAAACTATTATAAAATAGTTCCTAGCAGAATATTGAAGTATCAGACTACTTTCACAGCTGTATAACCTATATACCCTGCTAGTCATATTGGTTGGGTGGGGTGAAGTGTTGATTCATTCTGGAGGTAAGTGAATTCCAGCAATCAACATTCCCTTGGGATTAGAAGATGAAAAGGAGTCTTTTAATACTTCCCAACTTCATGAGTAAACTAAATTGAGCACGACATATTCTAGAATGGTGCAGCTCATTAGATTATTTAGATACACATGCTCATTTCCAGGCTAGCTGCTCACACTAATAATAATATATTAATCTGTGCATTCGATATAGCGCCTTTTTACGTTGTTGAGATGTCTCAAAGCACTTCACTGGATATACTGTAAAGTGCAGTGACTGTATTTTGTGGGCAAAGTGCAGCAGCCAGTTGTGCATAGCCATGTCCCACAAACAGCCATGGAGTGAGTGACCAATTTTATTTGGGGTATTGCTGGCCAGGACACCATGAGAAACTCCCTTCACTTTTTGATTAGTGCCATGGGATCTTTAACATCCACTTGAACAAGCAGACGGGACCACAGTTTAATGTCCCAGCCGAAGGATGTATTTCTATATATAACTGTACTAATGCACATTACTGAATATCATCTTCCTGCTCCTAGGTTGTTGTCAGACACAGACATCTAGTCAAGGACAAGATCTCACATTGTGCAGTTGGGGGTTAGAGGAAGAAGAGGGAATATACTGATATTTGTTTCAACTGAGGAATGGGCAGCAAGTCCGTGCAGGTATATGGGGTGGGTGTTCCGGAGAAGAAACACCACAACAGGAAAATTTAAAAAGAAAACCTACCTTTCCTTTCCATAAGGCATTTCTTTAGCAGCTTCACTGCTTCCCTCTTGCCCTGTTTGGCTGAGTGAATCAACCAATTTACAGCCATACAGTTGTTCAGCTCCTCATCAGTTTCCTCAGCCAGCTTTAGGTAATATTTACCAACCTAACATCAAAGCAAAACAAAAAGAACAGACCAGCTGTTACCATCTGTACGTCACAGCCAATCCGCGATAACGAAGAGGTTTGCCTACTGTTCACAATTTCAAACATTAACACTAACATGCTGTGGACACGGTTCTGATCTGAAAGTTACCCAGATAACTACAGTAAGAAACTAATTTGAAGAGTAAAGCATCGTGGGCAGGAAGAAGTTTCCAGCACATGCATTTTATTTTTTGAGTAAGTGAATTGAGATACACATTTATAATTTACCTCTTGGGATTTTGAAAACTAAAATTGTCTAATAGGCTAGGACTGCTTAGAAGTTCAAGCCAACTGTCTAATCATACACTGCAGTAGCACTGTACCTCTCAGATGTGCCTGAGAGCTCAGTGGTTAGAACACTCGCCTCGCAAGCGAGAGACCTGGGTTAGATACTCAGCAGGGTGAAATGTTGGGCAAGTTTCCTTACTCCACACGCCACTGTTTACCTAGCAGTAAGTGGAAACCTGGTTGTTAGTCGATTGGCGGATCGCTTTCCGGGGGTAATAATCCCTTCAAAAAAACATAATAACTTGATCACTCAATCCACGACTGTTTGTGGGACACTGCTGTGCGCAATGGCTGCCACTCTTCACCCACAAAATACACAGTCAATTCACTTTACAGTATATTCTGTGAAGCGCTTTGAAACATCTCAATGACATAAGGTGCTATATCAAATGCAAGGATTATTATTATTAACAGAGAGATCCTGTCTGTTCATTCAGGTGGATGTTAAAGATACCATAAAAGTGTTCAAAATGGGGAGATTCTTCCAATGTTCTGATCGACAATCCTTCAGATACATTTGCTATTCCCTTCCTGCCTTTGTAGGACCTTACGGTGCAAAAAAAATGATTGAGTGTTTACTTACAAATATAGTCACCACATTTAACAGCAATTGACTGTGAATTAACTATGAGAAATTTTGACTTTATGGGTGCTATGTCAAATGCAATGATTATTATAAATAACTATAGAAAAAAATGTGGTAGCTGTATTGTACCATTATAATAATCCTTGCATTTCATGAAAGCGCCTTATCACGTCTTTTAGACATCTTAAAGAGCTTCACAGAATATACTATAAAGTGAAGTGACTGTGTATTTTGTGGGTAAAACACAGCAGGAATTGCACACAGCAGTGTCCCACAAACAGTTGTGGATTGAATGATCACATTTTTTTGAGGAATTATTAACCCCAGAAAGCGATCCACCAATCAACTAACAACTGGGTTCCAACTTACTGCGAGGTAGACAGGCATGTGTGTGGAGTTGGGAAACTTAGATTTTGCACCGCCCGGGAATCAAATCGAACCCGGGTCTTCTCGCTTATATCAGCTTGTTATGAAAAATAATACAAGGAATTACTTTCTAGGCCTGTACAAACTATTAGGGCATGGCTATAGATACAGCAAGAACTCACTGAACCTTACGTGAAGAGTTTTTTTTTACAAAACACTTAAATATTTTACCTTTCATGCCTTAAGCCATTACTGACGAACAGATATTTAATGGACACACCTTAATTTCTGAACTAAGAACAAGCAGGAGGGGATGTGGGAAGACCATTTAATGCAAGAATATCCGCCAGAACACTTTTAAAAGGGAAATGTCCTTATGTTATTCTCCCCCTCCCTCCCGGACACATACACTCTTTAACCCCACTTCTGCCCATTCGATAAAGCATTAATGAGCAGTAAAGGGCACGATCCACCTCAGTCTGTGACTTTGCGTCACCATATCTGGCTTTTTCTTCTTCTTCCTCAATTGACACTTCGGGTTCTTCATTGAACTCTTCTGCCACAATGCCTGAGAACAGAATTAAATAGTGGATGAAACAGTTAGCACTGAAATAATGGTGGTGCAACCAAAACATAAATCACAAGCGTGCAGTAGAAATCATTGACCAGATTCACTTTATGTGCAGTAGCAGCAAATGCAGATTTGTTTCAAAAGAAAACCGGAAAACTTGCGAAATACGACTTCAATGAACAGTACATTTCAGCTTTGTGTGTCATTTCACCACTAATGTTTTAAAAACCCAGAATAGACCCCTTCATTTCCTTTCCACATATCTTACTTCCTTCCCTTTTTGCTCCTTTTCTGAAGCAGCTACTATGCAGTGGGACTACAATAACAACATGCACTTATATAGCGCCCTCCATGCAGGGCAGCGTCTCAGAGCGCTTAACAGTGGCGGAGCCTGACTCCAAGCCGGGGGGAGTTGTCTGTAAACATGGTCGAAGAATGTTTTCAGGCGGGACTTGAAAAAAGGGAGAGAGGGGGCAACGTGGAAGGATTGAGGGAGAGTGTTCCAGAGTTTCGGGGTGTAGTGGTTGAAAGCACGACCTCCGATGGTGGGGTGGAGGGTGCGAGGCACGAGCAGGAGGCCAGTGCCAGTCGAGCGGAGGCGCCGGGTGGTGGATTGGGGAGTGAGGAGGTCGAATGGATTTGAACATGATTGTGAGCATCTTGAAGTCGATCCGTTCAGTGATGAGGAACCAGTGAAGCCTGGCCAGAACCTGTGAGATGGGGGTACGGAGTTTGGTCCGGTTCAAGTATGCGGGCGACAGAGTTCTGAATGAGCTGGATTTTTTTTTGAATGGTGGAGCTGGGGAAGCCAGTGAGGAGTGCGTTGGAGTAATCCAAGCGGGAGGTGACAAACACATGCACAAGGGTTTCTGCTGCATTTGGGGTAAGGTATGGTCGGAGGCAGGTAATAATAATAATAATAATCCTTGCATTTGATATAGCGCTCTTCACGTCGGGAGGACGTCCCAAAGCGCTTCACAGAACACACTGTAAAGTGAATTGACTGTATATTTGTGGGCGAACGCGGCAGCCAATTGCGCACAGCAATGTCCCACAAACAGTTGTAGATTGAAAATGACCAATTTATTATTGTTTGGGGTTTTTGGAGGGATTATTATTAGGCGTGTGGAGTAAGGAAACTTGCCCAAGGTTTCGCCCTCTGCCTGGAATTGAACTCAGGTCTCTCACTTGCAAAGCGAGTACTCTAACCACTGAGCTACAGGACTCCACAATGTGGCGGAGGTGGAGGAAGGCGGTCCTGGTCAGGGAACAGATGTGGGGGAGGAAGGACAGCTGGGGGTTGAAGCGGACGGCTAGATTGCACACTGGTTCAGTGAGTCTGAGGGAGAGGCCAGGGAGGTTGAGGAGTTTAGATCCGCAGGAGTGAAGACGTTGATGGGAGCCAAAGAGTATAACCAAAGAGTATACCGCAGAAAGGTATTTGGAAAGAGATTAAAGGAGAAAATACAATTTCAGAGCAAGCGCCATTCAATTGCTGTTCCTAGTTTGTGTCAGCAAATGTCCACATTCAGCTGCAGGAAGTTTACACTCATCCAGGCACTAATGTCTGCCAGACAAGCTGATAGAACATTGGTGGACCTGGAGTTGATGCTGGAGGAGGCAAAGTAGATTTGTGTGTCATTCACATACATGTAGAAGTTTATCCCGTGTCTGCAGATGACATCACCAAGAGGGAGCATATAGATGAGGAAAAGAAGAGGGCCAAGAATGGAGCCCTGGGGCGGGGCCGGGAAGGGACATAATTTGCCAAGATGAATGGAAGCGGTTGGTTAAGTAGTACCCGACAGAGAGATCCAGGAGGATGAGGAGGCAGAGGGAGCCCTGGTCACAGATAGAGAGGACGTTGTTTGTGACTTTGACAAGCGCTGTCTCTGTGCTGTGGGCAGGGCGAAAACCAGACTGCAGGGGCTCGAGGAGGGAGTGGAGGGAGAGCTGGGACCGAAGTTGACCTGTCACAATGTGTTCCAGGACTTTAGCAAGGAAGGGTAGATTGGAATGGGACGGTAGTGTGAGAGATTAGAGGGATCGAGTGTGGTTTTTTTGAGGAGGGGTGTGATAGCAACAGTTTTCAGGGGGTGCAGAACAGAGCCTGCGGAGACAGACTGGTTGACCGTGTTCGGCCAGCAGGAGGGAGAGGAGGGAGAGTTGAGTGGCCAGCAGCTGGGTGGGGCGGTGGTCGAGGTAGCAGGTGGTGAACTTCATGCAGGTGATTGTGACTGTGGATGGAGAAATGGGGGAAAGGAGCGTAAGGAGCGGGGAGGGACAGGATCTGTGGCAGAGGGAAAAGGCGGTGTGGATGGTCTGGGTGGAGTGGAAGGCGACATGGGAGGGGGAAGGATGATGCAGCTAAGGCGATGGTTTCAATCGATGATTAGAACATTCATCTCGCAGCCACCAAACAAAACTATCCCACCCCACCCACACACTCTTAACAACTAAAGTTCCTGATCTCCGTTTTGGCTCTTGGCCGCAGAAAGGTATCTGGAAAGAGATTAAAGAAAAAGTACAATTTCAGAGCAAGCACCAATCAATTACTGTTCCTAGTTTGTGCCAGCAAAATGAAAACTTTCTTTTGCAGGAATCCACCTAAACCCAACTTGGTAACTAGAAAACTGCAGTTAATTATAACGTCCAGTGGAAATTTGGCATTTTCTGTTAATGTCAAAGATAGTAATGCTACAAAAATAGAGTCAAAGTGAATGATAAAGGATGCCCACAAAATATTTCCTGTGACTATCATAAAGTTTTAAAATGCCCAAATGTTCTACTGCCTTAAGTCAAACAGCATGAATGGGAAAATCTGAAAACAGAATAGCATTTTTTTGCTGTTTCGAAGGAGAAGTGAACAGGGAGGGTGTCAGTCGACATCTCTTTGATGTCAACCTGCCTCTCCTGCCTCTGGGTCAGAAAGTTGAGGTTTAAACCCCATGTCAGGACTTGGACTAACGTGGTCTCAGCTGACACTCCTCTGCAGTCCTGGGGAAGCACTGCATTGGCTGTTCAGGTGGATATTAAAAATCCCATGGCACTATTCGAAAAGAGACGTTTCTCCCAGTATCCTGCCAACAACCCTCCAGAAAGAGAAACAGATCAAGTACAGAGAAAGAGGGCAGATTAACAAAAAGAGAAACAGAAAAAGACTAATACAGCAAGAGATAAAGAGCTTATTGTATTTTTATTAGGAAAGGAACAACTACTGACCTTTAACCACCATGAAGATGTAAGGGATAATTTGGGTAATGATAAGCTGAAGCAAAAGGCTCAACGCCCTTTACTTATAAATATTGCAGCTCCTCCAATAGCTGTTAGTTTTGCAATGCTAAACGCTGATTCTGATCCATTTCACAATCGTCAAAAGATTCCTTGCCACGTACAGCAACTCGGTACGAGCCCTACTGAGCAGCATTTGATGAGCAGATCAGTAGAAATTGCAACTCGTGAAATCACAGAAGAGTTGAAGTTCAACACTTAGCAAGTATAATTCTTGGGATATACAACGTTACATATCGAGTACTTTTCAGCACTCTGAGATGCTATGAAGGGCGCTATATAATTGCAAATTATTGTCATGCAGTCTTAAGCTGGAGTAAAAATCATAATAACCTCAAAAACTCTTGAAAGCAAAGAGTTAACAATAATCTGTGAAGGAGACAACAACCAAGAAGTTTCAGAATATTTCACAGAGGGCGCAGTCTATATTTTACAGTACAAACCGGGAATGTCTAATAGCCAGTGAGTCATATGGCTGGAATCTCCACTCAGAATTTAAGCACATTTCAGCAATGACACCATGCACTAATTGTAATGACTTCGAGTTCAGATTGTTCATCAATAGTTATAAGCTAGAATTGTGAAATAAACCATAAACAACAAATGTAGAATCTCCCCACTCTGAAAAAANCACACAAAATGTTCCTGGGAATTATTCAGTGAGATGCATCCAAATACGGTAACGTTGAAAAGCAGATACATACAGACAGGTCACTGTAAACTGAGCTGTGAGCAGGTAGAGGATTGTTGAAGAAAAGGGATGACACGTGAAGAGATGTGGAGGGAAGCGGAAACAGCTGGTCAAACACTTTTTAATTTTGCACAAAAAGTTGACTTGGTCGGTTAAATGTTGAATGAGCCTCAAAGCACTTTGCGACAATTACCGTCAAGCGCGGTGACTATTCTGGCAAGGAAAACGATCACTACACTTAAAAGAAACTGAACAAAATAAAGAGACTGGACAAAGGACGTCACGTCTCATGCGAGGAAAGAGATTCAGCAGAGACCTTTATCTCCTCCCTTCAGATAGCAGTGGTTCTGTGGGAAGGAGGGCAGTGTAGGTCACTGGTTCATGAGTGCAGATGTGGAACAGATGAACATTCTGAAGGTTTTGCTCCACAATCTTTGGCACTCAATTAACTTGGTGATGATTTACTACTTTTATCATGTGCTTTCTGGGATCTATCTGGCTGCAGCGAGGCTGATTCCAGACACAGGGAAATGTCCACATGTAGGCGGCATGTATGAGGAGCTGTCAGTCTGGTTTGGATAATCTTAAACAGAATGATGGGCTGCGGAAGGCTGCCCAGAAGTTGTCCATATCGCTCTCTGTGCAAAGCAGCCTGCGAAGAGTGGGGGCTATCTCTGTGACCAGGGGAAGTGGAGTTAGAAACACACAAAAGAAAGATGTAACTTTGAAATAGCTGGAGTTGTCGTAGAGGGTCAGAGCACTTTCCAGTGGAATCGATATCGATACACAAATACATACAGGGGTGAGGGAATTTACCTCCAGTAAGAAAATGACCATTAAAAGTGAAAGAGGAGTAGTGGGTAATATGATTTGGATTCTGTCTGTTGCCTAGTATATCTGTATAAGGTATACACTGTAGCTGATTTATCTGTTCAAACCTTAATAAAACCCACATTTGAAAATAATGTGGGTGTCAAGTAAATTTGTCAACCTCCTGGCTGGCTCGCCAATTTGTTGTAATGCATGTTGAGGCTCTGCAATATGCTGCCAATAGACCACACTCACTGCAGTTGGATCTCAAGAGGGTTAATAAAATTGCAGATCAACACAAACAACAAGAAGATTACATTTGTATAGCGCCTTGGGAGGACGTCCCAAGGCGCTGGTCAGTGTAAAGCATTTCAGACCCGAGCTGGGGTCAGGGGGTGAGAAGGGAGGGGAGGGGAAGGGGGGTGGCCGATGGCATGGTCGAAGGGGAGGGTTTTGAGGCGGGAAATGAAGGAGGCTAAGGAGGGGGCGAGGTAGTGACTGGGGGAAGGAATTCCAGAGGTTGGGGACAGAGTGGCTGAAGGCTCTCCCGCCAATGGTGGTTCGGGGGACATGGAGCAGGCCGGAGTAGGCTGAGCGGAGGGAACGGGCGGGTTGGTAGGGGGTTAGGAGGTCGCAAAGGTAGAGTGGGGCGAGGCCATGGAGATACAAAGATCTCCATGATACAAAGATACTGCTCCTCGAGTTAAACGGTTTGCTAAATGGCATTACCCGGCGAGGACACTCGGATTGCTGCTCACCGGCGAGCGATTTAGGATAGGCTGACCCTACGTCCCCGATTTCCGGGGACAGTCCCCAGATGAGGCATTGCGTTCCTAGGGCTGTATTTGCACTGTCTTCAATTCAACCACAATCTGAGCAAGAAAAATAACATTCTAAAACAGATCCACTCGCCAGAGAAATATAAGCCATTAATCTGACAAGCTTCTCCAGCGCTGCCAGCATCAGGAAGTGTGTCAAATTAGATTTTTTTTCACATACACGTATATGCCTCTGGAGTTTGTTATCAAAATATGGTCACCTTAATGATAATAATCCTTGCATTTGATATAGCGCTTTTCACGGCTTCTAGACGTCCCAAAGCGCTTCACAGAATATACTGTAAAGTGAATTGACTGTATATTTGTGGGCGAACGCGGCAGCCAATTGCGCACAGCAGTGTCCCGCAAACAGTCGTGGATTGAAAATGACCAATTTATTATTGTTTTGTTTTCGAGGGATTATTATTAGGCTCTGTGTGGAGTAAGGAAACTTGCCCAAGGTTTCGCCCTGTCTGGAATTTAACGCAGGTCTCTCACTTGCAACGCGAGTGCTCTAACCACCGAGCTACAGGACTCCACCTTACTTTTAGGAGATGACCACAGTTTGCCGCAAGCATTAACTGCAGTATTCCCACCCCAGTCCTGGCCAAAGAGGCGCAAGTGCGTTAAAAGAGGTAGGGGGAGGAATGATAACACCAACAACACATGACATTTCTAATAGCACCTTCCACATCGGGAGGACGTCCCAAGGTGCTGGACAGTCAGGGATTTGCACCCGAACAGGGGGAAACGGGATCAACAGGGGTGGAGGGCGGGGAGGGTGACCAAAGGCTCCGACACACAAATAAACAACTTGCATTTCTATAGCACCTTTCACACAACCTTAAGCGCACGCGTTGGTGGCTACGGGAAGCAAGCGCTGGGGCGTTGGGGGTACCTTGCAGCCTCGCTCAACAAGGGGAGATGGGTGGGGGGGGGGGGAGAGAGGGGCAGGGGAGTGAGGGGGGGAGGGGAGTAAGGGGAGGGGGAAAGGGAGAGAGGGAGGAGAGAAGGGAGGGGGAAGGGGAGAGAGAGGAGGGGTGGGGGAGAGAGAGGGGAAAGGGAGAGGGGGGAGGGGAGTAAGGGGGGGGGAAAGGGAGAGAGGGAGGTAGAGAAGGGAGGGGGAAGGGGAGAGAGGGGAGGGGGGGGGAGAGGAGGGGAAAGGGAGAGGGGGGTAGGGGAGTAAGGGGAGGGGGAAGGGAGAGAGGGAGGTAGAGAAGGGAGGGGGAAGGGGAGAGAGAGGATGGGGGGGAGAGAGGGGGGGGGAGGGGAGAGGGGGAGAGAGGGGTTGGGGGTGAAGGGGAGAGAGGGGGGGGAGAGGAGGAGGGGAGAGGGGGGGTGAGGGGAGAGGGGGAGACCGGTGGTGGGGGGGAGAGGGAGAGGGGAGGGGAGAGAGGTGGTGGGGGGAGAGAGGGAGAGGTGGGGGAGGAGAGGGAGGGAGAGGTGGGGGAGAGGAGGGAGAGGGGGGGTGAGGGGAGAGGGGGAGACAGTTGGTGGGGGGAGAGAGAGAGGTGGTGGGGGGAGAGGGGGAGAGAGGTGGTGGGGGGGAGAGAGAGAGAGAGAGGGGGTGAGGGAGAGGGGGAGACAGGTGGTGGGGGGGAGAGGGGAGAGGTGGAGGGGGAGGGGAGAGGGGAGAGGAGAGGAGAGAGGGGAGAGGAGAGGAGAGGAGAGGGGAGAGGAGGAGGGGAGAGAGGGAGAGGAGGAGGGGAGAGGGGAGAGAGGGAGAGGAGGGGAGAGGTGGGGGAGAGGAGAGGGAGGGAGAGGAGAGGGGAGAGGGGGAGACAGGGGGGGGGGAGAGGGGGAGACAGGGGGGGGAGAGGGGAGGGGAGAGGGGGAGGGGGAGGGGAGAGGGGGAGAGGGGGAGACAGGTGGGGGGAGGGAGAGGGGAGAGGGGGGGAGAGGAGGAGGGAGGGGAGAGGGGAGAGGGGGAGAGGAGAGAGGAGGGGGGGAGAGAGAGAGGAGAGAGGAGGTGACCGTCAACACGACTGTGTATAAAACCGGGGATTTGCAGAAGACGGGCGAGAGAGCGGTCGACCCCCACAGTCACTGACCGTGCGGTGCGGGTGCGGGGCTCCCGGGGGGCGGTGCGGGTGCGGGGCTCCCGGGGGGCGGTGCGGGTGCGGGGCTCTGTGCGGGCGGTGCGGAGCTCTGTGCGGGCGGCGCCCCCCCGGCATTCAGCTGTGACTTGCCCGGCACTGGCACTGGCACTGGCCTGGGGCTGGTGCTGGTCCTGGTGTTGGGGCTCCATCTCCAGCCCTCGGGTCCCGGTTTCCCGGAAAAAAAGTCTCTCCTTTTTTTTTCGGCGAAAGTTATATATGTGTTTTTTTTTAAAAAAACAAAAAAAACAACAACGACAACAACGCGCAGGTCCTCCCCCTCCTCTCCGCACTGCCGCTCCACTGCCACTCACAGCCCCACTGCCACTCACAGCCCCACCCCCTCCACTGCCACTCACAGCCCCACCACCTCCACTGCCACTCACAGCCCCCTCCTCCACTGCCACTCACAGCTCACCCCTCCACTGCCACTCACAGCTCAGCTCCACCCCCCCCACTGCCACTCACAGCTCAGCCCACCCCTCCACTGCCACTCACAGCTCAGCTCCACCCCCTCCACTGCCACTCACAGCTCAGCTCCACCCCCTCCACTGCCACTCACAGCTCAGCTCCACCCCCTCCACTGCCACTCACAGCTCAGCTCCACCCCCTCCACTGCCACTCACAGCTCAGCTCCACCCCCTCCACTGCCACTCACAGCTCAGCCCCACCCCCTCCACTGCCACTCACAGCTCAGCTCCACCCCCTCCACTGCCACTCACAGCTCAGCTCCACCCCCTCCACTGCCACTCACAGCTCAGCTCCACCCCCTCCACTGCCACTCACAGCTCCACCTCCTCCACTGCCACTCACAGCTCAGCTCCACCCCCTCCACTGCCACTCACAGCTCCACCTCCTCCACTGCCACTCACAGCTCAGCTCCACCCCCTCCACTGCCACTCACAGCTCAGCTCCACCCCCTCCACTGCCACTCACAGCTCAGCTCCACCCCCTCCACTGCCACTCACAGCTCAGCTCCACCCCCTCCACTGCCACTCACAGCTCAGCTCCACCCCCTCCACTGCCACTCACGCCCCCACCCCCCTCACTGCCACTCACAGCTCAGCCCCACCCCCTCCACTGCCACTCACAGCTCAGCTCCACCCCCTCCACTGCCACTCACAGCTCAGCTCCACCCCCTCCACTGCCACTCACAGCTCAGCTCCACCCCCTCCACTGCCACTCACAGCTCAGCTCCACCCCCTCCACTGCCACTCACAGCTCAGCCCACCCCCTCCACTGCCACTCACCCCCCCCACCCCCTCCACTGCCACTCACAGCTCAGCCCCACCCCCTCCACTGCCACTCACAGCTCAGCTCCACCCCCTCCACTGCCACTCACAGCTCAGCCCACCCCCTCCACTGCCACTCACAGCTCAGTCCCCCCCACTCACAGCTCAGCCCCGCCCCCTCCACTGCCACTCACAGCCCAGCCCCACCCCCTTCACTGCCACTCACAGCTCAGCCCCACCTCCTCCACTGCCACTCACAGCTCAGCCCCACCCCCTCCACTGCCACTCACAGCTCAGCTCCACCCCCTCCACTGCCACTCACAGCTCAGCCCCACCCCTCCACTGCCACTCACAGCTCAGCTCCACCCCTCCACTGCCACTCACAGCTCAGCCCCACCCCCCCACTGCCACTCACAGCCCCACCCCTCCACTGCCACTCACAGCCCCACCCCCTCCACTGCCACTCAGAGCCCCACCCCCTCCACTGCCACTCACAGCCCCACCCCCTCCACTGCCACTCACAGCCCCACCCCCTCCACTGCCACTCACAGCCCAGCTCCATCTCTCCACTCCACTTCAAGGACCATCTCAAGACCTTCCTCTTCCTTTGGTCGCCCCCCCCCCCCCCCCACCATCACCCTCCCTGCCCTCCACCCCTCCCGATCCCAACCCCCAGCTCGGGTGGAAACCCTTGACTGTCCCGCGCCTTGGAACGTCCTCCCGACGTGAAAGGCTCCAAAACAACGACAAAACAACATTTGTACAGCTCGAGGCAGAGGGATTGTGTGGAATGGAGTTCCCGAGGGTGGGGGCAGACTGGCTGAAGGCCTGGCCGCCCATGTTGGGGAGGGTGAGGGCGCAAGCGGACAGGAACCCGCTGAGCGGAGTGAGTTGGCAGGTTGGTAGGGGGTTCGGAGGTTGCAGAGGTAGGAGGGAGCAAGGCCACGGAGGGCTTTGAAGGTGAGGACCAGGATATTGAACTGTATCCTCTGTGTGATGGGAAGCCGGGCAGGGATGGGGGTGACAAGCGGGGAGTTCGCGTAGTCAAACCTGGATGTTATGAATGTGTGTACGAGGGTTTCGGCGGCCCACGGTATGAGTCAGTGGTGGAGTCGGGCGACGTTGCGGAGGTGGGGGAAGGCAGAGCGGGTCATGGCGGAGATGTGGGGTAGAAAGGATATTTGAGGGTCAAACAAGACCCCAAGGTCCCGGACTGGCTCAGTGAGGTGGAGTGTGCAACCGTGGATGGTGATGCTGTCAGCGCCCGAGGTGAGGAGGCGCTGACGGGAGTCATTTAGGAGAGCCTCGTTATTTGTGGAGTCCTGTAGCTCAGTGGTTAGAGCACTCGCTTTGCAAGTGAGAGACCTGAGTTCAATTCCAGGCAGAGGGCGAAACCTTGGGCAAGTTTCCTTACTCCACACAGAGCCTAATAATAATCCCTCCAAAAAAAAACAATAATAAATTGGTCATTTTCAATCCACGACTGTTTGTGGGACATTGCTGTGCGCAATTGGCTGCCGCGTTCGCCCACAAATATAGTCAATTCACTTTACAGTGTGTTCTGTGAAGCGCTTTGGGACGTCCTCCCGACGTGAAGAGCGCTATATCAAATGCAAGGATTATTATTATTATGAAGTGTAATTTTTTATTGTTATATGCATGTCCCTGGTTGTACAGCCCATGTTGTGTGTCCGCTGTGAGGTGATTGCTGGGGAGATGGGGTTCGGTGTGTTCTCTGTCCGCAATTGTGTTTAAAACAAATCGAAACCCAATAAAGTCAGAAAAATCTCAAAACACAAAACAGTGCCGTGTTTATTATCTTAGGGCGTTCTTCTGACTTGAAATGCCCGATATAAATGCAATTTATGGTTGTTTTTTTTTATTTTTTGTGATTGGTGTGGAATCTATCGCTCGCTGTTTCCCCCCCGGGGGTCCTGGTCTGGAATCTCTCCCTCTCTCCCCCCGGGGGTCCTGGTCTGGAATCTCTCCCTCTCTCCCCCCGGGTCCTGGTCGGGAATCTCTCCCTCTCTCCCGCCGGGGGTCCTGGTCTGGAATCTCTCCCTCTCTCCCCCCGGGTCCTGGTCGGGAATCTCTCCCTCTCTCCCGCCGGGGGTCCTGGTCTGGAATCTCTCCCTCTCTCCCCCCGGGGGGTCCTGGTCTGGAATCTCTCCCTCTCTCCCCCCGGGGGTCCTGGTCGGGAATCTCTCCCTCTCTCCCCCCCGGGGGGTCCTGGTCTGGAATCTCTCCCTCTCCCCCCGGGGGTCCTGGTCTGGAATCTCTCCCTCTCTCTCCCCGGGGGGTCCTGGTCTGGAATCTCTCCCTCTCTCCCCCCGGGGGGGGTTTCCGGTGTGGAATCTCTCCCTCTCTCCCCCGGGGGGGGGTTTCCGGTGTGGAATCTCTCCCTCTCTCCCCCCGGGAGGGGGGGGTTTCCGGTGTGGAATCTCTCCCTCTCTCCCCCCGGGAGGGGGGGGTTTCCGGTGTGGAATCTCGCGATGTGTTGCGGCTGAGATCTCGGAGGCGGTGCAGATGGCGGCGGCTGCGGGAGGCGGAGGCGGCCGCGGGTCCGAGGGCCCCGGGGGTGGGTCCGGGGGCCCCGGGGTGGGTCCGGGGCGGGTCCGGGGGCTCTGGGTCCGGAGGCCCCGGGTCTGGGTCCGGAGGCCCCGGGTCTGGGTCCGGAGGCCCCGGGGTGGGTCCGGGGGCCCCGGGGGTGGGTCCGGGGGCCCCGGGGGTGGGTCCGGGGGCCCCGGGGAGCCGCTGAGGGCCCGGGGTCGGGCCGGACCGGCGGCCGCTGAGCTCACGCTGTCCCCGCTCCGCGCGGGTCCGGGGAGGGAGGCGCCGGGCGCTGCCGGTACCGCGGGGGCAGCAGTGAGGGCCTCGGGCGGCGGCGGCCGAGGAGCAGCGGCAGCGGCGGGAGGAGGAGGAGGAGGAGGCGGCGGCGGCTCCTTCATTGAGTGCGTCCCCGTGACCGTGTCCCTGGAGCATGTGGACGGTCAGGAGAGGTACAGTGAGGCCGAGACCCCCCACAGCCCCACACACACACACAGCGGCCTGAGGGTGAGACCCCCCCCCTCCCCCCACACAGTGCCCTGAGAGTGAGACCCCCCCCCCTCCCCCACACAGCGGCCTGAGGGTGAGACCCCCCCCCTCCCCCACACAGTGCCTGAGAGTGAGACCCCCCCCCTCCCCCCACACAGCGGCCTGAGGGTGAGACCCCCCACACAGCGGCCTGAGGGTGAGACCCCCCACACAGCGGCCTGAGGGTGAGACCCCCCCCCTCCCCCCCACACAGCGGCCTGAGGGTGAGACCCCCCCCTCCCCCACACAGCGGCCTGAGGGTGAGACCCCCTCACACAGCGGCCTGAGGGTGAGATCCCCCCTCCCCCCATACAGTGCCCTGAGAGTGAGACCCCCCCCCTCCCCCCCCACACAGCGGCCTGAGGGTGAGACCCCCCCCCCTCCCCCCCACACAGCGGCCTGAGAGTGAGACCCCCCCCCCTCCCCCCCACACAGCAGCCTGAGGGTGAGACCCCCCCTCCCCCATACAGTGCCCTGAGAGTGAGACGCCCCCCCTCCCCCCCCACACAGCGGCCTGAGGGTGAGACCCCCCCCCTCCCCCCCACACAGCGGCCTGAGGGTGAGACCCCCCCACACAGCGGCCTGAGGGTGAGACCCCCCCACACAGCGGCCTGAGGGTGAGACCCCCCCTCCCCCCACACAGTGCCCTGAGAGTGAGACCCCCCCTCCCCCCCACACAGCGGCCTGAGGGTGAGACCCCCCCCCCTCCCCCCCACACAGTGCCCTGAGAGTGAGACCCCCCCCTCCCCCCCACACAGCGGCCTGAGGGTGAGACCCCCTCACACAGCGGCCTGAGGGTGAGACCCCCCCCCCTCCCCCACACAGCGGCCTGAGGGTGAGACCCCCCACACAGCGCCTGAGGGTGAGACCCCCCCCCCTCCCCCCCACAGCGGCCTGAGGTGAGACCCCCCCCCCTCCCCCCCACACAGCGGCCTGAGGGTGAGACCCCCCCCCCACAGCGGCCTGAGGGTGAGACCCCCCCCCCACAGCGGCCTGAGGGTGAGACCCCCCCCCACAGCGGCCTGAGGGTGAGACCCCCCCCCCCACAGCGGCCTGAGGGTGAGACCCCCTCCCCCACAGCGGCCTGAGGGTGAGACCCCCCCCCCCCACAGCGGCCTGAGGGTGAGACCCCCCCCCCCCACAGCGGCCTGAGGGTGAGACCCCCCCCCCACACAGCGGCCTGAGGGTGAGACCCCCCCCACAGCGGCCTGAGGGTGAGACCCCCCTCCCCCCACACAGCGGCCTGAGGGTGAGACCCCCCTCCCCCCCACACAGCGGCCTGAGGGTGAGACCCCCCCTCCCCCCACACAGCGGCCTGAGGGTGAGACCCCCCACACAGCGGCCTGAGGGTGAGACCCCCCCCACACAGTGGCCCGAGGGTGAGACCCCCCCCTCCCCCCCACACAGTGGCCTGAGGGTGAGACCTGACATTTGACATCGCGCCTCATCACGTCTTCGAGAGTAGCGCTTCGCAGTGTAGTGACCGTATATTTGTGGGTGAAACGTTTGTGAGATCCCTCCGCGCAGAGAGCGTCTGCGCCGCTGCTCACCGGGGAAGTTAACGAGACATTTGCTTCCGGGCAGAGCTTCGCGTGAAGGTGACCGTGTAAATAAATGCAGCAGCAACAGCTTATTTCTATGAAACCCTCACGCGGGGCAGTGGGTCGGAGCGTTTAACGGTGGTGGATGCTGACGCCGAGCCGGCGAGAGGGAGGAGGTCGAAAAAGGAAGGTCTTCAGTCGCGATCTAACGGAGGGGAAGGAGGGGGTCAAGATGGAGGGAGAGAGTCCTGCAGCGACTGAAATCGCAGCCGGCGATGGTGGAGCGGAGGGGATGAGGGACAAGCAGGTGGCCTGAGCCAGCTGGACAGGGGCAACGGGTAATGGGTTAGGGGAGTAAACAGGTCGGAGAGGGAGGGAGGTGCCAGGGCATGAGGGGGTTTGTAGACGTGTGTGAGGATCTTGAAGTTGATCCGTTCTGTGATAGGGAGCGAGAATTGGTGTGATGGGGGGTACGGAGTTTAGAGCGGATGAGTGTACGTACGGCTGGTGAAGTTTTGAATTCGTTGGACTTTGTGGATCGGTGAGCTGGGCAGATATTGTGCATTGGAAAAATCATGGCGGCAGCTAATGATTGCGTCGGTGAGGGTTTCAGCTTGTGAGGTGTGTGACGCCCGCTCCCTCCGCTTGGCAGGCACTGGCCTGCTTCGTGCCCCCCCCCCGTCCTGCCCACTCGACCATTGGCCTTCAGCATCTCTGTCCCCATCCTCTGGGGACAGACTCCGCAACCCCTACGGCTCTCCCACTCCATTGGCTCCTCCATAGCCCATCTCAAGACCCTCCTCTTTGATCATACCTTCGTTCATCCTCCCACTCCCACTCCCTTTGCCCTCCACCCCTCTTGTTTCCAACTCCCAGCTCAGGTGCAAACGCTTCACTGTCCAGATCCTGGTACATCCTCCATGTGAAAGGCGTTATATAAATGCAATTTGTTGATGTTGTTTATATCACTATTCATTAATTTAACTAATAAGATTGCATTTGATGCAGTGCATATGATGTAGTGCTTTATCATATCATCGAGATTTCACAAAGGCCTTGTTTTATTCTAATATTTGTGTTGCTTTGTCAGAATGGCCTTAAAAGTTTGGAAGGAGGATATTTCACCTGACAATGAGTAACCAGGGTGCGTTTTGTGTTGTGCCACATGCTAAGATAACATCCTAACTTAAAATGAATTTCAGGATTGTCAATCTTATTGATCTTAGACTAAAGTAAAGATTTGGGCTGCTTCTTTCCGAATCTCACCAAATGGTCAGCCATACTTTCGCAATGATGTTCGTTGTCTCACAAACTTCCGGCAGTGCCCTGGGATGTATAACATCTGATTCTGATTATTTGGTAGGCTAGAATCCCTCCACCTTAAGTAACATGCCAAGTATCTCTGCAATATACTACAGAAATTGGATGTGATATTAGTATTGTTCTCTTATGATATTGTTATAATCCTTGTTATGATATTAAAGCACTGCAGATATACAAAATAGAAACATAATTACAATGAATGGTATTGGAAAGTTACTAATGGGAGTTGATCCATTTGTGATGTGCAAGGGTAAGGCATCTAGTTTTTGTTGACGTGTTTGAGGCCATGATGTTAACTTGCTGGTGCAGTCATTCATTGCTTGCTGTATCTAGATGGGACATTAAAGTGAGGTCCCATCTACTTGTTCAGGTAGATGTTAGAGATCCCATGGCACTATTTGAAAGGAGAAGGGAGTTACTCCTGGAGTCCTGGCCAACAGTCCCCCCAATTGGTCACTGCTTTGCTGTTTATGAGACATTGCTGTGTACAACTGGCTGACGTGTTTCACCCACAAAATACACAGTCAATCCACTTCACGGTATATCCTGTGTAACACTTTGAGATGTCTCAACGACGCGATGAGGCGCTAAATCAAATGAAAGGATTATTATTCTAATTGGATAAGTAAATGAGAAGCGTGGAATAAAAGATCCGTTGTTTTATTGGCTTTCTTCTGTGAATAGCTAAGGATTTACATAAATGTTCTTTCCCTTTTCTCTCAGGAGCCAGGCTATGTAACAATTCTATTCTGAATGCAATTTTCTTTTTATTCCAGAATAGTGTGTGTGACTACAGATGCTAATGGAGGTACGTTGTCTTATGTTGGCCAGCTGAATTCGGATGTGAATTTGGAACTACAGACCGCAGGTAATGGTCTTGTATGTTTGTTCCAAGATGACTTGGTTTAATTTGTTGGTGGCTGGTTTGGGGGTGTCTGGATTATTGCTTTCGGTTGCTTTCATTTATTTACTGGACTCTGGGTATCCGGAATTCGAATCTAGCTAGACCGGGCCCGAAATCAAAGACATGTATTTTAAAAAAATCTACGGATATCGACTTTGACTCATTGTTTTAATGCGACGAGCAGAGCTTGCTTCTTAGCTATCTTCTGCTTTAGTCTAATAATAATCATTATTATTACAACTTTAGCTTGGACTGTCCACCTTTGATATACTGCCTTAACTCAAAGTGCTTCACAGAATACACTCTAAAGCGGTGTAACTATGTGTATATTTTGGGCAAAGTGTAATTGAGGGTCCACAGGACACTTGAGTTCCAAGCGGGCTTATGCTCTAGCAGGGCACATTATATCAGGGTTGGTGAGTATTGCCTGTACGTGTTAAATGTCCAAATTGCACAGGACTAATCTTGGCATGGAAGGCAGGGATAAATAAAAGTAACGTATAAACATTTTCCCAAAAGTCGACTGTTTCTGTGATGATGCCTACAATTTGACAGAGTGCCCTGTGGTTTCATATAATCTTTGAAGTCTAATTTGTCACCAAAGTATTTGGCTAACAGTGTTTGTTTCAATCTATCAATTTTCCTCCTCTTCTGAAGTCATTGACATATTTTTCCTGCTTCTGGGTATGGTTCCACCGATGAGAAGAAGTTCCATATACATAGGAAATAGGAATTGCTGGACGAAAAAATGTCCAAGGTCCATCTAGTTGGTCTTTTACCACCTTGGTAATCACATGCTACAATAATGGAGATGTCGATAGCAATGATTTCTGTGTGGACTAATCTACACCCGAGTGGAAAGCTTTGCAAACCTTAGATTCAAAAGTAGGATAACGTCTCAAAGCGCTTTCCAAGGACAGTGTCAGACTCCAAGCAAGGGAGGAAGGGGTGGTGACCGTAGATGCAGTTGAAGAGGTAGATTTTTACATTGGATTTAAAGACGAATAGAGAGGCGGCGAGATGAAGGGAATTCCTGAGGTTCGGGGCGTAGTAACTGAAGGCTCAGCCACTGATTGTGATGTAGGGGAACACACATCAGGCCCGAGTTAGCAGGGCGATGGGGACAAGCAGAGGAGTGTGGCGGGAGAAGGTCACAGAGATAGGGAGGTGCTCAGCGTGAAGGGATTTATAAGTGAGGATGAGAACTTGAAGTCAATCAATACTGACCGTTGAATTATATACGAGCATAAGAGCTAACCTTTGAATTATATACTAGTATACGGGCTGGAATAATTTACATCCTGTTGTGGTGTGACAGTGTGTTTAGTATTGTGGATGGAGGCTGCTTTGAACATTAAATGCGTTTTATTAAGTTAATCTTCATTCACTGCAGTGCTCCTCACGGGGCTGTTAGTTGTTGGTACATGTGAATTATCCTTGTTTTTGCAGTGTCTCCACGGCCTTTGTTGCAGCGGGGTTCAGTGAGTGCTATTCCGCCAGGCACTCCCCTGCTTCAGATCCATCCTTTGGAGACAGGACCTCAGAGGCTGCAGAACGTTATTCTGGACGGACAAGTGGAAGGCAGCGGTGGAGCAAAGGATCTGGAGAATGACGAACCAAAGGTATTCGTGGGCAGGATTGGTGGAATTGGACTTCACTGCTGCTTTCAAAGGAAATGTGGAGAAGTAGCAGGAACTTTGGCCAAAATCAAGCAGGTAGACACCTGTTCTAAGCATTCCCTCCCCTCCACCTATAGCACAGCCTTGCTTATAGCACAGGTGTCCTGTGGATCCTTGCTAACTGCAAGCGAGATACACTTGGTTTCTGGCAGTGACCGGCTCCTGACATCACTTCCTGTGTATTGTATCCATGAGCAGTATACACAGGAAATGTTGATGATGTCACTTTCTGTGCTATGTGCAGGAAACACCACTGATATCACTTTATAAAGGTCATGTGAGGCCTAAGAAGCCTGAAGTTGGCTTGATTTGGGCACTTTGTTTATATCGTAGCTTCTCAGTTATTGACCCAGATTCCCAATTGGGGAAAAAGCATTTCACAGTTTACCCTATAGGTTTTTTGTTCAATTTTACATAATAATAACTATCCTTGCATTTGATATAGCGCCTTATGTCATTTGAGACATCTCAAAGCGCTTCACAGAATATACTGTAAAGTGAATTGACTGTATATTTTCTGGGCGAAATACATGAATCAGAGATGAGTGAATATTTAAATAAAAACATAGTTTGTCCATGTTGCCCATAAGTTTAAAAGAGACACATCCCACCAACATACACTGAGTAGTAGAGGTATTAAGTGTGCAAAAAGGCAGAGCTTTGGGATTAATACTCTAAGATAAAGGGAGGATATTTCTAGCTGGATAAGCAGCAGGAAAGCTTGCCAGACAGAGATATCAATGGCAAGCTATGTGGTTTTAGCTGGTTACACTGCAGCAGTACCCCAGAGCACATTCTGGGGTCCTCAAGACTTGGCTCTTGCAAACCTGTGCCTAATACTCTCCTGAATTAGGTAAGCAGGATGTGTCTCTCCAGGGAAAGAGTAAGAATTCCATTCCAACAATCTATCTCTGGAATTTCTATGTGTGGGTGGGATGTCATATAAACCTCAGCTTGGTTTGGATACTCTTCAGCATAGTGTTGGGTTTCCAGATTCGTCCCTGACCAAACAAAAAGGGATTAAAAGATCTACCAAAATCTAATAAACTGGTGGAAGAGGTTTAGTGGGTTGAATGACCCTCTCCTGATCCTGTTTTCCCTGTAGATAATGAGGGGGAGGAAGGAGGAAAGCAAAAGTGGATAAGAGAGGAAGAGGGGGGGATGTATCCTAATTCATTTTGATGTGCAAAAATTCAGGATGGACTTGTTATTTTGGTGACTGGATGTCCACTGTTTGAAAAATATCTATGAATTTGCTTTATGAGCCAAGACTGTCTTGGAAACCTACACTCTTGTAACATTGTTTATGTAGGAACCAAAGAGCCTCCGCATTGCTGCAGACTCGTAATCTAGAACCCACTTAAATGAAGAAGCAACAGGGCCCCCAAAGCACAATACTGGAGGCTGCAGTTTGTGTGCGGGTCAGCTGGCTCCAAACAGTTGCGTTCGCTCACTAGCTATGGAAATGCAACTTCGCTTTGAGTGAGGTTTGTTTAAACGGTGTTTTTTCAAATTTTCATCAGGTCATTGGTCCATTTTTAATCCGGGCAGATGATGCTCTCTGCTGTCGAAGTCCTGTGTACTGCGGTTGGGCATCAACATAATGGATTGCTGTTAAAAATGTACACAGTAAGTCAGAAGCTCTTTCAGAGAAAAGGGCTGCATTTAAATCGGGCTGGGACAAATGTCCCAGCTAAACGAATTAATAGGGAGGTAAATAGGAATTACACTAGTAAAGGGGGGTAATATAAAGGTAAGAGAAACCATAAGTTAGCATTAGAAAAAGTAAAGATGACAGTGCAGAATAGCCTGCCAGATAATAGGAATAGGTTAACTAGGGGTAAGAAGCTTAGCAACGCAGATAAGGAATCAGAGAGTAGAGGAAATGGTAGGAAATTAAAAATGTTATATCTGAATGTGCGAAGCATTTGGAATAAAACTGATGAATTAAAAGCGCAGATAGACACATGTGGGTACGATCTAGTAGCCATCACTGAAACATGGTTGCAAGGAGATCTAGGGTGGGAGTTAAATATTCCAGGGTTCTCAGTTTACAGGAAAGATAGGCACTGTGGGAAATGAGGTAGGGGGGGTTGTCCTGCTAATTAGGGATGAAATAAAAGCAGTGGAGAGGAAGGATCTGAAATCCGATGACCAGGAGGTTGAGACAATATGGGTGGAAATAAAAATAATAAAGGGCAGAAAATATTAATGGGAGTGGTTTAGGGATATGGGGATAAGGCAGGGTTAAGTTGTTAGCTGGAGTTAGATTAGAAGATCAGCCATGATTGAATGGCGGGGCAGGCTCGAAGGGTCGAATGGCCTACTCCTGCTCCTACATGTTATGTTAAGTACAGACAGCCCTTGGCTTGGTAGCTGTTTTCACTGCTGTACCAGCAGTTTGTGCCTTCAGGGTGCAATAGTTTCCAGATACAATCGAGCCCTGGGCCTTGTGGAACTGGTTTGCTGAGAAGGAACTTTGCATTTCTTCTCCATGTCAGTACTCTCCCCACCCCTCTCCTTGTTCTCCTTTGACTTTGTTATTTTTGTACCTCGGGGTGGTATGTGAGAGATTCCATGGTCTCTTCCTGTCTTCCTCTGGCACTGCCATAAGTTGCCAATATTTATTTGTTAATTTATGTTATTATTTGACATTATTACAGTCAATCCATTTAAAAATATATCCTGTGAAGCATTTTGAGATGTCTCAACGACATAATGAGGCACTATATCAAATGCAAGGATTATTATTATTGGCACAAATTTTTTTTAATCAGGTCAGCAGTTTTTTNACAACAAAATCATTGCAGGCCTTAATCTGTCCTTGCCTGGCTTCCACACAGATGCCTCTGACGTGGGTTATTGGAATGAGGGCCCTTGCTGTTTTCACTCTCTCTCTTACTCCTACTGTTGAAGACAACTTCATTTGCCACTTGCCTGCGACCTGTCCATTTAAGTTATTTTTGAGTTAATTCTTATTTTCAAATTGCATTTCTTAAAAACGAAGTTAGCCCTTTTTTTGTTTTCTTTAAATCAGTGCCAGCATCGATTAGCGAGACCACATTTCCTAGAGGGAGAAGTCTACTTCAAGTAAGCTTTTAGCAGTTCTACTAAAACCGCTTGGGAATCAGACATATCTACAGCACAGCAGAAGGCTGTATCTGTATCTGGGCTGACATTTTAAGAGCAATCCTTTCAGTCCCATTTATCTGTCCTTTCTCCATACCCTTGTAGCTTACTGTAGAACGAGTATGGATTCTGTTTCACCCACTTCTTCTGTCTCCATATCCATAATTCTGTATCCTAACTACTTTGCGGGAATAAAAAAATTCTAACTTTAACGTTTGCTCATTCACTAATTATCTTAAATTGATGTCTTCTAGTTACGGATTCACTGACTAGTGGAAATAATTTCTCACATGATTCTAATGACCTCTATCAGGTCACACCTCAAACCTCTTTGTTCCAAACTGGAGGATGAGTCAGGTGTGTGAGAAGTAGGTTAGTCAGACCGTCGTGTTTGTCTCGTGTCCTGGATTTTGACCCAGTGGTGCTGTCTCTAAATATCATGCTGCGATTAACAGAAGTCTTTTCATAAGCTGAATCTATGGACTCATTTTTATTTTTTATTTAAGGGCGTTGACTGTATTGCTTGACATATGCTCGTGCAAGGTTTGTTTTGGCATTGGTTATTTTAAACAAATAAAAGCTCACTCTTCGCACGGCACACTGTACAGACTTGGAAGCTGACTGTGAGGGAGAGGAACAGTGAAAGTAAGACAACCCTCTTTTGCCTACAAAATACAGTCACTTCACCTAACAGTATATCCTGTGAAGTGCTTTGAGACATGCCTCTGTCGTGAAAGGCACTAAATCAAATGTAAGGATTTTTGATTAATGTCGTGCTCGCCAGATACTGCACTGGAGTGTCAGGCTGATTTGTGTGCTTCTAAATTCCAATGTGGGGCTTGAATCCATTACCTGACCCAAGAGATTAGAGTTCTAGCTACCGAGTCAAGTTGTCACCCATAAATAATGCAGAATATTACTACTTAACTTCGGAAACTAAATCTAAAGAAAATTCCTCCTCATCAGTGACACAGAAAGCTCATTTTGTAAGACAACTTTTGTAAAAAAAAATCTTATTTTAAAAAGCAGCCAGTAGTGAAGATCAATATCTGATAAAGTTTGCAGAAAATACAAATGTGCGAAAGTGCAAAATTAAAATGACTGAATGCTTTCCCAAATTATTTTTACATTCCTCATTGAATGCTCCTCTCAATACCCAGGAACTGCCAGTGAAGTAAACAGCAGTGTGTGATAGATACAATTAGGGAATCTGTTTGCTGGTTGTATCTGTGCTGCAGATTGTACCCAGAGTTCAGCATATCTTTCTTATGCCACCTTACGGCAATTTCAAGCTACTGCACACGGAATGGCAAAAGTGAAGGAGGTGCTTTCTGATGTAATTACGGTAGAGAGCCCTTTATCTGCAGTAGTTGAGGTGAGTCCCATTGTGGATAAGGAAACAGTGTGGATACAAGTCATCTTGCAAAATACAAATTATCTGATATGCTAACCCCAAACCACTTTCATCAGAAGTTATGCTATCACTATAGAGATACAGAGTGCATGGCTGGCATATACGCTATGCCAGCCATTCTCTCTCTCTCTGCCATTCTTTCCCCCCCCCAGTCTCTCGCGTGCTCTCTGGCACAGTGTCCACCGTTGTCAGGTTGCACAGCACTTTTCCACTTGAGGCAACCAGATTGTCACATACTGTAACTCAGAATCTATTTATTGTCGAAAGCAGACGTTGATTTTGTGCAAAATAATCCAATTGATCTGGGTCTTCCCTTTGGAGCATTCAAAGCTCTGAATTCAGAATTCAAACCTTATATATATATATATATATAGGGAGAGAGGGAGAGAGAGAATGGGGTTCGTGTGAACTCCAGGCAATTTACAGCAGTAAATATTGGTAACCGCCCAGCATGTCTGTCTTCACCTCCCTGCTGCAGTTCTCATCGAATTCTTTGTATAATGAGAGTTTAAAGAGTTTCTTTTAGAACTTGCATGCTTTTTTGTAACCCTTTCTGTTCTGCAATAATAATAATAATTGTTGCTGCATTTGATATAGCGCCTCATCATGTCATTGAAACATCTCAAAGCGATTCATAGAATATACTGTAAAGTGGATTGACTGTGTATTTTGTGGGTGAAGAGTGGCAGCCAATTGCTAAGAATAACAATCAATGCAGAGGATGCCCAATTCTAAGTGTGGGACAGTCATTTAAATAATGGTGTGAAACCAAACAATAACAACAACTTGCATTTATATATGCCCCTCACGCAGGGTAGCCTCGAGAGTGCTTGAAAGTGGCAGAGCACGATGCCGAGCCAAGGCTGAGCAGTGCTGAGCAAAATCCTGCTATTGGTGAAACTACTCAGCATAAGCTCTGTGATTTCATCAACAAAAGGAGCCTCCAAATATTCAGTAGCTCTTTTCACATGTGTGTCTGAGCACGAACACATCATAGAGCCCGGGTCAGGTGTCCTTAGTTGTTGAAACGCTTTACTTGCAAACCTTTATAGATGGGATAAGACCTGCTGGGTGAAGTGATCAGTTTGTATGTCAGAGCAGAACAATTACCATCTTAAGAGTCTTAAAGACTTGTAACTAACGAGATGAAAATTTTCTTTCTTTGACATCCTTATGCCCTTTGCTTTCAGCAGGACAGCTTTCACTAAAATGCAAGCCATTTAAAGCTGTCTGATGACGAGTGTCTCTTTCCATGCTAATAAAGTGGCATGTTTATTAATAGTAAAGTAAAATTGCTGCCAAACTAAAATCTGCTGCCTGCTAACTTAGCAGCAAGGTGTTAATCTGTTGTGGTGTTTTCTTACAAGTGAAGTGGAAAGTTCATTCTTGTCTAGAACAAGGGCTTTGAAGTGAATTGCTTTTGGAGAGGCTAATTTTCCCTGGACCTTGATACATATCTTTTAGTACTCTACTGAAGGGAACTGGGAAGGCTGTGGATTTTTTCCCCAATACGTTGAAGCCTAATAATACATTATTTCTATTTCATTCCACCCACCTCTTGGAAGTGTTTCTTCACCCAAAGGGTAAGTAATGACTGAAACACAGGTTGCTAAGAAGGGTGGTTGAGGCCAGGACACTGGACTTATCTTTTATATTTTTTTAAAAAAGCTTGATGCTGAGATGAGGGCATTAGGATGGGTATTCCAGAAGATCGAGATCAAATGGGAAATTCGTATAAACCAATCTTGTGATCCTGTAATCATGTGTAATGCTAAAGTAGGCCATGTAGAACAAGACATCTGGCAGTGGTGTTTACAGCACAAATCTATTCTCAAAGTCCGCAAACATTCATAAGCAGCTCAAGTGTCCCTCAGGTGTCCTACGTCACTGCCAGCCAGCCGTTATCTGCAGCCCTTATCCCCAGCCGTCCTTGCTGGAGGTTGTGACTTGCTGTTGTGGCTGCCGAGGTTTGCTGCGTGACTTCACATCCCATGACGTAAAGGTGACTTTCCTACACAAGTGGAAGAAAAATTTTACTGTAAAGCTGGCTTTCCCTGGGATAATTACTGTTTTACTCTTTTTATTCCAGAAAATTGCATATTTAAGTTTAGAATTGAGGTGCAGCTGCATAAAGGACATAAACATTTAAAGATTTAGACACCGATCAATTTCAATGTTTAAGCTGTAGTGGTGAGGCTCTTCACAACATTGAATTTGGTCACTTCATGCCTGGTACAGCAGCACCCAATCTCTCCTCATTGCCTCATGCATTTGTTTCCACACTGTAACCTCTTGGCTTTGGGTATTCTACAGCATACTGAAGCATACTTGATCACTTCTCGAGTCCTTTGGTATATAGAATACTGTAAAACTCATAAGTCAAATCATTCGGGACCATAACATTTAATATGACTTATGAGAAGTCTGAGGTGCAGGAAAACTGTACGAGTCATAAATCTGATTTAATTAATAATCTACACTGCGCATGTATAGTTCAATGCAGCCGGTCAGTGTGTGCAGTGACGGATCAAGATTACATGCGCACTTACCAGCAAGCATTGGAATATATGATTTAGGCGGTTATACCATTTATATAGATAAGCATCGATGAATGACCAATTCAGTAAAGGTAAGATTTGTGTTAGTTTTACTGTACATGGTGTGGTGGGTGATGAGTTTGAGTCTTGACTTTTTTTATTAAATTTCTCATTTATTGATGCTTATTGAAACATATGGGCATTTGTCCTACCCATATCTATATGAGATCTATAAACCTGTCTTGACTGATGCTGATGTCTTTTACACTCAGAAACGAAAAGGCGGGTGGCCCAAAGGCAAGAAGAGAAAACCTCCAAAGGATTTCACTGCACCTCGTGCTCCTACCACAGGGTAAGGAATTGTTTGTTGCTGGATCTTAGTTCTTGGTGACGGTCAACCCATGTTTGGAAGCACCATAAACTCCTGGTTATTGATCTTCATTCCTTCACTCAAGGTATCGGGTTATTCGTTGAGCCAGCCTCTTGCTGGGAGGTCTGAGGGCATTGGCTCGAATGTTGACAAGGACGACAACATAGCTGAGCCCGATCCTGTTCTTGCTGGACACTCCGATCTTTCACAGAGAATCTCTGGATTCAGGAGCCTGACTTATGCTTCTCTCCCCTTACTTCCTCCCTCCCGACAACCTGGGGCTGAGCCCAATTATAAAGCCTCTACTGTTGCCCCCGTTTAGATCAACAAACAGTCTGCGATGTTCTGCCACAACATGATTGCGTGCAGTTTCTCAAGTGTGTGTTAGTAGTAATTTCGATGGTTGTCTATGTACGTGCAATTCATCATTATCAAATAAAGTCACTCAGGGATGATGGCTTTATGTCCTACTGCCATCTTTAGTGGTGCTTATAATGGCTGAATCATCCAATGTGGTTTTACGCTGAGATTTACGCTCCTGTCGTTTTGCTGCAATGAAAAGCCTGGTAGCAACGCTTCTTAAGAACTTGTTCCTTTAATCCCCTGTAACTGCCTGACAGGTATGTGTTATTCCTGAATGAACAGAGAGCCAAGCTCAAAGCTGAACATCCAGATCTGCCTTTCACAGAGATTACTAAGATGCTGGGCACTCGGTGGTCACAGCTCTCACAGGAGGGGAAGCAGGTGAGACATAGCTCCATCCTCCTCTTTGTAGAAGTTGTATTTTTATGGAGTTGCAAAAAAAATAAAGATTTTTGCATGTTTTTTTTCTCTGAACAAATCTTCTCCCAAAATACCATTGATGTGTAATTGAGATGTTCTGAGACGTTGGTGTCTTAAAGGGAATGAGAAGGAGAATGCTGGGCACTCAAAAAGTGTCCACAAATCTCAAAAAGCGAGATTTCAAAATCTGTATGAGTTTTGAACGTCAGTGTTTGTAGATCATACGCCTAAAACTTATTATTGCCATTCATAGAGTTTTCTTCCCACAAAGGATGTGCTCTTTGACTGATGGTGCTTTGCTTTATGATCAATAGAAGTATATTGATGAAGCAGAGAAGGATAAGAAGCGATATATAGAGGAGCTCAAAGCATATCAGAATTCAGAGGCTTACCAAGCCTTCCTGAAGAGGAGAGCGATCAGTAAGGTCAAAAACCTGTGTGGTAAGCAGAAACCATTTCCTTTAGATTGTAATAACTGCATTCAATTGTGTGAGTGGGGGTAGATATTGCTACCCAGTTACATGAGAACTCGACCCATTTGGAAGTTTGCAGTATTTGCACACTCAAGATCAGACTTGTTCATTTGGTTGTGAGTATGTGGGAGACCAGCAGGAAAATCGATTGCAGCTTTTTCAATCAGTCCAAATCATCTCATGACGTGTAAAATGTTTGAAAATTGACGCCTTAGGTTAGCACATACTTTTTTGCTACATTTTTCCTTTTTGTGTTTACTAACAGTAGAACCCTGTTACGAGGATCCCCTTAATAACGCTGGTTCACTTAGAAGGCGGGTGGTGCCCTGATGGCTGTTCCTTACTTCATTGAGCAGCTGTCTTCCCGTGTGCTGCAGAGTGGCTGACTTCCAGGTCTTCAGGTCAATGTCACCGACGTCACTTCTGTGCATGCGCACATCACCAGTTGTAATTGGTGGCGACACAATGCGGAATTGCTAACGGGAGGTCGCGCCCCATTATTAGGTTGTTTGGGATTTCACGGACCATTGTGGTAACTGGTTCCTACTGTAACTTGCTAATTCCAGAAGCGAGTTTAAAAGTGACTTATCAGGAAGTCGTCCACGAGATTCCCATATAAACTGAGTTAATATTGGATTCAGCAAGACTCTTTCAACACTAGACCCGGCAGTGTTTACCTGAGAGGGCGGTGTCCCGTGAGATCACACTGCTGATGAGAGACATCTGATCGTTCAAAATGCTAGTTGCACTTAATGGAGCATGTCATTGCCATCAGGTGTGGAGTCTCTGGATGCTGAGTTTGAAAACGATGCTGTGGCACTATCGGAAATTGATGTGAGTAGAGTTATTTTTTCGCTGTGGAAATTTTTATTTTAAAAAAAAGTTAAATGAAGTAATTGAGCAGAACTATACTGCAGTTATATAATTATAGTTATATATTTATAGTTATAATTCTATAGTTATACACTTATGGCTATAATTCTATAACTATAATCCCTCCTCCGCCCCTCTCTGATCCAAACCGGCAGCTTGGGTGCAAACTCTTCATTGTCCAGCGCCTTGGGACTCACTCCCAACGTGAAAGGTGCTTTATAAATGCTATTTGTTGTTGAATTTGTTGTTGTTGCAGGCAAACGTGTGTATGGAAAAGGCGGAAACATTTATAAGCTTCTTCCCAACTATTTTTCAGCCCCACTCTTCCCCGCTTCCTTCTTCCCCCCTCTCTTCTTCTGCAGCTTAAGTTCCTAGGTTTTGCTACATTAAGCAAATCTCAGTTAAGGCACTACGATTTGACTGGGGTGGAGGAAGGTTTGAATTTGAAGAGTTGTTTCAGCCATGACATATCTGTGTCCATCTACTCAGTGGCTCCCACATTAAAGAAAGTCTGATGCACTTTGTGCTGTCCGTACAGGATTTTCCTCTGTGCTTGGTCACATTTTTCTCTTCGGTGCCTATTATTGTATATGGGCATTTGACAGCCCCCAGGTAGATTGTCCACATGTCTATTCGGATGAGCCGAGGCTACAAATGTTGACGAGCTGTGTGACCCAGAACAGCATCTCATCCAAGCCTAATCCTGTTCACACTATTGTTGACACGGATCCACTAGATATCAGGAATGAGAACCATGGCTGAATTCAATCCGCTCATATCCCATCCCTCCCTTCCCATCCCCGCCCAAGAGGCAAATCTTAGTGCCTCAATTTAGATTCACTTAACTCTGCTGTATCTGGGAACCTATTCTGCAACATGCTGGTCCATGGCTTGATGTTTGGTGTTCCCTTTATCCAGGGAGCCTTGGAGATTTATTTAATGACTGTGTCATAGAGATGTGGCAGCAATTTGGACATTGGCTTACGTTAGCAGATCTCTGTCTTATAAATTCACATGTACTTGTCGTTAGTATATTTTGATTACCTTGAAAATAGCACTAGTCACAATAAAGATGTGCAGTGGGTAGATAGTTGCTGAATAACATTAGGATGTTTTTGTTTCCTTAAGCAGGATGATGACAGCAATGACCTGTACTGCAGGACGTGCAATCAGTATTTCAGCTCACTGCACAACAAGAAGGAACACCTTTTTGGAAGACAGCATTTGCAAAACTTAACCGGTAAAGATTTCTGCAGGCTATCAGCTTTAATGTTTTATTTACTCAGAAGACATTTTAAATGCTTATGATAATAATATTAATAATCCTTGCATTTCATATGGGGGCCTTCATGTTGGGAGACCGGGTAATAATCACATTTGTTTGTACGCTTGCTTGCACACGTTTACTTGTGTACGCTCACCCATGGTGCTTGTGCACATTGTGACTTCACAAAAGGGTAAGTCACATAGTGAGTAAGACGCATCACACACACTCTCAGCAGTGGCCAGGACACCGGGAGAAAGTCTCATTTCTTTTTAAATAGTGCCATGGGATCTTTAGCATCTATCTGACCAGCCAGACAGGACCTCAGGTTAGTGTTTATTCTGAAGGACGGCACCTCCCAACAATGCAGTGCTCCTTCAGCACTGAATTGGAGTGACATCCTGCACTATGTGAATTCAAAGTGAATTCAAAGTACCAGCGTGGAGCTTGAACCCACAACATTAGGACATGGCATTTGGAGTCCTGTAGCTCAGTGGTTAGAGCACTCGCTTTGCAAGTGAGAGACCTGAGTTCAATTCCAGGCAGAGGGCGAAACCTTGGGCAAGTTTCCTTACTCCACACAGCCTAATAATAATCCCTCCAAAACCAAAAACAATAATAAATTGGTCATTTTCAATCTATGACTGTTTGTGGGACATTGCTGTGCGCAATTGACTGCCGCGTTTGCCCACAAATATACAGTCAATTCACTTTACAATGTGTTCTGTGAAGCGCTTTGGGACGTCCTCCCGACGTGAAAAGCGCTATATCAAATGCAAGGATTATTATTATTATTATGGCGAGAGTGTTTACCTCTGAGCCAGGCTGATACTAACACACTTAGGAAGAGAGATTCAATCTGGGTTTAGATATAGTGTTATTTACTGAATAATTTTCTTTGGTTTTGTACATAAATCCTGTACCCTGAAACTGCAGCACACACGCCTTGTTTTGGATGGTGTGTACCATGTAGTACTTGCACTGAATTTATTTTATTGTTGGAGTAGCTACAAACTTGTCAGTTTTACTTCCCCTCAAGCTCAATTCTTTCTGCCAAAACCAGTGCAGCGGAAATGTCTGCCTCTGTTTGTTTTAATTTTTATTCTGACTACTTTTCAACTCCTGCTTTTTAGAAGGCTGAGGATTCAGGATGTAAAATGCACATTGTTTTCTGTTGTTGAGGTTTAGTTAGAGGATTACTGTAGTCTCGTAATGTAGTGGTTAGTGCACTCACCTCGCAAACAAGAAGACTCGGGTTCAATTCCCGGGCAGGGCAATAGCTGAGGCTAGTTTCTTTATTCCACACACCTCTGATTACCTCGCAATAAATAGGAACTCGGGTGTTAGTCGATTGGCATATCGCTTTCCGGGGGTAATGATTCCCCCAAAAAATTCAATCCACATCTGTTTGTGGGACACTGCTGTGCGCAATTGGCTGCTGCTTTTCTCCCACAAAATACATAGTCAATCCACTTTGCAATATATTCTCTGAAGCGCTTTGAGACTTCTCAACGACGTGATGAGGCACTGTATCAAACGCAAGGATTATTATTTCAACTCCTTTAAGAGGGCTCAGGATTCAGGATGTAAAATGCACATTGGATTTTGTCGGATGAGGGTAAATTAGCAGACCTCTCGAGCTTCACATTTGTACATTCGCTGTAATGTATCGGGTAGCGATAACCTGAAGCATGCACAGAGCCCACACTGACCACGGGAGGGGGTTAATGGCTGTGTCTCTGAATTCAAACAGGAGAGTTTAAAAAGGAGGCAGCTGAGCTATCGAAGCAGCAGCAGCAGGAACAGCTGGGAGACGAGGATTTAGCAGAGGATGCAGACTCAACCGAGCTCTCTCAGCTATGCGGACTGACCTCCAAGCACAGCCATACATCACTCAACCTCAGCCTTCTGGAGGAATATATTTTCAAACAAGTCAAATGTAAGCATGAACGTCATTCAACGACTCTTAATTATTTTTTGACTTTGTTCTCAATCAACTTAGAGTTACAGTTAAGTTGAACTGTTTCTACTCTGTTGTGAGCTCTCCTATTGGATCAAATCTCTGAGACCCATTGAGTTAAAACCAACATCCTTGCATCTCCAGCAACTAGCTTTTAATCCTTTTTTTAAAACTTTCTAGTCTATGTTTATTCTGTCTCAAGCTATACTACCCCACTTGAAGGACGCTATATAAATGGAAGTTGTTGTTGTTTCACCTTAGCCATTTGAACAACAGTTTTGGATAGTGGGGCCAAGGGAGATGATAAAGTCACATTAAACAGAGGCAGGGATGTGGGAGAGGGAAAGGTGACTGGAATTGCAGTTGAAAAAAGGTGCTCTTAAGGTTGGATTTAAAACCAGAGAGGGAGGTGGTAAGGCAGAAATGCTCCAGAATGGAGTTGCAACAACAATAACAAAATTCCATTTATAGAGCGCCTTTCACGTCGGGAGGACGTCCCAAGGCGCTGGACAGTTGGGTCAGGACCCGAGCAGGAGGAAATGGTCAGGATGAGGGGAGGGAAGGGAGGGAGCGAGGAGGGGGTAGAGAGTCGAGAGGGGAGCTGAAGGCACAGTCAAAGAGAAAGTCTTGAGACCGGCCTTGAAGGAGGAAAGGGAGGAGGCGGCGAAGGCACTGGGGGATAGAGTTCCAGAGCCTCGGGGCTGAGAGGTTGAAGGCCCGGCCACCGATGGTAGGGAGGTTGGGGCGGGGGATGTGGAGCAGACTGGAGTCAGAGGAACGGAGGGTACGGGCAGGAAGGTAGGGGGATAGTAGGTCGGAGAGGTGTTGCAGAGAACGGGGATAGAGTGGCTGAAAACTCACCGACTGATGGGGTAGATTGAGCAGGGGACATGAATCAGACAGATGTTAACTGAGAATTGATTATGTTTAAAACCAGAAAAAAATGCATATTGAGCTTTTTTTTTTCTCTCTCACTCCCCCTGCAGTAAGAGAGTTTGAACTTAGTGAACTCACAAAATCTTTGGAAAGTGCACAAGATGAACATGAAAATCTAAGCAAACAATTAGAAGTTTTGAAGGTAAATGTACTCTGTTGGCTTTAATGATGCAGTCTGCAATTTTCTTTGGGTGGAAGGGGTTATTTGTGAAGAAAGCATCCAAGGCTTCATTCAGTTGTTCTCGCCAATGCAAGTGAGCACTCGCCTTGCAAGCGAGACACCTGGGTTCAATTCCAGGCAGGGCGAAACCTTGGGCAAGTTTCCTTACTCCACACGCCTAGTAATAATTCCTACAAAACAATAATAAATTGGTCATTTTCAATCCACGAATGTTTGTGGTACATTGCTGTGCGCAATTGGCTGCCGCATTTCGCCCACAAATATCCAGTCAAATCACTTTACAGCATATTCTGTGAAGCGCTTTGAGACGTCAAGAAGATGTGAAAAGCACTATATCAAAATGCAAGGATTATTATTATATTATTATTAAGTGCTTTTCAAAAGAGACATTAAAAACTTACGGCTGGAGTGAGTGAGTTTGAAATTCTGAAGTAATATTCAGGCAGTTAACTTTGTTGAGAGCCCACAAAATATACAGTCAATTCACTTTACAGTAAATTCAATGAAGTGCTTTAAGATGTTTCAATGACAAGGCACTATATCAAATGCAAGGATTATTATTTTTATATAACATCAAAGAGACACTATTTTGAGGCCAACTCTGCTTTTAGTGCTTCCAGGTGAGATGGCATTTCTTCTCTTCAGTCATTAGGGTTCACGTATTACCCTGCAGTGATATCTTGTTACATGAAATATGCCACACCAAATGCATTTGCTTTCTCGTAAATTGGGTATCCATCTCTCTGATTGTATTAAAATTGATTTGGGTGCCTTTTTAAAAGCATTTCCGAACTGGTTCCAGCATCGTGTTGCAACCCGTGGTTTCTAATAACTTAATGGATTTATCTTTTACAATTTGTTTAAGCAAGAAGTATCAATGTAATTTCTTTCCCAGAATCGGAAGGTAAAGCTGGAAGCTGATCTTGCAAACTTGAAAGCCTCTGGAATCGCATTGGACACACAACTGGAAAGTTTAAAAATGGTTCCCATGCTCTTTCAATTCCATATCCAAATAATGGACAGTGGTATGTTATGTAACGCTCAATACATTTATAATTGATGTTTGCATAGACTATGAATTACAATTACAATCCAATACAATGCAAATTTATATTTATATAGCTCCTTGCACATGGGGAGGACATCCCTAGGATCTTAACAATAACTAGTTTGGCACTCAAGCTGGGGGTGGGAGGGGAAAGGTGACTGAATCCAAAAGATAGGTCCTGAGACTTTCAAAGAGGTAAGGGAGGAAGCAAAATTCAAAGAGCTGGTTCCAGTTGGGGAGCGAGCATCAGCACAGATGTGATTAGCCAAATGGTCTCTTTGTCTGCTGTAATACATTGGGGCCCAATATTTCTGATGTTAAGCTTAAGACCATTGTCTTAAAGTAATTCTAATAATAGTACTTTCATTTGATATAGCTCCAGTGATATTGAAATGCCTCAAAGCATTTCACAAGTAATTGAAGGACGCTATATAAATGCAAGTTGTTGCTGTAAAGTGAAGTCATTGTGTGTAATTGTAGGGGAACGAGGCAGCCAGTTTGTGCTCAAGATATGTTCTGCAAACAGCCTTGAAGTGAATGACCAATTTATCTGAGGGATAGTCGGCCAGGGCTGAAGATGTTGCAGAATTTTGGAAAAATATTCAGTATTCATTTGACAAAGCAAAAAATTAATCTTCAAATTAAGACTGAATTAGTAAGACATTTGAACTCACAATCTACATACTTGGGCAAAAGTGTTTCCAACTGAGCCAGGTTGACCCCATAAATGAGACAAAGAGATAAGTGTCAGTGGCATTTAAAAGGTGTTAATATCTTTTAAATGAGGACCCGGGTTTGAATCCTGGGTGAAATCTTAGGCAAGTCTCCGTACTCCACACGCCTCTGTTTACCAGCAGTAAGTAGCAACCGGGTTGTTAGTCAATTATCAGATCACTTTCCAGGGGTAATAATCCCTTCAAAAAAAATTTGGGTTACTCAATTCACAACTGTTTGTAGGACATTGTTTTGCGTAATTGGCTGCTGCATTTTGCCCCCAAAATATAGTCAATTCACTTTACAGTATAGTCTGTGAAGTGGTTTGGGACAACTGGAAGACATGACAAGGCGCTATATCAAATGCAAGCATTATTTTTTTTTACGGAAATTCTTTGGGAAGGGCGAAACAAAGGATACTGAAATCACTCTGCAGCACTTGCGTTTAGATTTATGGCTGATGCAATAAAATAAAATGCTTGTGTTTCTGGAACATGTTTTTAGAAAGTAATCTTTTAGGTCGGGTTTCTCTTTTCTTCCCCCCCCCCCCCGCACATAAGTTCACAAGTTAAGACGATCAGGCAGTCAGAACAATCCTATTATTAAAATAATCTTCATTTTATAACTTCTAGGAAATTGCATTCAGCAGAAACCGTGCCTATCTCTTGATACACTCACTAAGTAAAGGTAAGTGTGTTTGCTAAGCTTTGTGGCGTGCTTTCGAATGTTTGGACTTCTGTTCCAGAAAGTAATTTTAGTTCAATGGAAAAGCGATGGGATCAAATTGATTATCGTCACATTAATGACACTTAGCAATGTTGAAATGCCCCAAAACAGCCCAAATCTACTGAGAATACCGATGGGATCAAATTGATTAATCTGCGCACTTGGCAATTCGGATCTTTTTGGGGATGTAAATGTTGGGGTGGACATGCCAATTATGCTGAAGTGAACCCACGGTACCATAATTGTAAGAGGGTTCCACAGAGATTCTTTGTTACCCAGAGACAGTTTTAGATTTGGGAGCTGACTGAGTGAGGTAGGATTTGAATACTTGCCAGAAGAACTGACAAGTTCAGCTTTGTTTTAAGAAATGGATCTTCGACGGTGCCCTTATGGAATGAGACAGACCAGCTGCTTAGTTGAAAATGTCATAAAGCGTCCTTTTTCTACTCCGTTGTTAACAACAGTTGCTATGCAGTGGTCAAGAGGCAGCTTGTTAGAATTCCAGCTGAGTGAAGTTTTCAATGCAAAAGTGTTTTTTTATAACCTGTATCGGGGCATTTTTTGGCTACAGTTTTTTATGAATCTCTTTACCTCAGTTGTATCCATGCAACTGAAATGATTGCTCTAAACAGGCAATTGAGGACAGATTTGTCAAAGAACAACTTGAGGGCAATGTGGATAGTGAATCAAGTTCTTACTTGTAGCTTTCCCACCCAGGTACAATTCCTGCACCTTCGAGCTCTGATACCTTTTTAATTATTACTTTTTTTAATTGAAATTTTCATTCAGTGTTATTTATTACAAGTGATTTTTTGGGGGTGGGGGCAGATTGACTGAAGGCCCGCCCGCCAATGGTGGGGCAGGCGAGGCAGGGGACGTGAGGCAGGCTGGAGCCCACTGGGCGGAGGGAGCGGGCAGGTTGGTAGGGGGTTAGGAGGTCGCAGAGGTAGAGGGGGAGCAAGACCATGGAGGGCTTTGAAAGTGAGAACCAGGATCTTGAACTATATCTTCTGTGTGATGGGAAGCCAGAGGAGTCGGGCGAGGGATGGGGGTGATCGTCACGGAGCCTGGTGCAGGAGAGGACACGGGCTGCAGAATTCTGGATGATCTGCAGCCTATGGAGGGAGGAGTTTGGGGAAGCCGAGGCGCCTACATCGGGTGCAGTTTGAACATCTCATTTTGACCTACGAGTGAGGACTTTTGATTCACCCTGCATAAAGAAACTGATGGACAGAAGCAGAATTTAACTCAAAATGCGTGTGTTTTTTTTTTACAGGGGGTAGGGTAAAACAAGAAACAGAATGAAGAAGTTAAAGAACGAGGGCCCTGAAGAAGATAAAAGATTGTAAAGCAGCAGCCCAGGTCAGATGTTGCGAACGTTGAATTTCACTTCACTGGGAACTTTTCATACCAACATTTATTATCTGTTCATGTAGTGAATTTATAGCTGTGTTTTTTTTCAATCATTGTTCTAAGGTGGGTGCACTGTCCACTGTTCAGTGTGGTTTCACTGTGCCGTGTTGTGCCGTTTGTACCTGACCTCTGCAAAATCACTCGATATTTTGTTTCGCCCACAAAATAAATAATAATAATAATAAACCTTGCATTTGATATAGCGCCCTTATCTCGTCTGAGATGTCTCAAAGCGCTTCACACAATATACTGTAAAGTGTAGTGACTGTGTGTTTTGTGGGCAAAACGCAAAATACAGTCAATCCATTTTATAGTCTATTCTGTGACGCGCTTTGAGACGTCTTGAAGACGTGATATAAGGCACTATATCAAATTCAAGGATTACCAAATTATTTTAGGACCGTCTCTTTCTCAGTGCTCTGTGACCCATTAAATGAAGTGTGTCAGCGACTGGACTTGGGTGCAAAGCAAAAATCAGAATCGGATAAGAAAATATTTTTCATGTTTGTGTGATGCCTCGGCACAGTGTAAACTGGAGCGTGTGTGTCAGACCAGCGAGGGGAGCACTTGTTTTGTGGGTTAAATGTTTATTCCAATGTTACGCAGTTACTACAGTACAGTGCTATGATGCACTCTGTCTCTTTTTGCAAAGTTATACTGTATTAACAAATCACTTTGACGCATATAAGGCACATGGCTTCTGTCTGCAGCTTTTCTGCACATTGTGATCTGTAGTTTGCCTCCCCCAACCCTCCCCCAAAATTAGGAAACCTCTGACTGTATTTTTGATAAGAATACAGTGACTGGCTTTTTAAACCTGTAGCCAATGTGATGTTCACGATTGTACAGTACTTGCGCTATTTGCTGCTATACATCACATGCCTTGTCCAGTTACGTACATCTGTATCATACTTATTATTCTAATGTAATGCTAGTGATTCATAAAAAGTATTGTGCTAAGCTACCATACTGTTAAGAGGAGCGTTGCATTTTTGTTGCCAATCCAGAAAGCAAGGTTTCCAGCAGACTGCTTTATCTTCTCTATTACTTCCAGTTGGTGCTATAGCAATGGAATTTTTCTAATTGCACTTTCATATATAAACCATATTGTAGAATGTGTATTTTAAAATTGACTTGTTTTTTATAGATCTAAAAATTGTTATGTTAGATGTTTTCAATGTTTACTAAATGATTAAGAACACAAAGTGTTTTCTGTATAAGTACTGCAATTGATTGAACAGTTGGATTAAAAAGTACTGTATATTTATTTTTATTGTAAGTATGGTAAAGTACAATAAACTTTTTTTAGAAAAAAATAACGGTTAAGTACGCCTTTGTGACTGCATCTTTATAAAGGTCTGTGCACAGAGCTGCTAGATATAACCTAAGGTTTAACATGGGAATTCTGTTTCAATTTCCATTGTCTGAGCGTTCAGCTTCAATCATCGTTGTTCTGACAACTTACTGGAGAATTTATCGAGTATATTCTGAACATAGCCATATGGTCTTGCACCTAATGGAAATACCATGGATATGAAAGATTTAATCTCTCCTGGTACGAGAATTTACCATTGTAAAGATTTTCTCAGGGGACAGTCAGCATTGCACCAGATGTAATTGGTCATTCACTTAATGGCTGTATTTTTTTTGTTAGCCAGGTGTCTTAACACATGCGGAATCCCAATACTGTGCTTAAGAGTATCCAAACCAGACCGAGAATTCCATGCATCCCACCTACATATGGTAATTCCAGAGATGTTTATTGGAATGGTAGGCGCACTCTGCTTACCTAATTTCAGCGAGCAGGTTGGCAAGAGCTAGGGCTTGGGAGCCACATAGTGTGCTGGGGTAGTGTTGGAGCCTAACCAGCTGAAACCACATAGCTTGCCATTGATATCGTTGTTTGCTAAGCTTTTCTACTGTTTGACCCTCCAGCTCAGACCATCCTACCCGTTGCCTTGCAGGGTTAACAGGAGCTGAGTGGGATAAATCCCTGCTCCCAGTGACTGGTCTGCCCTTCCAAATTGGTTGCATTTGCTCACAAAGCACACAGTCACTGCACTTTACAGTATATCCTGTGAATGTATTTGACATGTTTGACTGACACAATAAGACAGACACTATGAAATGCAAGGATTCTTTTATTATTGCTTTCACCCTTCAATGTGCTACTGTAAAACTGACCTCAGTGCTTGATGCAATTATCTTTTTCTACAATATGTTGTGCTGAGCACCAGTTCAGCTTGAATATGCTTCAATCAAACAGCAGATGGTGGTGTTTTGTGCTTCCTGACACAAACTGAAGTGGTTTCTGAAGCTATTGGTAGCACTGTTCTCAGTAGGTATAACTTCACTTCATTGTGTAAAATTACTGGCTTAAATCTTCAGGGAGCAATTAAGTTACAGCAGAATTATTGTACTATATTTAATACTAACTACAATGTTCTCGCTCAGAACTCAGGTGGACGATATGATATTTTCGAGGCTTCTATGGTATTATTTTCCTCCTCCTCCTCCGCCAGACATAACATTTATATTTAGTCCCGCTCGCTCGCCTTCACCAATTTTAGTTCAAGACAATGAATTGAGATTAAATGAGAGCCAGAGTAGGATACAGTTCTAACGAAGGGTCGTGGACCCGAAACGTTGACTCACTTTCCTTTCTCCATAGATGCTGCCTGACCTGCTGAATGTTCCCAGCAACTTCTGTTTTTGTAGCCAGAATAAGAGATTGTTACATTTGATGGGCCTCTGTTAAATGCCATGATAGCCATGAAGAAGAGATCCTATTTAAGACGACTCACGATACTGTACTGTGGTGCCTTTCACTTCAGAGAACATCTAAAAGCACTTCAATAACTTGCACTTATATAGCGCCCTCCACGCAGGGTAGGCGTCTCAGAATGCTTAACAGTGGCAGAGCCTGACTCCGAGCCGGGTGGGGGAGGTGGCCGTAAACATGGTCGAAGAGGAAGGTTGTCAGGCGGGTCTTGAAAAAAGAGAGCGGGCAAAGCAGAGAAGTTGAGGGAGAGTGTTCCAGAGTTTCGGGGTGTAGTGGCTGAATCTTACTTCATAAGACTTGCTGCAAAGTGTAGGAGCTATGTACTTGTAGGCAAAAGTGGGAGCCAATTTATGCACAGCAATATCCCACAAATAGTGTTGAAGTGAATGCATGACTAATTTGGATTGTTGGACAATGGGAGAAACTCCCTTCTCTTCATACATTGCCGTGGGATCTTTAACGTCTATCTAAACTGGTGAACAGGACCTCAGTTTAACATCTCATCTGAAGGACTACAAAGCAGCACATCTCCAGCACTGCACTGGAGTCTCAATCTAGACTGAGAGTTCAAAGTCCCGATATGTGGCTTGATCCAACAACCTCTATCTCAGGTAAAAGTGCTACCAACTGAGCCATACTGACACACACATACATTATTGTGACTTTCACGCTTTTCTACAACCTGTTCGAATGACACAGAGCAGCATTAAAGTTGCATTTTTTTTGCTGCGTAACTGCCGCACGGACCAGAAGACCACAGCTTCAATTCCTGGCCTTTGCTGAATTGGCTGAGCTCAGTCTGGGAAGAGGTGCAGAAACTAAAATGACATCGGTGGGTTAGAGAGGAGGAAAATCGGACCAGATTCTTGTTCCTAATTGCTATCCAGTGACCATTGATGGAAGGAATGTTTCTGTAAATGTGTGTTGCTCACTGAATGAGGATAAAATCAGGCTCAGCTGTGATAGCCCTAATGATGAAAAAGACTGCTGTTTATTGCTGGCACTGCTCACGCATGAAGAATGCCACTTAGTTAAGGTATCAGAACTGTACCCTGCATTGTGTCAGCACCTTAAGATGAGGGGAATTTTTTTTTGGGGGGGGCCAGAAGAGGGCTGCAAAAATCCATTTCAGAAGATGTGGGTATGAACCTACTTGAGAGTGAGAGAGCCCTAAGTTTCAGGAATGGTGGTGTCACTTTTGCATTGGCTGATTTGATTTTAAAATAAGCCTGACCATGCAATCTATACCAAAGGATATTAAGAGAAATAGAAATTTCACATATGTTTGAGACAGGAGACCAGAGAATATTAAATGTGATGATAGGACTTTTAAAAAGCCCTACCCTGAAATCCCTAATGAGAACAATAACAATAAGGTACTCCCTGAGGGTTTGGGATGTTACTTAATATTGCCAGGAGACATGTTATTGTTCCCATGAGATCACTTTTGTAACCTGAGAAGCAATATTTGTAATAAGACCCTGAAGAAACACAATTGTTTCAAATTGTACATCAAATTAAATGCATTCACATATATATTAAAATTTAATTATTAATGTTACATTATAATATATATATTAAAAAATCTCTGTTTTTAAAAAAAACACAAGCTCACAGCAGCATTGGACTAAGTAAGTAAGGTGCAATGTTTCAGGTGTGACTCTTCACACACTGTACTGAGGAAGGTTCTCGCCTGTGAATGTCTCATTCAGAGGCTGACTGAGCTGCTGTCCATTCCCAGCCCATTCATCACTCAGATTCCAGTCATTGTCATATATTTGTAAACATAAATGAGTTTCTATCTCCTGGTGAACTGTTCAACAATCAGAGTTCTGAATGACCTGCAGTTTGTGGAGGGAAGTGCCGGGAAGGCCGGCGAGGAGAGAGCTCCCATAGTCCAGCCTTGAGGTGATGGAAGGCAGTGCCAGTTGTGGCGCGGATATGAGGAAGAAAGGACAGCTCAGGGTCGAACAGAACGCCGAGGTTCCTGACTGGCTTTGAGAGGTGGAGAGTGCAGCCTTGGATGCTGATGCTGTCAGCGCCTGAAGATCGAAATGGTGAAGGCACAGCCAGTCACAGATTCCCAACGGAGGGCTGTGAGTGAGCCGTGATGTTGCTGGGTGTAATGCAAATTATGATAATAATAATAATAATAATCCTTGCATTTGAAATTGAAACTTTAAACCTAGACCGCTTCCTTCCCGAGCACAACACATGTATCATTTAATTAAACCCGCTTTGGAGATCTTTCCTTGATAAAGATAAAGAAAGAAATTGTAGTATTAGCACCTCTGACACCAGAATATCACACAACACCTGAACCATCTGACAAACTGAACCATCTGACAACATTGAACCATCTCAAAATACTGAACCAGCTCACAACACTGAACCATTTCATAACAATTCACAGTAATTACTGGGGCATGGTTTGTGTAGTGATGCTTTTTTGTTGGGCAACCAAACATCACAGATGTTGCTCAGTTGTGCCACAGCAAAGAAAGTGACCGCAATACTATCAAATCTTTCAGCTCACTCAATATAACATGTTTACATTAAGATGACTCTCCTGTCTAGTAATGGGGAAGCTCAATATCGTCAGACGTGTCCTTCATTGGGTATGAAGTTAAACCAAGGTCTTGTTCAATGGATACTAAAGATCCCATTCCAACGATTTTGCAGATTAGAACAGAACAGCTATAAGACTCATTATAATGTGTGTTTACTTATAGTTGGAATTTGGAACCAACATTTACTTAACCATGACACAATAAGCTCTTTATCAAATGCAATGATTACTATTATTGTTAATTATTATAAATGATATTAATTATTAATAATAATAGTCAATATCCCAGAAGTTGACTATTTTGTTCTTGTGTGCTAAAACATGGCCGACTTGCAAGTCATGAAGTGACCAAAATGGTTTTGAGACATTTCAATGTGATAAAGTGCTATAAAAATACCAGCTTGTTCTTTTTTATTTCCACATTTTAAATAGCAAATCGGACAACCTCTCTCCTGCAGGGGTTCAGCAGGTGAATGCACTTGATGGTGTTGCATTGTAATTTATGAGTATAGGTGAGTTTCCAGTGTGGACAGGATAGGCTTGGATATCTCCAATGGCACTTGCAGAAGCGACTCGTATCTAAAATCATAATAATCCTTTTATTTCATACAGTGTCTTGTTAAATTCTCGGGATGACTCAAACTCTTCACTGGAGTTTATAATAATTTTTGCATTTGATATAGTGTCTTATCGTGTCGTTGAGACATCTAAAAGCGCTTCACTGTAAAGTGAATTGACTATATTTTGTGGGTAAACACGGCAGCCGATTGCGCACAGCAGTGTCCCACAAACAGTCATGGATTGAGTGACCAAATTTATTTACTTTTTTGGATAGTTTATAACCCCCAGAAAAGCGATCTGCCGATCGACTAGCAACCGGGTCCCTAATTACTGCCAGGTAAACAGGCATGTGGAGTAAGGAAACTTGCCTTCGGTTTCATCCTGCTCGGGAATTGAACGCAGGTCCTTTCGCTTGTGAGGCGAGCATGCTAACCGCTAGACTACAGGTCTCCACTAGCACAGACCAGATGATTTATTCCTGCTAGGCAATTCAGACAGGATTTTACCAATGCTAGACCATACAGACTTCACAATTTACAACGCTAAACCATACAGATTAGAAGATTGTGCAGCACTGTAAGCAGATGGGCCTACGCTCCCGAGATCCTTCTGTATTTGTTAGTTTTTATGATATATTCTGAGTGATTTGGAAAGTTTTTAATTTAGTTTGAACGTGTTTTTAGTTTTGCTGATCTCTGTCATTGACTGTGGAGATACATTGAGTGGTGACCATGTGATGTCCACACTGAGGGAATAACAGTGCTGATACTCCTAACATTTTCAGTGACAGACTGCTGGTGCAGACACCATATTTGCAATTTAAGCACCAAAGCCAATTAAAGTGGTGAGCTCTTTTCAAGGCGGAGAGGAGAAGAGAGATAAAAGCTACTTACAAGCCTTCTCTGCAAACCCAGGCGATGATCTGACAGCCGGTGAAGTGGCTTTAAAGCAGTAATATTCCCTTGAATGAAGAGTCCCGTCACAAATAACGATCCGAAAGAATCCAATTTGTATTTTCTCTCCAATCCTTCTCAATCATATTAAAATATTGAACAGGAGGAGACAATTTGCTGAAGAAAAACACAGTCACTCCACCTCACACTATACATATGCCATGATACGTTTGGGATGTTTTCTTGACGTGAAAGGCACTATACCAAATGTAAGAATTATTATTGTTATTCATTGAGCCAAATGGCATTTTATTAGTGGGTGGCAGCTCTTTTTTATACCATTCCCCTAGGCATCTGCTGCCTTGTGGGGCTGTGCATTCCACAATCTCTGTGCAAAGCCATCTTTTTTGATCGCACTTTCAACTGGGGTTTGTTCTGCGATTTTCTTCTTTTTGTTTTGTTTTCTTGTTGTCTTGTATTCTCTGGATCCCTGTACCAGAAGCAAGTGTCATATCTCACTGGTGAATTCCCTTTATTATTATCTCAATCAGATTACCTTTTAATCTGAAGAAAGATGGTCCTGCAGGTTCATCATACAGCCCCATTCAGTCAGTATCAACCAATGGAGGAGACTTCTCATCTGATCAGATAAACCACATATCTGTTCTGAAACTTACTGGCAGTGTGCTGAATTATCTATGTAAACATGTATTGTCTGCATTGACATATTAATAATGAACAATATATTAACCCTGGAGGAGGAAGGGCGCAGATTCACCAGAATGATGCCAGGGCTGAATGGCCTACTCCTGTTCCTATGTTTCTAGGATTTGTGCTTGTTATGCAGTGCAGTCCTACAAATGTTTAGAACGGAACGGTGACACTTCCGCAATGGGTAGAGAAAAACAGCCATATCACATCCCGTTGAGAAATGCAACTTTTTATTTCTACCACTGAAATTGGTCAGAAAATACATGTTGGAAAGAAAATCACAGTAATGTCCCACAAATTGCCACAAAGTGAATGACCAATTTTATCGGGGGGGAGGGGATTGTTGGCCAGGACACTGGGACAAACTCACTACTCTTTTCAAATAGTGCCATGCGATCTTTAGCTTCCACCTAGACCCATAGAAATTCACATAACAGAAGGCCATTCATCCCATCATGTCTGTTCTGGCTCTGTTAAGAGCAATCCTTTCAGTCCCAGTTCAATTCCTGAAAAGGTAGATGGGACGTTGAAATGGGAAACACATGCACACTACACACACGAGCACACACACACACACACACATAATGGTGACTGATATATCTGCTGTTAAAAATATTGTTATTAATGGTAGTACTGTAATTTTCCAGCTGTCAGAAATCTTTATGTGCTGCTGAAATGAAAGCAGGTTCCTGGATCACCAAAGGTATGATTAGAGCATGGAGCACAGTCTGCCATGGGTCAGTGTTGTAGATGTACACAGGGCAAAATGCTTCTTCAGTTATTAATGAAATACTGATGGCAAGAGTACAAATACCACCTGCTTCACTGTAATGTTTCTGGCAACAATTGAAGACGTGGTGAACAATAATACACTGCACACACTATCACAGTGAACCCGGCGGGTGTTTTTTTATATTTACATTTAGCTGCTCTGTGTATATCTAGTTATTTAGAGACGTCTCTAGTTCAATTTTACCTCCTTCCCACTGACATCATGTCTGCTCCCTCCCTCTGTCCCAGCAATTCATTGCTCGAGGTGTGAATCCACCATCTTATCAATTAACTCATTGGAGCCCCACCACAATGTGCAATGCTGCAGGTTATGATGAACCTTTAGGAATGGGAAGTGTTTGGAAAAGATCATTTTGTTTTTCCCTCATCGATGCTGGGGAAAGGGAGCATTCGTCTGCCTTTGGCTATGAAGTGTGACTGCCAAGCATGCCCAGGACAGGTAAGAGTGTGGGCCACAAAAAAATTGCAAAGTGTAAAATCGTCTCAATTTCCCACATAAACCATGTGGCATCTAAGAATCACAGTTTACGTTGAAATCTGGACAGCCATTGTGTGAATCTATGCTGACTAGGGACTATACAAAGGCTGTCAAGGCACAGTAAGACTTTAAACCAAGGCTCCTTCTCTCTGTTCAGATAGATGTTAAAGATCCCATGGCCCTATTTGAAATGTGTTGGCAGTTTCTCCCGATGTCCCGGCTAACAATCCTCCAGATACAATTGGTCATTCACTTCATGGTTGTTTGTGGGGCATTGCTGTGTGCAAATTGGGTGTTGTGCTTGCCTACAAATACATAGTCACTACAATAAACGTTTGATAACTCGTTGCTCCAAGGGAAACGGGCTCAGTGACCAGTTATCAGGAGCGGCGAATTAGGCATATGTATAAATAAATAAATGCGGCCGGGATATTGACAGCATGATGACTTAAGCGGTAATAACAAGTTAAGACATGGTTATCAGGAGTTTAATGTACACTTACAGTGAATCCTGTGAAGCATTATCAGGACGTCTCATAATGTGCTTCACAGGATTCACTGTTAGTGAAAGGCACTATATTCTATATCAAATGCAAGGATTATTATTAAGGTTGAACAAGGAGACTGGCTGGGCTGGAGTCAAATCCAGGTCCTGAAGATGGAAAAACAAGATGGAAAAGCTGAGTGCATCACCTAAACTCTTCCCTCTTCACATTTCTGGACATGTTTCATTTATTTTTAAGAGCAGAACACTGTTAATGGTCCCTTTATTATTTACAATAATTTTCTTTAATGTACTGCCATCAGGAGAGTGGACTTACTTTAGATAAACTGTACATTAGGAGCACATTAAGGGCATCACTTGAGTGCTGATGCTGTTGAATTACAGGATTATTATGCTTTTGTTTTGGGGAGATTACATGGTATTAATGTAACCCTTTTATTGTATAAAAATGCACTTCTTGTTGAGTGTGAAGGAATGCCAAACCCTGTGGCAATGAGTTGCTGATGAGTTGTGTTGCCCCTTGTGTGAGATGTCTGGAGAAACGACACAGGCCTCGGGAGAAAAGAAGGAGCTCGATGTTAAGACTGGATGTGAAGGAACGTTTCGATAATATAGACATCTGACCGGACTAGGATCAGATTTTTATTTTTAAATCCCATTCCCTTGAACATTTCGATTTCACATACATGATTTGTACGGTGGTCCCCACATTTTAAAAGCATACGTTCTGCTCTTTGCTAATGCTTTGTTTTATTTATGTGTGTATATATACACATTCATTCATTCTAAAAGTATCAAATGGGAGTGGGCAAGGGTCCAAACTGAGCTTTTTTTTAAAAAAATAAAGATATAGAAAAACCTGTTTAAGGCTGATCCCTGGTGGGCCCCACCTTTGAAAAAACATCAGGTTGGAAAATCCCCTTTTATTAAGTTAGTATTAAATGGGGGAAAATGCACAGTGACCTTATTTGTGTGATCTTTTGAGTCACATCTTTTAAAACAGCGACCACTACTAATTTAAAGGTGGGAGATGACTTGGTCATTGATTTATTGTGGTAAAAAAAAATGCACTCCTTGCTGGGTGGGAAGGTGAATTGGGGTATTTTATTCTAAGTCCATGGCAGGCACTGATTTTTTTCGCCCCCCCTTCCTCCTCCTCCTAAAATAAACATTTGGGTATTTTTAAAAGGAAAAAGAAGCGAGAAGGGGAGGGTGGGGGGGGGGGGGTGGCGGTGACTGTGCTGCTGTATGTAAGTGAGCAGAGGCAGGCAGTGTGCTTTGCCTGTTTAAGGAGTGTGTTGCAGCCTTGACGTTGTGCGGATCTAACCTCACAGCTCACAGTCAGTCAGTCAGTCAGTAAGTGTGAATGAGTGAGTGAGTGAGTGAGTGAGCTCTGTGCTGGGGAGCTGTCCACACAGCAGCACCCACCTCTCCTGCAACAAGCCACACACACACACACTCACACACACACACACCCACACACACACACACACCCACATCTACACATCTACACACACACACACCTACACATCTACACACCCACACACACACACACACCCACACACACACACACACCCACACACACCCACACACACACACACACCTACACACCTACACACACACACACACCTACACACACACACACACCCACACACACCCACACACACACACACACACACCTACACACACACACCCACACACACACACACCTACACACACACCTACACACCCACACCACCCCACCCACACACACACACCACACACACACACACCTACCACCCCACACACACCCCACACACACACACACCTACACACACACCTACACACACACCTACACACCCACACCTACCCCCCACACACACACACCTACCCCACCACACACACACACCTACCCCCCCACACACACCCCCACACACACACACACCTACCCCCCCCCACACACACACACCCACACACACATCCACACACACACACCCACACCCACATCCACACACACACCCCCACACCCACATACACACACCCACACCCACCCACACCCACAACACCCCCCCCCCCCCCCCACACACACACACACACAGCAGTCAGAGAGCAAAATTATCTTCAACCCAAATAAGATTCCAACAAGAAGCAAGAAAACCAAGAAGAAAAAAACAGCAGCCAACGACTGAAGACATCTCTCTGCATGGAAATGTGTATGTGTACTGTATATATATATTAAATATATACATGTATACATATATATAAAGAGAGAGAGAGAAAGAGATAAGAATAGAGGGTCTTTTTTTTAAAAAAAAATGAACCTGCAGCTGGACTTTCTCCTGTCGCGGAAACCGGTGGAGACATGAAGGTGTTTCGCTTTTTCTTGCGAAAAAAACCCATCGAGACACGATCTTAAGAAGATACCAAGTGTTGCTGAAGCCAGTGTTCAGGTGTAAACCCGCACCCGGGACGTGAGGACAGGACAGTCAGCATGGCAGGTAAGTGCAGCCCAGCTCAGCCCAGCACAGCCCAGCACAGTACAGCACAGCACAGCACAGCACAGTACAGTACAGCACAGCACAGCCCAGTACAGCACAGCCCAGCCCAGTACAGTACAGCACAGTACAGCACAGCACAGCACAGCCCAGTACAGCACAGCCCAGTACAGCCCAGCCCAGCACAGTACAGCCCAGTACAGCCCAGCACAGTACAGCCCAGCACAGTACAGCACAGCCCAGTACAGCCCAGTACAGCACAGCCCAGTACAGCCCAGTACAGCACAGCCCAGTATAGCACAGCCCAGTACAGCACAGCCCAGCACAGTACAGCACAGTACAGCACAGTACAGCACAGCCCAGCACAGCACAGTACAGCCCAGCACAGTACAGCACAGCCCAGCACAGTACAGCCCAGTACAGCACAGCCCAGCACAGTACAGTACAGCACAGCCCAGCCTAGCACAGCACAGCCCAGCCCAGTACAGCAAAGTACAGCCCAGCACAGTACAGTACAGCCCAGTACAGCACAGTACAGCACAGCCCAGTCCAGCACAGCCCAGTACAGTACAGCACAGCCCAGCACAGTAGAGTACAGCACAGCTCAGTGCAGCACAGTCCAGTACAGCCCAGCACAGTACAGCACAGTATAACCCAGCCCAGTACAGTCCAGCCCAGCCCAGCCCAGTACAGTCCAGCCCAGCCCAGCCCAGTACAGCCCAGCCCAGCCCAGCTCAGCCCAGCCCAGCCCACCTGAGCCGTCCAGGACAGATGTGGCGGCGCAGAAATCCGCACCTCTCTCAGCAACACGTACTCGGTTCAACCTTTGCGGCTTTATACTGCACCGCCTCACCGGAGCGTTCACATAGGATTCTTCTTCTTTCTTAGGGTATTTTCTTTCCTTCCTCTCCCCCTCTCCCCCTCTCCCCCCCAAAAAAAAAATTCCTTTTTTTTTAATCGAACCCCCCCACCCCAGACCCCCAGACCCCCAGACATTTGAAACTCGCCCCCAAAATACTGTGGGTTTCAGGTGTCGAGAAAGGAGTCGCGTTAAAAGCCACGACGTTGGCAGAAAAAAGGGATGGGGGAAAAGGGGGAAAAAAAGGGTGGGTTCCCCTGTGTGGTGCTGTTCGTGTCTGAGGGGGGAAAAAAATGGGTTTTTATTTATATTTATATATATATATATAAAATATCTGCTGTGAAGAGCAGATATTTTATATATATATGTGTGTATATATATATATATAAAATATCTGCTCTTTTTTTTAATCTGTCCTTTTAAACGGTGGGGTGTGTGGTGTTGTGTGTGGTGTGTGGTGTGTGGTGTTGTGTGTGGTGTGGGGTGTGGGGTGTGGTGTGGGGTGTGTGGTGTTGTGTGTGTGTGTGGTGTGGTGTGTGGTGTGTGGTGTGGTGTGTGGTGTTGTGTGGGGTGTGTGGTGTTGTGTGGGGTGTGTGGTGTTGTGTGGGGTGTGTGGTGTTGTGTGTGGTGTGTGGTGTGGTGTGGGGTGTGTGGTGTTGTGTGGGGTGTGTGGTGTTGTGTGGGGTGTTGTGTGTGGTGTATGGTGTTGTGTGTGTGTGTATTTTTTGCTCTGTCACATTGCAGATCTTCAGGCCCCAGCGATGCTGTGGTGCCGAGTGCTGCAGAGGATCTGTCTGCCTCTCGCAGAGCTGGGATGGAGGGCAGGGCGGGGCAGCCAACCCTCCTTTACACTCACTCACTCACTCTCACTCCCACTCACTCCCTCTCACTCACTCACTCACTCACTCCCACTCACTCACTCACTCACTCACTCCCCTTCACTCACTCACTCACTCACTCCCTTTCACTCACTCACTCACTCACTTACTCCCTTTCACTCACTCACTCCCTTTCTTTCACTCTCTCACTCACTCCCTTTCACTCTCACTCACTCCCCTTCACTCACTCACTCCCTATCACTCATTCACTCACTCACTCCCTTTCACTCACTCACTCCCTTTCACTCACTCACTCCCTTTCTTTCACTCTCTCACTCACTCCCTTTCACTCTCACTCACTCACTCCCACTCACTCCCTATCACTCACTCACTCACTTACTCCCTTTCACTTACTCACTCCCACTCACTTTCACTCACTCCCTTTCACTCACTCCCTTTCACTCACTCCCTTTCACTCACTCACTCACTCATTCACTCATTCACTCCCTTTCTTTCACTCACTCACTCCCTTTCACTCACTCTCACTCACTCACTCCCTTTCACTCACTCACTCACTCACTCACTCCCTTTCACTCACTCACTCCCCTTCACTCACTCACTCACTCCCTCCCACTCACTCACTCACTCACTCACTCACTCCCTTTCACTCACTCCCTTTCACTCACTCACTCACTCCCCTTCACTCACTCACTCACTCCCTTTCACTCACTCACTCCCCTTCACTCCCTCCCTCCCTCCCTCCCACCCACCCACCCACTCACTCACTCACTCACTCCCTTTCACTCACTCACTCACTCACTCACTCCCTTTCACTCACTCCCTTTCACTCACTCACTCACTCACTCACTCACTCTCCTTCACTCACTCACTCACTCCCTTTCACTCACTCACTCCCCTTCACTCCCTTCCTCCCACCCACCCACCCACTCACCCACTCACTCACTCACTCACTCTACTCACTCACTCACTCACTCACTCACTCACTCACTCACTCACTCACTCACTCAGGTTTTCACAGCTGGAGCAAAGCCTTGACATTCTCTCAGTCGGTGCTTGTGTCTGACCTCTGCTCATCCTCTCTTCTCTCTCTTTTTTTTCTTTCTCTCTTTTTTTTGTGTGTGGAGTCACTTTCCAATCTGTGCTCTTTCAGATCCCACTGGGGAGGAGGGACAGAAATGCCACCTCCTGCGACCCATGGGTGAAAGACTATTTTGTGGCATCTTTTCTCCCAAAATGTTCATGTCATATATGTGTGTGTGTGTGTGTGTCTGCTATAGTAGTTTTAGCTTTCAGTAATCGAGATTTTATTGGTGAACACCCCACCCACGTCCGCACAGTCAAATACCAGTTGTCTTTGTGGCTGTTAGTGAACTTTAAACATCTAATATAAGGTTATGTCGATGTTGTTCTTAATGTGTTTGTACCCGCGTGAAGTAGCTTGAGGTGTAGTGACTTTATCTCTAAAGCGCCACAACGACTTGCATTTATACGGCGTCCCTCGTGCAGGCTAGAGTCGCAGTGCGCTTGACAATGGCGGAGTGCGAAGCCGAGCCGGGGGGGGGGGAGGTGACTGGAGGCACCGTGGAAGGGGAAGGTCTTTGGGCGCGATCTGTGGATGGGGCGAGGGGGGAGGGAGAGAGTTCCAGTGTTTCGGAGCGCAGGGGCTGAAAGCACGGCCACCGATGGTGGAACGGAGGAGGGCACGAGGGACAAGCAGGAGGCCGGAGCCAGTAACGAGCGGAGGCAGCGGGGAGTGGATTGGGGAGAAAGCAAGTCGGAGAGGTACAGGGGTCCCAGGGCATGAAAGGATTTGAAGACGAGCGTGAGGATCTTGAAATCGATCTGTTCGGTGATAGGGAGCCAGTGGAGGCTGACTAGAACTGGGGTGATGGGGATGTGGAGTTTAGTGTGGGTGAGTATGTGGGTATTTTGGATTACTTGGGCATTGTTGTTGCCACTCTATGACATCTTTGCAACTCAATGATGGGTTGGGCACAGGTTGCACTGCAGTATTTAGTGAACACAGAACATCTTAACATCCTCGCCCAGGCTGTTTTTTTTTATTGTTAAATCGATTGTTTTGTTAAATCAGAAAATGCAGGTTGGAACATGTTTAATTTTCATTATTTGTTTTTAAGCAGACTTGCAAAGGCCAATCACCGTCAAATTCTAACATGAAATGCTTTGTACTGATTTTAAAACCATAATGTGTTTTGTTTTTATTGGGAGGGAGGAATTGGAAGTGCTGATGAAATATCTTATTCAGAGCTAATTGGATCCCTGGTTATTATATAAAAAAAACATATTTGAAGGAAGGCAGAATTCTGCCTGGAGACAAACTGGTTAATAACTTCAAAATAATGAACTATGTAGCCGGGTTACAGTCAATCACATTTAATATTTTATCCCAAAGTGTTTTCCAGTTGAAAGCAGTGTTTCACTGCAGTAAATTTGGGTTCTAAGTGCCCAATGGATGTTGCACTGCATGGCTATTCTGATCATCAATCACATTTACATCTCTGCTTGTTTTGAGTTAGATAGAAGGGCTGTGGTGTTGAAAAGGCCTGATGATTGGCATTAATCCAGGAGAGGAGTTTGGATCAGAATTACACATTTTTACAGACTTTTGGGCCAATTCAATGATCCTTTGCTTAAATTCTGAGCAGTGTGAGAAATCTCTGCTAAAAGTTACTCCGGTGGATGGGTTGTATTATAAATGAGTATAAATTATCAGTGAGACCACAAAGGATATCAATCACTGAGACATGTTTTAAGAACCTATTGATGTTGCAGTATCTCTTATGGTAGGAGTGGAGTTGTGCAACTAAGTGAGTTATAATTAAACAGTTTGCACCAAAATTAACAGAGGATTGGTTTTCCATGGTGTCATTGTACAAACTATAGGTATTTTAGCTGATATTTCTATACAATGGGGGTGGCTAATATCTGGTAACTTCTGATTCCTCATTATTGTACAGTACTACAACAACAAAATTACATTTGTATAGCGCCTTTCACATCAGGAGGACGTCCCAAACTGTAGACCCTGATGTAAGAAGATAACGCAAAGTACAGAAACACGTGACGTGATTTGCCTCACAGATAAATGTATTTCACATTCAGTCCCACAAAGTGGCAAATTCTCCTGTGCTGTCATGCAAGTGATGATATGATCATATTAAGAGATCAATCTGGTGTAATATGCAAATGAGTAACATCAGTCAATTTGGTGGCTGAATGTATTTAAATTGTAATGTATGTACAGAAAATATTCACTTACGATGAACTATGCTGACCGGAAATAAATGAAAAGGTGAGACTTTAAACAATCCTGAAATGAAGCAAGCTTGCAGTCAGATAGACACTAAAGATTCCCATAAACGCTTTGAAAAGAGGAGGGAATTTAACTTATGGCTGTTTGTGGGATTGTTTACTAAATACAAAATGTTCATTATTTAAGGTCTTTAATCATAGTACTGACTGACAGGGTGGAATCAAATGGGTCACCAGTTGGCAGCATTAATAGGAAGCTGAACCACAATGTTGCTGAGAGTCATTTGAGCCCAGGAAAAAGAATGTGGGTCGGGCATTGCTGTAGCTGGATACGAGAGGTTTAACCAAAGAAAACCTTTCAACCCATTTTACCTCATCCTTCCAGACTACCCACACTATTACTATTCTATCGCAACATCAAGTGGTATCTCAAACGAGTCCTTGTGTTCTGGCTTCATTCGCCCTTGCTGCTAGTCTGTTCCATTCATTAATTAACCTCGGAGTAAAGAAATGCCTCCTGGTATCTGTCACGAAATTCATTTTTGCCACCCAAAACCTGTGTCTTTTTTTGCTGTCTCAGTGCATCTGAAAGTATTTTTTTTGGTTTACTTTTGCAATCCCACTTAAAATTGTATACACTTCTATAGGTTCCCATCTGAGATGTTGTCTCTCAAGACTGAAGAGCCATCGCTAGTCTAATCAATGCTCATAGCTCATTCCTGACACTGGGGATCATCCTCCTTGTTCTCCTCTGCAATGTCTCTAGGGCTTGGGAAGCCCCTTATGTCGGTGAAGCTCGTCACTGATACTTCTCCTTCATAGGGTTGGTTGACGCTCAGACAGATTTAAAGAGCCCGACTCTTGCCTGACAATGATGTCACTGCAAGATGAGGAGAACTTGCACAGTGGACTGAGGATATTTCAGTAAAGATAAAATACAGTTATGAGTTATTTGAGCAATCTGGGGAGAAATGTATTCAATAATCAGTACTACCTCTGGATATATTCTTTACGTTGTGTGTGTGTGGTGTGTGTGTGTATATATATATATATTTAGAATTGTAACCTTTTCATTGATTCAGAGGAGGTTTTTTTTGTGTGCCTATAAGACACAATATTAAATGCAAGATTTATCATTTCCTCTTTACCCATGAACATTACTAGTTGACATTTAAGGTACAGGCAGAAGAGTCTACGGCACAATAGTCTCATTTGTCTGTGTACTGAATAAGATGAAAACCGGCTGTAGATAGATTATGCACAGTGAGACATGGTTGCACGGTCAATGTAAAATAGTTTTTACATAATCCAGTTGTGCCTCTTGCATAACAAACTAATCCATACAAAAATATATGACAGGTGGATGTTCTCTAAGGAGGATCTATCCACTTGATTACTAAAAATAGCCACTAAATCAGTTAAACAATGCACACTACCTATTTATCTTTGTATTTGCTTTATGGTGTCAAAACAATGACTATACATTTGTAGGCGAGTGAGGTGAGAAACTCCATTTTACTTTTGAATAGTGTCATGGGATATTTAAGCTGCACCTGAACAGGCAGAAGAGACCTCGGTTTAATGTTTTATGGAAAAGAATGGTACTTCCGACAATACAGCACTCCCACAGTAATGTACTGATGTGGATCTAAACTGTAGGCCCAAAAGTCCTGATGTGGGACTTGAACCTACACAATTCTGACCCAGAGGCGGGAGTGCTACCAAATGAGCGAGGCTGATAATTTATACGCATTTCTCTTAATGACAATTTATGCACAACACTGAAGTACACAGTGGTTTATGGACACCCACGTGTATTGACTGATACACATCCTCACAGGAACTACTGAGTTGTACCTGTTCACACTATTTAAAAAGGGGGAAAAAGCAGTGCCTGTTATTTTAATAAGGTATCTCTGCCTGTCAGGATTTTATTAAAAAGTTAACTTAGTAATTTAAATTGTAGAATTACTTTGAAATGCAGGGATTGTTATTAATCTATACTAATGACGAAGGACTAGACTAAGACAACGATGACCTGGCAGCTCAAATTGTTCAAATTGTAAAACTGTGCTGAAGTGGAAATAAATCGATTAAAAGAAGCTGCCCTCATAATCCATTATGTTTCTATATTTATTGAACATAAGTGTACCAGAATTGTTCCAATTATCCCCAAATAATCTTCACTCACCCACACCACCAACACTGAAGGGTCTCACCAGTATGATACCGGGTCTTAAGAGGTAATTCATTCCCTTGAGTTTACAAGGTTGAGGGTTGATCAAATTGAGGTGTCTAAAATGATAAGGGGATTCGATAGGGTAGGTACAGAGAAACTATTTCCTCTGGTGGGGGACTCCAGAACAATCATCTTAAAATTAGAGCTAGGACATCAAATCAAGAAGCAGTTTTTCATACAAAGCGGAGTCTAAATCTGGAGCTTTCTCCAGATTTCAAAAGGCTGTGGATGTTGTATCAATTCACATTTTCAAGACTGAGGTTAGTAGATTTTTGTTAGATCCGGGTGTCAAAGGATATGGAGCAAAGGTGGGTAAATGGAGTCGAGTATAGATCAGCCATGGTCTAATAGAATAGCGGAAAAGGCTTGAGCGGCGGAATGGCCTACGCCTGTTTCTATGTCTCCCTCGACAATGATGACTTTAGTGCAAAGATGGTCTCTTAATCCCCAGGGTCTATGTTGCTTCTCTCTATAACAGTTATTCGTGAACAGGGCAGGGTATTGAGTTGTGATATAACTGGACTGTGAGGGTTATAGGTTCCTAAAGTGTTTTATAAAGCCTTACTGTATTGAAGTATCTCAATGTGCTGTTCAGAAACTACTGTCAAGTATATATAGAGACTGGTTTTCTGGGCAAGCATGACAGTCATTTTTCACACATCAGGATCCTACGAAACAGCCATGATCTATCTTGCTAACCGATTAATCTGCAGAATTTATGGTTGGGACACTGCAAAACCCTCCTCTTTTCAGTTAGTGTTGTTGAATTTTTTAATGTCTACCCGAAAGAACGGGCAGACACAACATTACAAAAGATTGGATCCCTCTTTCTTCTTCCAGTTTCCATCTTTTATTCAGAGTTACTTTGTAAAAGGAATTTCCTTTGGATATATATATTATATATATAAGCCTAAAACTATGTGATACTCTAAGCAACACAGAGGATAATTAATGTTCACAAGCTCACAAGCTCAAGATGAAGAAGACCGTTCGGTGCATTTGATCTCATCCCTCCAGCATATCCACCCCATCGTGCTCCCATCGCAGCATCAAGCCATTTAAAAATGAATCCAGTATTCTGGCTTCAATTCTAATCCTTCCTGGCCACATATACCAGTCATTAATTACCCTCTGAGGAAATAAACACTTCATGTAAACATATGTCTTCTTGTACTACTGTCTTGGTGACTTCTAAAGTTTTGTTCTGAGTTTACTTTTTCAATTCCATTCAAAAAAAATTCATACATTTTGACTCAAATGTGTTTCCTGGGAAAGTAGTATAACATAAACGCTTTTTTAAAAAAAAAGGCTTGTTGCTGTAATGGAGAGTTAATGGGTTGGTATTCTGAAAGGATGAGATCACATGGGTTTAAGGATTTTCTTGATCTCAACCTGTCTCATAGTTTTGTGACTTGCTCAGATCCTTGAGTCACTCCCTATGTGAAATTGAGTCTGTGGAGCATTTCTAGCTGACTTGTCTTTTTTGCCCTCTGCCACCGTGGTTTGACTGGTCTTTACACTTGATCCAATGGTTTCCAGTCCAAAAAACACGATCAGCTTTTTCTCATAAGGTTGAGTGAGCTTTGGTAATGGGTTCTTTCCGAAGCTAATCACAGCTTTATAAAACTGAGAGCCTGTGAGATTTGGCCCCTTGTTGTTTTACATATGTTATACATATGTTTTTACTTTTTTGTTGATGAGCCTGGCAGCTAATTCCTCACTGAGCAAAGCACATGTGTCTGATATGCAGATACTTATACTTTGTTACACATATCAGGCTTTACTTTTATCTTATTAGCATTGATGTAACATGAATGTCTGAACAAGTCCCCGACAAGTCCATAAGACCTGGACTCTCAAACTCATGCCAGTAAACCTCTCTGTGATTGATCTCAATAATAGGATTATGCCACACAGAGAAAATAGCAGGGCTAAACATAGATTCCTCATTGTCTTTCTCTATCCTTCGGAGGAAGAGCCATGTCCATTTTAAAGGGGGAGTGAAGGCGAACTCTCGCTCCAATTTGTAGTAAAACCTGTGAACCTCTCATGAAAGGCTCTGAATCAAATGCAAGGAAAATTAGCATAAGTCTGATCTGTATAAGTCGCATAAGTCGCACATCTGCCCAAGTACAGTTCAAGAGTTTATATTCTATGCAAGTTTGACATAACTCATACTTTGCATAAGTTGTATTAAATGTATGGTCCCAACTAATATGACTTGTATGAGGTTTACTGTATTAAGAGAGCAAAAAGGGCAAGGTTGGTAGGATACAGGTTGACTGTGTTTCTCTCCCTTTGTTACTCTTCCTTCACAATTGCATCCCCTCACACACCACTGTCAACTAGAGCGCAAGTGTGCAAGAATAATAATAATAAATACGTCTTGCCCTGAACAGGATGTACGCAGATTCTGTTTTAAAAAGAGAACAGGAAGTACTGATAGGAGGCATCTCCGTGACCCAATTACCAAACAAGTTAGACATCCTGTCCAAAACTACACAGGAAAATGCAAAAACAAAATGTATAAAAAATCACAAATCCTTTTTCCTGTGAAAAACGCCCATCCAGGTATGTTATCAAAACATTAATGATTGCAATAATATGAGGGGTGGAGGGGTAAAGAAAGCGAGAAGAAATTTGAGTTGGGACATTGCTGGCTTTAGTCCTCATGTTGCTGATGGAAGAGTGCATGAGTGGATATTGGAGCTACCTTGGTTTTCCCCTCATCGCTTTGATCATCTCTCAACCCAAGAACAACATCCATGTTATTCTTGGCTAACGTGCTGGATCAAATGAAATACTAAAACAAGCAAAATCTGATCTTGCCTGTCTCGCACTGTTTGATTTGTGTCTCCTGCCAAATTATACTACAGCAACACTGACAGCGGCCCTGGAAAACCACACCTGTGATTATAGAAAATAGAGGAAATGGTGAGAAATTATTGAATTAAATTTTTAAATATAAAAAAGCCTTTGTTACAAAAAATCACCATTGATGCAGATTTCCAAATCCTTTATCATTTCTTGTGCAGTACGCAGTGTTCAAAATCAAAGTTGAAAGTTCTGGTTAATGTTAAGTACTGCTGTCATCTGCAGAATCATCATTTTGTTGGTAAAGTCAGAACTGCTGGAAGCATTGGCGTGAAACTGAGGTCTATTGAGGAAATCTATTTGAAAGTTTATTGATATTGTGAAACCGCACGCACACATAATGCTAAGCAATTTGATTTTTTTTCACAAGCTCTACAATACAAACAAAACGAGGAGGAAGACAGTTCAATGTGAGCACCCACACGTGTGTACTCGTGCACACATACCTGTGCACACACATATATATATATACTAATACACATGCACACATTTACAAAGAATATCAGTGTGCATGAAAGGTAGAAAGAGAAACAGCTTAAGGAATTTCAGACAACAGCATGGACAGATGTACAGATGTACAGAGAAAGTCACCACCTGAAGGCTATGTATTTTTAATGGCAGTTGGACCTTGGTCCCTTGTGTTTGTATAGAATGACTGGATTCTTTTTTTATGAATAACTTCATAACACACAGTATTTAAATAATGTAGTGTTTACAGTACAGAAAGCTTTGGCTTAGAATTACTTTTCAAAAGTAAAATGACTAAACCAACCTTAGGTTTGTAAATCAATAAGTTGTAGTTGTGATAATATATTATGCACAGATGGAAAAACAAGCTGCTCCAGACTTGAAATCTGTGTGATTATTTGTAATGATCTCAATGTGGAGTAACCCTTTACGTGCTATAATATATTCAACAGATATACTTAATTAAAGAAAATGTTGTGTGAATACTGCATTGTTGAAAGCACTGTCTTTTGGATGAGACATTTTACTGAGATCCACTTGAGTGTTCAGGTGGATGCTTCAGATACCGTTACACTATTTGAAAAAAAAGAAGTTTCTTTTGGCTGATATGTTCCAGGCAAATTAGTCATTCACTTCATGGCTGTTGATGAAACTTTGATGTGTGAAAAGTCCTCGTCCTCATCTTCAAAGCCCTCCTTGGCTTTGCTTCTCCCTATCTTTGTGACTTGCAAACTCCATTTCGACCTATTTGCTCCCACCGCTCAGCGGGCTCCAGCCTGTCACATGTCCCCTATCTTACCATCGACAGTCGGGCCTTCAGCCTCTCTGCCACCTTGATCAACCTGGTTGTCTGAGCTCTTATGCTTTGCGGTTGCCTGATGGAATAATTAACAAACTAGACTGAAGAATCAGTAAACCCAGCAAGAGACTTGCAAACTTGGTATTCAAAGAAGTCAGGTTGAACGTTGGTCGAGTTTGGGGGCAGGATCTCAAACTTTTGCTCCAATGCTTTTACCTTCAGAGCTAGGAATGCACCATGCACCATTGTGTCTTATATTTCCCTGCTCATTTTTGTAGCTTTTGAGATGTCTAGAAGACGTGAAAAGCGCTATATCAAATGCAAGGATTATTATTATTATTTTCTTTCATTTTTCTATGAGGCCTTAAAATTCATTAGAGTCTGCTGCTTATGTATGAATGTCCATTGCTGGTAATATTATCTAATCTACAATGTAATAAGGTAACACTTTACTTGGGAGCTAAGCCATCGGTTATCATTCTTAAAATTTATATTTTGTTTCCTGAAAAGGTTTCGCTGATTTTACTTAAGCAGATATTGAAAGAAGCTGCAAAATACACTGCAACAGCTGACTCCACTATCTTTGAAACATCCAGAATTCGTTCAGACACAATAAGAATGTATCTATTTGATATCGTAATTCTGAACCAAGGACAAGTCTCAGAAAATAACTAGTTTATGAACAAGTAATGATCATACAGTTCAAGCGGCAAATGTATGGGGGAAGCCTGGGAGTGCTCTGTCCACTCTGTACCCTCTCTCTTTCTGTCTAATTCCCCCTCAAATCCTGCCTCTTCAAATATGCCTATGGTCACATTCGCCCCCAACTCTCCCACTCCGCCCTCCAACCCCATCCCAGTAAAGTGCTCCAAGATGTTACCCTACATGAAGGGTGATATATAAATGTAATTTGTGTTGTTTGAGTTGCAGTTTTAACTGGTTAGACTCCAGCAGTACTTCAACGCACACTCTGGGATCCCCACCCATTGGCTCCTGCTAACCTGTGCCAAATACTTTCCGGAATTAGGTAAACAGGATGCGTTCCTCCAGGGAAAGAGTGGAATTCCAAACCAACAATCTATCTCTGGGATTTCCATGTGCAGGTGGGATGCATGGAATTCTCAGCTTGGTTTGGATACTCTTAAGCACAGTGATGGGTTTTCGCATGTGTCAGACACCTGGCTGACCAAAACAAATTGTTGTTGATGATGTGGCATTTCTTAATTGTGATTAGTATCACTTGAAGGCTAATGAGTTGTAATATTACAATATTTGTGAATTTAGACTTCCTTAGGAGAATGCTCTGTCCATATTAGCATAATTGACCCAGGCTTTGAACTAGTAGAAGTAAGCAACATCAGGCCTGAAATTCCACCTCGTGTAAGATCATTCATTTTGTTGTAAAATTTAAGGTGGTTCAGAATTTTGAGAGGTTCCTAAATTCATTCTTCAGTTTCCAAGTCAGTTTATTTCAAGAGCTAGGGGGGAAAAAAACATTTAAGACTGAAATTAAGAAGTTTCTAAAATTTTAGATGATAATGAATTTTATCTCACATACTATATGGACTCTTAGCCCAACTGTGCCTTCACTGTGCTGGAATAGCTTTTATTCACCAGAGTTACTGAATAGTTTTTTTTAAATAGTGTTTGCATTCCTGGGGGTTATGGCCATTTATGGCGATCTCTTAAAATACATTTGAAACAAATTGCCAATATTTATTACAACAAAACTAAAATTAATTTGCTTTCATGTAGCTGAGTTGGAATACTGGGCTCAAACTGGTAACGTGAATCAATGTCTATGGTGATACGTAATATAAAATAGGTAAACTGACTTGAATACATATTCACTCCACAGCCCCACCCCACCCCATGGCCCTTTGTAAACACTGAGCTGCTGTTGTGAATGAGCACACTCTTGTGCTCTCAGAAAGTTGTGAATGCTCAGCACTGTTTGGTGAGATTTGGTTGATTGGGTTTTACTGAATAATAAGTCTTAGGAAAAATCAGTTGATTTTTAACCAGAGATAACCGTGTCAGGTTCACATTAATAGTGCCTTCCCACATCAGTCTTGGCTTAATATTTAGGAGAAAAAAGGGAAAATAATTTAATAGAACATGCATGTAAAACAACAACATCAAATTACATTTGTATAGTGCCTTTCACGTCAAGCGGACGTCTCAAAGTGCTGGACAATCAGGGATCCACACCCGAACTGGTGGTTGGGATCAGGAGAGGTGGAGAGTGGGCAGGTTAGGGGTAGGAGGGTGACCGAAGAAGGCACGGTCATAGAGGAGGGTCTTGAGACAGGTCTTGATGGAAGCAAGGGATGGGGCGAGGCGAGGGACTGTGAGGATGGAGTTCCAGAGGGTGAATTCCAAAAAGTGATGACATCCATTTTTTATGAAGCATATAATTCAGAGAATATTTTTTGAAAATTATATTGAAATAGGTTTAAACTCTCTCAAACTGTCACGGATTGAGTGACCAAATTATTATTATTATTTATTTATTTTTTGAAGGGATTATTACCCCCGGAAATTGATCTGTCAATCGACTGACAACTGGTTTCCAACTTACTGCTAGATAAACAGAGCAGTATAGAGTAAGGAAATTTGCCTAAGGTTTCTTTCCGCCTAGGAATCAAACCCAGGTCCTCTCGTTTGCAAAGTGAATGCTCTAACCAATACCCTAAAGGACTTCCAAATTAACTGCTACATTCGCCTACAAATATACAATCCCTACACTTCGCAGTAAAATCCTGTGAAGCTGAGGCATTCTCCTGATGTGAAAGGTGCTATGCAAAATGCAAGGATTATTAGGTTTTTTATTATTAATATTATGGTACAGCATATGACTATTATTTCATAATTTGGACTTGGAATTAAGGATTTGAAATGGAATGTAAACATAAATAGTTTGTGTTTAATCCATTGGACTAATTTTGGTTGTATAGACTTTGAAGTTTTTTTTATAAATTATGTACAGATATTTATATATATATCAGAGTTAGAAATAATTTATTTCCATCATGATCTTTGTTACACAGTTGATCCTGTTTTACTCAATAGTTACAATATAATGTCTCAGAGGACTTCATGCTGATCACAATTACTGCAGGAATTGTCTCTGAATAGCAAGTGACATTATTTCCCCCCCAAATCAGATGTGTTAAAACTTAGAGACATGATTGTAGTCTTTTATAATTTGGCAACTTAGTTTTATAAAATGCATAATTTACCCCCAAATCATTCAGATGAAACTCTTTGAACAGGGGATATAAATATTCAACATGTTCACAAGCCATTTTCTTTCAAGATCATTATTGCCATTTACAAAAGCCTCTGCCCATCACGATGGATGTTATTTTTGTTTAATTTTGATGGTGTCTATTTTGGGCAAAAGAGGTAGGTCTGTGTTTCGCAATTTAAAATGATGTCTTTACTGATAGTTTCAGCCCATTATCTGCTGACACTCACAAATGTGTTCTCACCTAATTTCTATAGGGTTATTCATCAGAGTGGTTCTAATGCACTCTGATCTTGTTAAGATGGGGGGGTTGCTATGCCTATTAGTGTTATTGCTGTGCGACAACTGATGTGGCATGTTGGCAGTGGAATGGTACTTGCTTGCTTGTCTCAGGCAATGTCAGCTGAGCTTTGTGCTTCATGTTCTGCATTTTATCTTGATTTTTTTTGTACATCGAAAACTCTGAACTTTGCTCACTCAAACCTTTGAAGGTGCTGGGCAGTGTTATAATTGGTGGCAGTCTCCATAACTTCAGAAACTGAATGTAAGGCAGCAGATTGAAAGTGAGTGCGACCACGTTTCTCAGTGATAAGATAGTGTAACTGAATCTCTGAGGAGAAAGACTGTGTTGAAGAGAGCATTGGGAGGTCGCAAAGGCTAAGGGTAAATTTGGAGATGCGTATTGAGATTATAAAGTCATCCATACCTTCAGGGCAAAAAGCCTTATTTGAGTCCAGGGAGTGAAAGATCTGATTAGATATGGGGGATAAAACATACTGTTGATCATCACATTACAATACAACACAAAATTACATTTGTAAAGCGCCTTTCACGTTGGGAGGACGTCCCAAGATGCTGAACAGAGGGGGATTAGGACCAGATTGGAGGGGGGGGGGTGGTTGGGATCACGGAGGGTGGTGGGCAGAGAGGGTCCTTTCTGTCCTTTCTCACCCACATGACTGGCACTGCCTACCACCACCTCCGCAATATTGCCAGACTCCGCCACTGCCTCACCCCTCAGGCAGCTGAAACCCTTACCCATGTATTCGTCACATGAAGGCTCAATTACTGGAACTCCCTCCTCATCGGCCTTCCCAACTCTTCCCTTCACAAGCTGCAGATCATCCAAAACTCTGCAGCTCATGCTCATACTCTCATGCACCAGGCTCCGTGACCCCATCACTCCCACCCTTGCCCGACTCCACTGGCTCCCCATCCCCCAGAGGATTGAGTTCAAGATCCTCATCCTCACCTTTAAGGCCATCCATGGCCTTGCCCCGTCCTACCTCTCTGACCTGCTGACTCCCTACCAACCTGCCCACTCCCTCCATTCAGCGGGCTCCGGCCTACTCCATGTCACCCGCCCTACCATCAGTGGCCGGGCTTTCAGCCTCTCTGTCCCACACTCTGGAACTCCATCCCATGGTCCCTTCGCCTCGCTTCCTCCCTTGCCTCCTTCAAGGCCGGTCTCAAGACCCTTCTCTTCGATCGTGCCTTTGGTCGCCCTCCCACCTCTCTGTCTTTGCTCACCCCTACACCACCCCTCCCCCATGCTCGGGCCCCGACACCTGACTGTTCAGCGCCTTGGGACATCCTCACAACGTGAAAGGAGCTATATAAATGTAATTTTGTTGTTGTTGTTGTTGTTGTAGGATGGCCACGGGTATGGTCAAAGAGGAGAGTCTTGAGGCGTACCTTGAAGGAGGCAAGGGGGAAGCGAGGCAAAGGGAATGTAGGATGGAGATCCGGGGGTGGGGGCAAAGAGAGGCTGATGGCCTACCTGTTGAGTTGAGGGAGCAGACAGATTGATAAAGGGTTAGCAGGTTGGACAGGTAGAAGGGAGCAAGGCCATGGAGGGCCTTGAAAGTGAGGACCATAATTTTGAACTCAAACCTCTGAGGGATCATTAGAACATTAGAGTAGAACAGAATTACTTTTGTTCCTTTTAAGGCAAAGCTAAAAATGTAGCCTACCTACTTCTCAATTTTTTTAATACCCCCCCAAATCTGTCAGCCTTTAAATAGGCTCCAAATTATTTCCACCAAAATAAACTGCATTTGATTCATTAGAGGTAGAGAGTCAAAGTGTGCCAGTCTAATTCTTATCTTGAAGATACATTGGTTTATTGTGATGCCAATATACTGTATTTTGACTAAAATAAATGGTTCATTACAGTTAGTGTTTCTCTGTGGGGGTTGTGTACATTGCTAATCTTTGTATCACACAGTTTAATTATATTTTATTCATTTTTTTGCTAATGTCCTTCAGCCTACTAACTGAAACTGGTAATACACAGTTGATTTCACAGGCAATATTCCCAGGGTCATAACAGATTGTCTAAAATTTCCTCCTATTCTTGTAACAAATAATTACAAAGGATTGAATGAGGTTCAGAACTACAGCACAAGTAATAATAATAATAATAATCCTTGCATTTGATATAGCGCTTTTCACGTCTTCTAGATGTCTCAAAGCGCTTCACAGAATATACTGTAAAGTGAATTGACTGTATATTTGTGGGCGAAACACGGCAGCCAATTGCGCACAGCCACAAACAGTCGTGGATTGAAAATGACCAATTTATTATTGCTTTTTTTTGGAGGGATTATTATTAGGCGTGTGGAGTGAGGAAACTTGCCCAAGGTTTCGCCCTGCCTGGAATTGAACTCAAGTGTCTCGCTTGCAAAGCGAGTGCTCTAACCACTGAGCTACAGGACTCTAAATAGCAGTCTCCTATTGTCCTGTCTCCACTCCCATTGACTCCTGACCCCAGTTGGAGGGTGCCCAGCCAGTACTATTAAGCGCTTGGGGATGTCCTCCTGACGTTATAGAAATGTAAACTTGCATTGATTGACAGCATCTCAATTGGTACCTCAAATAAGGACATCAGCAGTTCTGTTTGTCCCTTTCTCAAAGACAAATGATGCAACATAATCTATTGATATGGCCGATGCCGACTGTCACTTTGCAATTTGTTTTAATCCAGCGGAATAGTTCTTTATTTAGTCTAATGTATTTTAGCCAAGACCAGTCAATTAAAGGACTTTCTGCGAATTAGGGAGATGGCTGTTCGATTCCCGGGCAGGGCGAAACGTTGGGCAAGTTTCCTTACTCCACACGCCTCTATTTACCTAGCAGTAAGTAGGAACCCGGTTGTTAGTTGATTGGTTGATCGCTTTTCCAGGGGTAATAATCCGTTCCAAAAAATATTAATAGTAATAATAATTTGGTCACTCAATTCACGACTGTTTGTGGGACACTGCTGTGGGCAATTGGCTGCCAGGTTTTACCCACAAAATATACAGTCAATTCACTTTACTGTATATTCTATGAAGCGTTTTGAAACGTCTCGAAGATATAAGGCGCTACACAAATACAAGGATTATTATTATTTACAGTGTAGTGTTTGCTGAAGTTAAACTCTGACTGTATTCTATAAAGTGCATCTTTTCCATGCAGTATTCGCCTGTGAAGTTCTGTTGATTGCAGCCTTGACTCTTGCCAACCTGCGCCTAATATTTTCCAGAATTAGGTAAGCAGGATAAGTCCCTCCAGGGAGAGAGTGCGCATTCCATTCCAAGAATCTCTTTGGGATTTCCATGCGTAGGTGGGAATGTTTGGAAATCTCAACTTGGTTTGGATACTCTTAAGCATGGTGATGGGTTTCCGCATGTGTGAGACACCCGGCTGACCAAAGAAAAATGAGAGAGAAGGGAATAGAGGAGTATGGGAGAGGGAATTAGGAGGGGTGGGAGCTCGTATAGAGTATATTCGACACCAGCGTGGACTAGTTCCAGGTGATCACCCCAGGTGATCATGCTGATTCGATGACATGTTGGAGCGACCTCACCAAGTAGAGTGTTAGTTGGAAGTGGAATTTATTCAGTGAGCTTATATGCTGCTTCTTTACCTGGCTGATCAGGTGCCGACACTGATTCAGTGACAGGGTGGATGTTTGATGGGCCCATGTTTTCCTCGTAAAAGAGTGTATTGACTCATCTTAATTGCTGGTGAGACAGATGTTGCCTTCAAAAGCATTTTTATTGGATATTGCATGCATTATCTCTCTCTGACATGTGAGTAGATTTTTGAATGTTTTAAATATGGAGTGTGTGTTCCAGGAGGCATGTTGTTAATTAAGTGTTGTGTTAATGACACTTCACTTCGTACGTAGGTAATAGCTTCTTTGTAGAATACAACAACAAGATCCTCCTCTTCGACCATACCTGTGGCCACCCTACAACAACAACATCAAATTCACATTTATAGAGCTCCTTTCACGTTGGGAGGATGTCCCAAAGCACTGAAGAGTCAGGGGTTGGGGATCTGAGCATGGGGAAGGGGTAGTGTAGGGGTGAGGGAAGACAGAGAGGTGGGAGGGCGACCAAAGGCACGATTGAAGAGAAGGGTCTTGAGACTGGCATTGAAGGAGTTAAGGGAGGAAGCGAGGCGAAGGGACCGTGGGATGGAGTTCCAGAGAGTGGGAGCAGAGAGGCTGAAAGCCCGGCAACTGATAGTAGGGTGGGTCAGGAGGGAGACACGGAGCAGGCTGGAGCCCGCTGATCAGAGGGAACGGACAGGCTGGTAGGGAGTCAGCAGGTCAGAGAGGTAGGAGGGGGCAAGGCCCTGGATAGCCTTGAAAGTGAGGACGAGGATCTTGAACTCGATCCTCTGGGAGATGGGGAGCCAGTGGAGTCAGGCGAGGTTGGGAATGATGGGGTCACAGAGCCTGGTGCGCAAGAGTACATGAGCTGCAGAGTTTTGGATGATCTGCAGCCTGTGAAAGGAAGAGTTGGGAAGGCCGATGAGGAAGGAATTTCCATAATTGAGCCTTAATGTGCCGAATGCTTGGGTGAGGGGTGAGGGGTGAGGCAGTGGCGGAGTCTGGCAATGTTGCAGAGGTGGTGGTAAGCAGTGCCAGTCATGGCGCGGATGTGGGGGAGAAAGGACAGTTCAGGGTCAAACAAGACACCCAGGTTCCTGACTGGTTTAGTGAGGTTGAGTGTGCAGCCGTGGAGGTTAATGCTGGCAATGCCCGAGGTGCGGAAACGCTGGCGCGAACCAATTAGGAAGGCCTCGGTTTTGCTGACGTTCAGTTGGAGAAAGTTGTTCCTCATCCACGACTTGATGTCGGACAGGCAGTCTGTCAGGACACCAGTAGTCCTGGAGTTGAGGGTGGAGGCGGAGAGATAGAGTTGGGTGTCATCCGCATACATGTGGAAATTTACCCCATGTCTGCGGATGATGTCTCCAAGGGGGAGCATGTGTAAGGTGAAGAGGAGGGGACCGAGGACAGAGCCCTGAGGAACACTGCACGAGAAGGTGCGGGGGCTGGAGGAGAAGCCGTTTGCAGAGACGAAGTGGAGGGCAGCATGGAAACCCGATTGGAGGGCCTCATGGAGGGAGTGGGAGGAGAGGGAAGTGCGAAGCTCGGAGGCGACATCTCTCTCAGGACCTTAGACAGAAAACGTGGGCCGGTAGCTGGATAGCTGTGATGGGTCATTTGAACAGCATTTTAATGTCACAAAGAACAGGTTTTTACCTCATTCATTGTACAAGTCCTCTTCTGTATGAGCTGTCAGATAAAGTGCCAAAAATATTGGGGGAGGAAAGAACAGTAAGTCTACTTGCTTGTGCTTATTGAGGAATAATGAAGCTTTGTGTAGATTGTGTATATTCCTGGCTGCTTTCATTGATAGAATAGTAATGGCCTGGCTTAGGTTTAGCACAAATTAATGTAATGTTTGTACTAACATTCTTATGCAGCATATTCAATTGTATCTCTACAAACTGTAATTGTATGTCTACAAATGGCTCCACTGGCTCCCCATCACCAAATGGATTGACTTCAAGATCCGCACACTTGTGTTCAAATCCCTTCACTCCCTGGCACCTCCCTAACTCTCTGACCTCCTCACTTCCTAATCCATCCCCTGGCGCCTTTGCTCGACTGGCACCGACCTCCTTCTTGTCCCTCGCGCCCTCCACCATTGGAGGTCGCGCATTCAGCCACTATGCTCCACTATACTTTCCCTCAATCCCTCCACCTTGTCCCCTCTCTCCCCTTTTTCAAGTCGGCCTGAAAACCTTCCTTTTCGACCATGCTTATGGTCACCTCCCCGCCCCCCCCAGCTCGGAGTCAGATTCCTCCACTGTGAAGCGCTCTGAGATGCTACCCTGTGTGGAGGGTGTTACATAAGTGCAAGTTGTTGTTGACAAGAGCTGAGCAGGAATAACTGTTTCCAATGTCATCGAGATACCTCCACAAGATTATTTAATCAAGATCTATTCCTTCTGAAGCTGCATTTGCTATCATTTATTAGGATATAGGTACTCTTTCAGTTTACTTATGATTATTGATTCCATTAGTTTTTCAATTATATCTCTTCCAACAATGACACATCCTTTTGATCTTACTGCAATGCACTGACAGCACAAAGGATATTTGACTTCTGTATTTCTAACATTTTGATGTAAAGCCTTATTTGCACCCAGCTCAGATCTGTGTTTGATTACTCTTGTCAGTGAGAATCACTGACAGTGCAAACCTCAGTGTCATGGATGATGTCTGTCAGATGTCCTTGAGCTTGGCCTTGCTCTGCTGCTCTGGTTTCAGAGTCTTTAACCAAGCATAAAAATGTATTCAGCAAGTCTGCAAAAAAGAATAATGCAGAGGTGAAATCAGTCTGTTCACCTATGAGGCAGTTTGGCCAACTTCCAGCCAACAAGACAGTTGTTATTGTGCATGTCGATGCAGACTGAGCAGTGTTAGGATCCTAGTGGATGGGAAAAGTAGCACGGTTATGGAACGTTAATCTCTGCTGGTATCTGGCAGTAGGAAGCAGGGCTGGAGCGAGAGTCTGTTTCAGTAAGATTGCTGTGAAACAAAGGGTGTGGGATAATAATCTTTACATTTCGTACAGCATAGAGTTTTTCACATCGGGAGGCTGTCTCAAAGCGTTTCACACGATATACTATAAAGAGGAATGACTATGTTTTGTGGAAGAAAGCAGCAGCCAATTTGAGCATATCAATGTTCCACAAACAGCCATGAAACTACAGGTACTTTACTTCCTTTTTTTTAAACCAAGTATAAAGAGACTGCTGTTGGAACACAGGAATGTGAAGGATTGTAGAAGGCTCGCACAGTCCATCTGGTCAGTCTCATTTTGACATTTTGCCTTTCAGCAGTTTGTTTATTATAAAAGTCTCGCTTAACAACAATGAAGGTTGGTTTCTGCTTCTCTAAGGAGAGATGTAAGATGTTTTGAAGATAAGAGAGCAAGGATCGAGCAGGATTGAAATTGAAAACTAGCATGTTACTATTGTATGAAAAGTAAAATGTATTCATTACTTGTGCAGAACACAGTGACCGGATGACAAGTGAGTACAGAAACTGCCAGAAGATTAGGAATATTCTTGAGGAAGAGAGAATTGAGACAGACATTATTTCAGATGGAATCTGCTTTCACGGTTGTGAGATAGATTTCATTGTGTTGCATTTTAAAAATGTTATTTTTGTTGCTGCATCAATGGATCACAAAGGAATGCGTGAGATGGTCGTGTAGAATTTATTTTTTTTACCTTTGGGACCAGCTAGAGGAATTGCAATGGTGTTTTCCGATCCTGTGCATTCTGCTGACCCTTTGACTATAAAACACATGTGTAAAACATGGAGGTTCTCAGTGCATAGATTATCTACAGATATCTTTTACCAGCCCACCAACTCCCATAGTTACCTGGACTACACTTCCTCTGAACCCACCTCCTGTAAAGACTCCATTCCCTTTTCCTACTTCCTCCACCTCCGCTGCATCTGCTCTGACGGTGCCACCTTTTACACCAGAGCAACAGAAATGCCCTCCTTTTTGCTTGACCGACGATTCCCATCCGCTGTGGTAGGCAGGGCCCTTGACTGTTCCACCCTATTTCCCGCAACTCTGCCCTCACCCCAGAACTGTGATAGTGATACTGTCCCACTAATCCTCACCTTCCACCCCACCAGCCTCAACATCCAACGAATAATTTTCTGCCATTTCCGGAAACTCCAGGGTGATCCAACCACAAAACATATATTTCCCCTCCCCTCTCAGCATTCCGAAGGGACCATTCCCTCCATGACTCCCTGGTTCATTCCTCCCATCACCACCGATGGTTGCTCTCCTCCCCCTGTCACCTTCCCATGCCAGCGTAGGAGATACAATACCTGCCCTTTCACCTCCTCCCATACCACTGTCCAGGGCCCCAAACACAGTTTTCAAGTGAGATAGTGATTTACGTGCACTACCACCAATGTAGTTTACTGTATTCACTGCTCACGATGTGGTCTCCTCTACATTGGGGAGACCAAATGCAGATTGGGTGATCAATTTGCCGAACTCCTACGTTCTGTTCGCAAACACAACCCTGAGCTTCCGGTTGCTGCCACTTCAACTCTCCCTCCCACTCGCACTCTGACCTCTCCATCCATGGTCTCCTACAATATTCTAATGAACCACATCGCAAGCTCGAGGAACAGCACCACATTTATCTGCTAGGGACCTTACAGCCCTCTGGCCTCAATGTTGATTTCAATAATTTCAGACCATGACAGCTCACCCTCCCCCTCTTCTGTGGCCATTACCACATCATTTGGGTCCCAGACACACCTTTTCTCTCTCTGCCTGTTTTGTTGCGATTCTCCCCCTTTGTTTTACATCATTAATACCTCTTTAACTCATCATCCACTGTCCTCTACCCCATTTTCTCCTTTGTCTTCCCTGACCTGCCTCCCCCCTCTTTGTTAGTCCTTAAAAGCCTCTCTCTCCAAACATGCCTCAGTTCTGATGAAGGGTCTTGGACCCGAAATGTTGACTCGTTTTCCTTTCTCCGTAGATGCTGCCTGACCTGCTGAGTGTTCCCAGCGATTGCAACTTCTGTTCATGTTTCAGATTTCCAGCATTTGCAGTATTTTGCATTATGTTGATGGAGGTGTTCTGTTTGTTTTACTATTAAAGACTGTGTAGTTTGTGCATTTCCCCCACAAAATACACAGTCAGTTTACTTTACAGTATATTCTGTGAAGTGCTTTGAAACGTCTCAAAGACATGATAAGGCACTATATTAATTGCATGGATTATTATTATTAAAAAATAATTTTGACGAGTGGGATGGTGCGTCTACAATGAAATCAGTGACTTGTTAGTACAGTATATGTGAACTGTTGTTGGATAATATTAGACATATTGCACAGAAAAAGTTTCTGTTTGTTCTAATGCATAATATTGAACGATCACTGTGCTTTAATTGGCACCATTACCTCCAGATCCGATGATATGCTCTGAGACATTGCCCTACTTCAAGGGTGCGATATAAATAATACTAATCATCCTTGCATTTGATATAGCGGTTCATATTGGAGTCCTGTAGCTCAGTGGTTAGAGCACTCGCTTTGCAAGCGAGACACTTGAGTTCAATTCCAGGCAGGGCGAAACCTTGGGCAAGTTTCCTTACTCCACACGCCTAATAATAATCCCTTCAAAACCAAAAACAATAATAAATTGGTCATTTTCAATCTACGACTGTTTGTGGGACATTGCTGTGCGCAATTGGCTGCCGCCTTCGCCCACAAATATACAGTCAATTCACTTTATCAGTGTGTTCTGCGAAGCGCTTTGGGGTGTCCTCCCGACGTGAAAAACGCTATATTAAATGCAAGGATTATTATTATTATGTCTTTGAGACGTCTCAAAGTGCTTCACACAATATACTGTGTATTGACACTACATTTTGTGAGCGAAACGCGGCAGCCAATTGCGCACAGCAGTGTCCCAGGAACAGTCATGGATTGAGGGGCCAAATTATTATTTATTTTTGGAATGGATTATTCATCCCAGAAAAGTGATCCACCAATCGACTAGCAGCCATTAGTTCTGCTTGCTGCTAGGTGTGTAGATTAAGGAAATTTGCTTAAAATTTAACACTGCCAGGTAAGCGAACCCAGGTCCTTGCTTGCGAATGTAAAGGTGTTATTGTTCAAATGAGACCTTAAATCAAGGTCCTGTTTGCCTTTTCAGGTGGGCGTTAAAGATCCCATGGTACTATTCCAAAAGAAGAGTTTCTCCTGGTGTCTTGGCCAACAATCCACCAACAAAATTAATTGTTCACTTCATGGCTGTTTCTTGGTCATTGTTTTGTACAAAATTGGCTGCTGCGTTTGCTACAGAATACAGGATTATTATTATTTGTAAACTACTTGTCATAATAGGCCCTCCTTCAGTTTGGAGGTAAATGAAACTGGAACTGAGGTCATTGTATGGAATGCGATAGCGGAAGAGATGATTCTGGTAAATTAGAATAATTTTTTCAATGTCTGATAAAAGATTTCTAATAATCGTGAATGTCAGACCCTGATGGCTGCTAAAGATCATACAGATCCATGTCCGAGGATTTTTTAAGCCTGATACAGGCTCTCCAGTAACCAAGGTTGTTCCTGGTGACAAGACTGTATGGAGAGAATTCTACTGGCATGAAAAGTGGTGTGCATGCAGATCTTTCTTGCTGATTATTCATGCAGAACTTTTGAGATGATCAGAATATTGATGTGGACCTGCCACAGCTCTTGTATTTATGGCAGAGGCAACTCTTGGGTTGCTGCTTCTGTCACTATCCTGAAGTGGACCTTGTAAATGAATGATATTCACATTTTATCTCCCTTTTCCTGTGTAAGAAGTCAGTCAATAAAAATTTGCTTTCCGTGTTTCTCAACCACCCCTTGGTGACTTGCAGAAAGAGAAATATTAAAGCTTTATATTCTTTGAAATGTTAAATGTTACTTTCATCTAGAAATCTTTTTTTGGTCAAAAGCCATCAAAAGTATGAATCAAACAAATCAATCCAGGAGGAGTTATTTGATAATTTGTTGATAAATGAATACTGTATTGTTTTTACCATATCAGAATATTTTCAAATAGATGTTGGATCACAAATATAAAAGGCACATTGCTAATATGTTAGTGAACTAAGACTGACCACATACACGCAACATGGAATAGGAATAGATCTTTCCACACTGCGACGTTGAAAAATAGATACACAGTTGAGAAACCTGGCTGCCTGCAGCTTGTTCATTGCTGAACCTTAGTCTATGGTCCTTAATCTATAGGCTCTTCGGTTTTAGTTTAATTTTCAATACTTTGCACTCCACTATTTTCAATGCTGTAATCATTATAATAGTAATTTAATAATCCTTGCATTTGGTACAGCGTCTTATCACGTCGTCGATGTTTCTACTGTAAAGTGCCTTCTGACTGTATTTTATGGTCAAAGCACGGCAGTCAATTGCTCACAGCAGTGTAATCATCACTGTATAAGAGGATTTGAAAGTAGTCTGAATGAGTGTTTGGTTGAGGGGGGGTGGGAGAGAACAATTAGTGGCCTTGTGCATTGATGTGAAAATCCATTGCTCCAGAATTTCAATATGAACAACACAGCTGGGAGAACCTGTTTGAGCTGACATGCCATGGAGTGACATTATAAAAGCCTCGTGCAGAAGAAAATTGCCAGGGATTTTTTTTTCCTTATGTTAATATTTTTTTTAAAATCTGATATTTACAAAAGAAAACCTTTCCGTGATGCTGAGCTGTTAATAGTGGGAGCTCTTTTAAATTAAAAAAAAAATCAGTGTCGGCTCTGTGCTTGCCTGGCCGTGTTTTTGACCTTGGGTCAGTGTTTTAAACATGTTTCGCACCAATCGTGCACCCAGAACTCTCGCTTCCCATTGTGTCTGATGGTAGAAAATAAATGCGTTTGCAGATAGAGTATGAGCATGTGTAAATCTAGACACAGAGGACACAAAGGCACAAGTGACCTGCGGAAGTTTGGCCCCTTGAAGACGTGCATACATGAGGACAATAAGTAACAAGTTGGTCTCCCCGCAGTGACCTTGTGGTCTGTAGCAAGTCCCTAATTAATATTAGTCTGGATCTTGTTGAGCACATCTGACCAGAGAATTTCATATCATAATTGATCCTGAGATGCTGGCCCAATTACCCCGACCACCCCTTGTCCTTTACATATATGGAAACTCAACCACTTTTCCTATTCCTCCTAACTTTCCTGAATAACATTTAGTCCCCAAACTTTGGCTCTTGCCAATCTGCATCTAAAATTTTCTGGAATTGGGTAAGCAAGATGTGTCCCTCCAGAGGGAGAGAGAGGATATACACTTCCCAGACAACAAGAATGTGTAGTAACTGGATTTTTGTCATTGTTTCATGTCTATAAAAGTGCGATGGAAATAGCTTTTTCAAAAAGGGTTGCTCTTTGAATAGTTTTGTGATTTTTTTTCTTTCTTACCTATTTTTACATAACAAACACCTGTGAAAAAAGAAACAAATTAACCTTTGTACTTGAACAAGCCTACACACATAAATAAGGATGGAACAAAGTGGGAAATGCAGACATACCAAAGCAGCAACAGATTGACCATGTCTTGTGGACAATGGAAAGACTTGGAGCCTTAGCTATGAGCGTGTGGCTGGTGGTATGAGATCAGGTGGTTTCAAGAGAATTATCTGGGTTCCTTTTCTAATTTTTTTTATATATGTGTGTAGATGGATTAAGTGTTTGTTGAATGTGAATTGAGTATTGTTATTTAACATGGAGGCAAGTGAGCCAGTTCTCTGGAGCTGTATTCCTTCGCTGAGAAATCAATCCAGGTGGATTGATCAGTATGAAATGGTTCCTTTCCATCTTGGCTGTTACAATACTTGTCTTGTTGTCAGTCACCTTTCCAATACTGCTGACACAGTCACTGGTATGGGGACTGTGTTAAGGCCACATTTCCTCTTGGAAAGTGATTGCTCAACAGAATTAGTGAGCCAGCTGCCACCATCAAATAGAAACGTTATTATGTTGTTAACTGTTTGACATGCAAATCGGTATTTAGCTGCAGAGCAATTGCATCCCAAAGTGGCTTGTAATTGAGCCCATTGTAAGTAAAACCTCTTGTTTATTAAGTAACTGCTTCTTCTCAGAATGCCATTTATGTAAGAATCACAAAGGACTTTTTTTAAAAAGAACTTCATTCATCTTTCAGGTACTCCACTATATAATGCAAAGATATTCAAAGTACCAAATGTCTTATAAAGGAACAGTAATTACAACCACATGTGTTAAGGAATAATGAAGCTTTGTGTAGACTGTGCATGTTCCTGGCTGCTCTCAGTTCAGAATAGTAATGGACCAGCTTTGCCTTATCATACATTTACATAGCCTTTAGCGTACAGAACTAAAATTCTTGTGCAGCATATTGAATTATCAGTATAAAATGATATGAATATTGTATGCTGTGAAGAGTGAATTGAATACATTAACAAAGTGAAGAGTCAGGACTGCAGAAGCATAGAATTATAAAATTTTACAGCACAGAAGGAGGCCACTCGGCCCATCGTGTCTGTGCCAGCTCTTTTAAAAGAGCTATCCAAATCAATCCCACTACCCTGCTCTTTCCCCACAGCCCTGCAAATTTAGGAGGATTAGGATCATATGAATAGTGGCCATTTGGGAGAGGTACAGGTGATTGTGAAACTATATCAGGAGAAGAAGCACAGTTGTAGGTTCAAATTCCTGGTCTGTGTAGAGTTAGCTGATCTCAATCGAGATAGAACTTGTGCTACAATTGGTCTCAGCACTCTAGATTGGATAGTAGGGAATACACCATGGTTTGTCGCCCATGATTTCTTGCTAGAGGCCCCTGTTGATGATGCCCATATGTGGATTGGTAAGGATGGCAGCCTATGTGGTTTTAGCTGGTTGAACTCCAACACACACTCTGGGGTCCCCAAGACTTGGTTTCTGCCAATCTATGCCTAACACACTTGAAATACGTAAGCAAGGTGTGACCCTTCCAGCAGAGAGTGCATATTCCATTTCATACAATAACAACAAAAGTACCTTTCACGTTGGGAGGATGTCCCAAGGCACTGACAGACAGAGTTTCAGACCTGAGCTGGGGGTCGTGATTGGGGAGGGCGGGGGGGGGGGGGGGAAGCAGGGTGATGGAAGGCACGGTTGAAGAGGAGGGTCTTGAGATGGGTCTTGAAGTAGGCCGAAGCCCGCTGAGCGGAGGGAGCGGAGGGAGCGGAGGGAGCGAGTAGGATGGTAGGGGGTTAGGAGGTTGCAGAGGTAGGGGGTAGCAAGACCATGGAGGGCTTTGAATTCCACGTGTAGGTGACATAGATATGTTGAACTCTCAGTCTGATTTGGATAATGAAGCAAGGTGATTGCCCAGTAGAGGGCAAGTGAGGAGAGGATTAGGATCATATGAATAGTGGCCACTTGGGAGAGGTACAGGTGACTGTGAAACTATATCAGGAGAAGAAAGGAATCAAAAATGCCTTCAAGAAATAAGGGCATTAAACATTAAATTGAAAAATAATTTCTACTTCTCTGTGAAACGCTGTGAGACAATCTCTTATATGAAAGGCACTGTTTCAGTGTACGTCGTTGTAATAAAGAACTTAAAACCATGTGGTTCTTGCTGACAACATGGAATATTCAGTTTGCAGTGAGGGAGACCATATGAAATTTTCATGGAAGTAAGACACACAACAAAACTTGACACTTGGGAAACATATGGATTTGTTCAGTTCAATAAAATCTTGTGATGTTCTTTAAGATGTTTTGATGATGTAATAGGACGCTACATGAAATGCAAGGATTATTATTATATAAAGCTGTGTCAAAACTGTATTGTTTCAGTCTGCATCAGTTGGTAGCATCCTCAGAAGGTTGTAGGTTCAAGCTCCACATTGGGTCATGGAACTCATATAGTCTAAGTTGACAATACAGGAGGGTACTGAATTGTTGGAGCTGCTGTCCTTTAGGTGAGACGGTGAACTCAGGCCAGGTCTGCCTGTTCAGGAGGATGTCAAATCCCATAGCACTATTCGAAAAGTGAAGGGAGTTTCTCCCAGTCTCTTGACTTCATGGCTGTTTGTGGGACATTATGAAGTACGTTGGGATGTCCTTCCAATGTGAAAAGACGCAATGCAGTTTAGTCGTGGTTAAGAGCTAACTTTCTCAGTTGAATGTCAACAACAACAACAAGATTGCATTTATAGAGCGCCTTTCATGTTGGTAGGACGTCCCAAGGCACTGGACAGTTGGGTCGGGACCCGAGCAGGGGGGAAATGGTCAGGGGGAGGGAAGGGAAGGAGCGAGGAGGGGGTAGAGAGTCGAGAGGGGAGGTGAAGGCAAGGTTGAAGAGATAGGTCTTGAGACTGGCCTTGAAGGAGGAAAGGGAGGGAGCAAGGCGAAGGCACTGGGGTATGGAGTTCCAGAGCCTCGGGGCTGAGAGGCTGAAGGCCCGGCCACTTATGGTAAGGCGGTTAGGGTGGGGGATGTGGAGCAGACCGGAGCCAGAGGAATGGAGGGTACGGGTGGGTATGTGGGGAGATAGTAGGTCGGAGAGGTAGGAGGGAGCAAGGCCGTGAATGGCCTTGTAGGTGAGGATGAGGATCTTGAATTTGATCCTCTGGGGGATGGGGAGCCAGTGGAGGCGAGCGAGGATGGGAGGGATGTGGTCCCGAAGCCTGGTGCGGGACAGTACACGAGCTGCAGAGTTCTGAATGACCTGCAGCTTGTGGAGGGAGGTGCCGGGAAGGCCGACGAGGAGAGAGTTCCCGTAATGAACAAGACAGAGGCTCTCTTGCTTGGCTCTCATTAGTGCAGTTGTCCTTTAAATCCCACATCCATGCCTTGACCAGCATTCTCCCACGTCTGCAACATTGCCCACCTCTGTCACTATCTATCTCCAACCCCCACACCCCCCCAACCATCCACCAGGCTGCTGAGACCCTTATCCATGCTTGTATCATGTCCAGGCTTGATTATGGTAACTCTCTGCTCGCTGAACTTCCCAATTCTTCTCTCTACAAGTAGGTGACTGTTTTGAGTTCTGGAGCTCATGTCCTCTCTCGCAACAAGCTCCATGAGCCAATCACCCCCCATCCTTGTCATGCTCAACTGGCTCCACATCCACCAGAGGGTTGAGTTCAAGTTCCTTGTCGTCCCTTTTAATACCTTCAATGATCTTGCTCCTCCCTACCTTTGTGTCTTTCTAAATCCTTTTCAGAACTGCCTCTCCCTCCGCTCAACAGGCACTGGCCTGCTTCGCGTCCCCTGCCCATCCACCATCAGCGATCGGACCTTCAGTTTTTCTGCCCAAACTACTCTGGAATTCCATCATAGAGTCCCTTCAGCTCGCCCCCTCCCTTGCCTCCTTCAAGGTCCATCTCAAGACCTTCCTCTTTGATCGTGGCTTCAGTCATCTTTCCATTCCCACCGCTTTAGCCCCTGTCCCTCTCAAATCAAACGCACAGCTCGGGTGCAAACCATTAACCTTCCAGCGCCTTGATAGATCTTCCTGAAATGAAAGCTGTTGTTGTATATCAAATGTAAGGAGTAGTATTATTACTGCAGGATTCAAATTGAGTTCAGATAAATTGGGATTTCACTTCATGACTCTTTGTGGGACATTGCTGTGCGTAGTTTGGATGCTGTGTTTGCCTGCAACTACAGTCACTGCATTTTCGAGAAACTTTGTGAAAGTGCTTTGAGACTTTCTTGATGTTAAGACACTATAACAAATGCTAGGATTATTCATTATTATCACAAAAAAGCACCCCTTTCTGCAACCGTATTAAATGTTCCACTACGAATATCCTGAGGGTAATTTTTCAGTGTCAATACATTTCCAGGCCTTGGCTGTGTGAGTTTATATATAATAGGGTCTCTTGAGTTTGGTGAGATTTGCTGGAAAGGGAGCTTCCTAGCAAAAGCAAAGTGACAAAGTAGGATATGACAAGACTGATATTATTAAGAAAAAATGACAGTTGTCAAGCAATGATTGAACATTTCTTGTTGCTGGGTGTACAGTATCCTACAGAGAGAGAATAAAAAGCCACACTAATTCTCAATAGGCTGCAGCACAAGGCACAAACCTCAGCATGACTTCCTCCTGCCTTAATCTTCTTATACTTTGTGTGATTTAAAATTTACAGAATTAGTATTTTGTCAGTTTGGTAGAAAATTACTTGTAATCCCAAAGTGGTTTTATCAAATTTAGAATTAGACTGAGGTGCGAGGTAGAAATTTAAAAAATTCTGCAAAATATTAATCTTCCTGCCTGAGGCATTTATTTAAATTTTGAAAGGTTTTGATGCTTTGAGATTTCGGTTATTGTCGGGATTATTCAGGTACTTAACAGTCAAATTGTAGAGATGAGAGGGGATTAGTTATTCTGGTGTTGAGTGAGCAGCTGTTCTTAGTTAAATGACCAAAGGTGGGTATAGCAGTCATTAAGCTAACACATACTCTTGTCCACTGTTTTGCTGTACAAATAGTCTCAGCACAGAATGATGGAGGTTTGTGTTATATCAACATAAACCAATGTTACTTTTTGCACCAAATGAACTGTTGAAAACTCTGCACATTCCTCGTCAGAAGGATATGGGTAAATACAATATATTGAAAGGGTCTAAAGTAAACTCTATCTTAAAATTGTGTGTGGGAATTAAGAAGTATACTGCTTGGTGTGACGGAATGAGTTTTTGTATGTGTACATTCATCTCTGGGTTTCAGAGATACTATGGGAGGGAGAGAAGAAAAACAATGGGGGACACGACGGTTAAAATGCTACTTTCACAAAAGGAAGTAAAAGTGAAAACTTATCTTGATCCTATCACTATAGTAGTGACTGCACTTGTCAGCAATTGGTGTTTGCAGAGTTTATCCTAAAATCAGGAGTCAACAATTCCATTGATCACAGATTCAGAGCCAACCGTAAATATATTAAACCGGTATATTATTCACCCCCTTGAGGGTCCCCGGGGCTCTCTTCTTTATCATCTGTGATCCATCTTTCTCCCTAGCAATGACCACCACTCATCATCGAACCATATTGATTCTCTTACTAATGATTATAGTTGATATCAGATCTCTTTCCCTTTGTTTGCTCCTTCAGTGCAACTCTTTCATTGTCTTTTGATAGAGGAACAATCTTGTCCGTTTCAATTCTTTTGAGACGTGCATCTCTCTTAAATCTCTTCAATCTAACCAACACTTAATACCTTAATTAATTTTTTTTGCATCTAATAAAGCTCACTGTGTCCTCTGATGTCAGATGAACTACTGAAGCTTCTCCACTGGTAGAGCTGCCTCCAAGTAGTTTGATTTCCTCTGTTAGTCCAAACATTTATTTTCACCTGAACAAAGCCCAAGTTAATTCAAAACCTAAAGGTTCTTCCCGTATCTTTGAGGACCTCCCTCACACTCTTGTATAGAATACAAGAATAAGCTTCTTATCTGAAAGTGGATGCTTTTTCTCACTCCTGGCTTCCATTCTCACCCATTTGTAATTTTTCTTGCCTTTCTCTATTCTGTTAATACTACAGTGGTCAGCCTGGACTATGTCAGTTCAAAGTCCATTTACATGTTAAAAGTAAGGGGCCCTGCTCTGCATTAACACGTCAGTCACTCTTAGTAAACAACAACAAATTACATTTTTATAGCGCCTTTTACGTCGGGAGGACTTCTCAAGGCGCTGGATAGTCAGTTTTGGCTTCCAACCGCATTTAGGGTATCAAGCCAGGACCTGTAAATCCCTTGGGATGGCCTCCTGATGTGAAAGGCTCTATATAAATGTAAATTTGTGTTTATCTCTGTGTTGCAGGGGATCTCATTCTAGATCTTAGGAAACTCAACCAATTACTCAAGCAAATAGAATTGAAGTTGGTGTTACTCCCTTGTTATCTCAGACAAGGTCCACAAGAGACTGGTTAGCCATAATAGACGCAAGGATGCCTGCTTCTGTGTTGCCCTTCACCCTTGCTATCAGTTTCTTCAGGTTCACCCTCCAGGGTCTCAGCTGTCAGTTCAGAGTGCTTCCCTTTTGCTTTTCATCCATCCCAGGGATGCATCCTTGCACCTTGTTTTCAAATCCACCAGCTCCATCTCTAGGGCCATCAGGGGAGCTAAAGAGAGTGTTCTTATCGGATGTAATGAAGGAAGGTAATATGGCTTTTGGATTTTAAAAAAACACCTTGCATAGACATATGCCATCTGCCATATATCTTTCCTATATATGATTTGCATTTCCCTGCACGTGGAGTACTGTAGCTGAAGGATCAGTAGAGTGCGACTTGACTTCTGAGGTTTACTTTATCTGCAATGATTGGCAAATGCTACAAGTAATGTGTGATCCATTTATAGATGAAAGCTGCCATTATTATAATAATGCAAGCTGTGGGAAATATTTAATTTGATTGATAAAAGGATAGCCACATTAGATCAATTTGTAGTTGATTTCAGAGCAACAAGTGCAATTGATACAGAACCTAAATTAATGAGATTTATTTGTCATCCAGCGTTCATTTTTATTAAAAAACATATAATCTGGGTAATTTAGCTCATTCAGGCTCCAAAGCTCTGATGAAGGTAGTTTTTCTTCTCATAATAAATTCAAGAGCAAAGCTTACAAATAAGAGACTTTAGCTGAGGTTTATTTTATCTGCAATGATTGGCGAATGCTACAAGTAATGTGTGATCCATTTATAGGATCATAGCTTAATAGTTTAGTTAATTTGTTGGAAAGAAATCTTTGCAAACTGGGGAGGTATTGTTCTAGATGTTAACCTTTGGACCGTTAAGTCCATGTACTTTTGTTTGGGTATTTCGTTTGAATTGTGTTTAGTGATTAAGGGGAAGGATTCTGAGTTCTCATGTCCTATTAACCATACAAACCAACAACTTGCATTTATATAGCGCCTCTCACACAGGGTAGCATCCCAGAGTGCTTGACAATGGCCACCACAATATGGTGGTGGGGGGAGGTGGCAGACCTAATGGGCAGGCTAGTCTGAGCTGGACAAGCAGTGGGAAAGCTTGCCAGCAGGAAACCTTGCTTGGAGGCCTGTAGCTCAGTGGTTAGAGCACTCGCCTTGCAAGCAAGAGACCTGGGTTTGATTCCCGGCAGGGCGAAACCTTGGGCAAGTTTCCTTACTTCACATGCCTGATAATAATCCCTCAAGAAAGAAAATCAAATAATAATTTGGTCGCTCAATCCACGACTGTTTGTGGGACGCTGCTGTGCGCAATTGGCTGCCGCATTTCGCCAACAAATATATAGTCAATTCACTTTACAGCGCTTTGAGACGTCTAGATTATTATTATTATACAGTAATTTCAGTAGTTTTACCTGGTTAAATTCCAGCAATATCCTAATGCACGCTCTAGGGTTGCTAAATCTTGGCTCTCGCCAACCTGTACCTAATGCTTTCCAGGATTTGGTAAGCAGTGAGAGAGTGTGTACTCGATTCCGGACACAGAACATTTTCTGTTTGTAGGTATCATGCATATGCAGAACTCAGTCTGGTTTGGATATTCTTAAATATGCTGATAGATTTCCACATGTATCAAGGCATCTGGCTGACCAATAAAAATTGTTTAGTATGTGCGAAGCTCAATGTAGCCAAGGATTTTCTTACTGCTATAGCTGAGATTGAAATGAAACTGAAGCTATAGCTTATAAGGAACTCATCCCTGAAGTGGGACCCTGTCAGGGGACCACAAAAGGAAGGAGAGCTATCAGACGAAAGCAGAGGGCCTTTAAAGCAGTTTTGGAAGGTTCCTCACAGTAAGCTAAAACTGCAGCAAAGGCAACTGATGACAAAACACATCACAAATCCAGGAAGGTTATTAGAGAAATTAAGCAGGATCAATGGGCTGCATCCAGTGGTGGACTGGCTCCCTGAAAGGGTTCAACATGTCTGAGCTATGGGCAGCAAGCTGGTGGTACAATGCTCTCATGCATTTCATGCTCAACTGTGTTGTCCACCAGGAAGCTCGCAGGGAGTTGTGTGAGGCCATCTAGCGAGGTACCCCTGATCTTAAGGATCCCCCAGTGCTCAGCATTGTGTGGCTTCCGAGGAAGCTGATCCCACAAGCCAGGGTATAGATCCTCCAAGGAATATCTTTGCCCAGACAAGGCATACTCCGACTTCCACTACCAGCAGGTCCTGGTCAATGATCACAGTGACATGCTGTTGATTTACTTTAAATATAAATTAGGAGCTTCAGTCATTTTTTTTAGCTAATCAACTATTACATTTCTAAACGCTTCCTGTGCAGATGAGGTTACCTGTAAAGAAGCCAGACAATTAATTGGGCTAAAGAAGGCCTATTATAGAACCATAATACTGTTTGCCTTTTTTTTGTACTGGCTCTTTGAATGAGCAATCCATTCCACCTTGACCCATATCAATAATAATAATGATCTTTAAATGCCTTTCATGTTGGGATAGAGGTCTCAATGGACTTCACAAGATATACCATAAAGTGCGTATACTGTGTGTTTTGTAGTCGAAAGTGCTAGAGAATGTTGCACAGCAACCATCCCACAAACAGTCACAAATTTTGTTTGAGGGGTTGTTAGCCAGGACACAGGGAGAAACTTTCTTTTCAAGTAATATCATGGGGTGTCACTTAGCCAAGCAAATTGTTGGGAACAGATCAACAAATGCAAAACCCAGCAGCACAATCCTTTTCAGGATATAGTGAATTCAGCAATATCCAGGATATTTACATTGTGTTATGACAGATACACCTGAACTCAATTTGAAGAATGCAAAACAATTTTTACACATCTTCATATAATAACAACAATAATTGTTGCATTTGATACAGAGCCTTATCAATCATTAAAACATCTCAAAGTACTTTACACAATTTTTCTGTATGTGTAGGCAAAGACAGCAGCCAATTTGCACACAGCAATATGCCACAGACAGCCACAAAGTGAATGACCAATTGTAATCTGTAGGATTGTTGGCCAGACATCGAGAGAAAGTCCACTATTTTTTCCAACAGTGCCATGGGATCTTTAATTTCCACCCGATTCAGAGACCTTGGTTAAAACCTCATTTGAAGGCCAGTGCCTTCATCAATCCAGCTCTATTGAGGCACTGTGTTGGAATATCAGCCTAGACTACGATCTCAACGTGGGATTTGAACCTGCAACCATCTAATTTAGTGCGACTGACTCAGCCAGGCTAATGTCTCAAAAGAATTTGTCACAAACAAGCTATTAACAAGACATCAGTCAACAGTTTAGACCGCAATCTGAAAATCCCTCCGACGTGAGATTATTCCTTTTCTCCTGTTTACACCTGTCAACAGTCTGTCAAATGTTTAGTATGTCTTTGCGAAATGTGGGTTAGTACATTAACGTAGGGCATTTATTCAAAGGTTTTGTGTGAATTTTGAAATTCTGCTCTGTATTTGGTGATCTTTGTAGAAGAATTCCCTGCTTGATCTTAAATATCCGCGACCAGTTTCAGCAGTCCCTGTAGAACATTCCACACAATATAAACCCAATCAAACTTTATCGGCTGATGTGCTTATTGAAGCACCTCGACCAAATTCACCAAAAACAGATTAATTGGTGCTTTATTCAGAGCTCTGGATGTTCTCAAAGCTTTGTATCTTCAGTGTGAGACGCATTGAGAGCTTTGAAACAGCAACACTGTTCATTGGACTCCTCTGCTTGGTGTAACTTATGCCAATTAGGCATGTCACTGGAAGCCGGGGCTGATAGAATAATTAATAAGTGGAACAGAATGTTATACTAAATGGGATGTAATGACATTAATGTATTTTAATTAAAGGAAATTTAACTTTTTACCTTGTGCTTCAAGAATTTTATGCTCGCGACCACATTTGGACTGCAACTTAGAGCATTTGTAATTTATTTCTCCTGTTGGTCAAACAGCTCTGTTTGTTGGGGGGGAAGGGGTTTAAGGAGTTGCATGGGGTGGGAGAAATGGGGGCAAATTATGTTCCCCTCCAGCTCATCTCGCTCCTAATCTATTGGAGGCTTGAGCAGTATGAGGAAAGAGAGGGGTAGTGGGATTGAAAATACATCTTGCAGTGAGAGCCCACCTTTTCTGTGACTCAACTTGTGGTTCCAAAGAAGATCAATTGTAGTAAATAATCACTTTTGTTCGATATAGTGCCTTTCACGTAAAATAAACGTCTTCAAGTGCATTTAAAAAGAGAGTTGCTCAGAAATAAATGTGATTATTATTTTGTTAAGAGTCCAACACATAAGCACAGAGTGTGATGTAAACCGTCTCCTATATTACAGCTGGGTTTTCTTCTGATTGTCCAGGTTTTGTGCCCTCACTTGAGATTAGGGCAGTGCTTGGGGCAGTTTGAATGAAAATCTTAATAAGACAGCAGCCCTAAATATGCACTGCAGTCGGCTCCGTGTACATGTTTGCAGGGTTTTCGTTTCGTTTGATCCATGCTCCTTCTTGAGCAAAACCAAAAGGTTCTGCGATAAGGGTGGATGGTGTTGAAGGTACTTAAAAGGCAGTCAGGACAGTGGTGGTATTGTGGAGGCTGTTGCCAGCCTTGTCAATTATCTACATCTGCATTTAAATTCCTCTGATTTTTATTTGCTTATTACAAATTCACTTGATATTTATATTTAATTTTTTTAAATATTTGTCAAAGAGGTACCTGATTCTTAATCATACCCCATTAGAAGGGATTGCAGCAATATGCTGGCTGTGTGCTCTATTTGTGTACCAGTAGAAACAGAGAGTGCAGGAAACGCTGGCTGTTCTTGTCACATTTGGCCGAGGGGAGAGAAATGAAAACTCAAACTAGTGCACCCCAATGCACAAGCAATCTGTTATTTGAGCTTGTTTTCCTTCTGACTACCTAAATTTATGCGCTCTTTTGTACCACTGAAATCAAAAGAGTGCTTGAGGCAGTAAAAGCCTTAACAAGACAGCAGGCCTAGTGCACTGTAATGACAAGGCTGTTAAAGGTGTGTTAGAGGCATTCTGAAGATTATTTTTGGTTAGCCGGGTGTCTGACACATGTGGAAATCCATCACTATACTTAAGAGATCCAAACCAAACTTAGATTTTCAAGTAGCAAAGAAAACCAGGTAAACAGAAGTGGTTAGATGATGACAAGCTTGGATTTTACTTGCTCATAGATTTTATGGGGAGGTGAAGATTAAAGATGAGGAATGCCATTGTCGACTTCATAGGAATAATGCATTGGAGACGGTCTGAGTTTTGAATAAATAATCATTGCATTTGATATAGCGCCTTTCCTGCTGGGAGGACATCTCAAAGTGCTTCACAAGAAACACTGTAATGTGTAGTGAATGCAATTGGAAGCCAATTAAGGACACCACAGTATCCCACAAATACCGCAGTGCCCCAAAAACTGTGAATGACTAGTTTCATCTGGAGGATTGTTGGCCAGGACAAGGGAAAATCCCTTCTCTTTTCGACTTGTGAGTGGGATATTTAACACCCGTCTGAACGGGCGGACCACATTTTATTTTAACGTCTTATCGAAATGATACCACCTCCGGCAATGCAGAGTACCCTAGTCAGTGAGTTCAAAGTCTCAACATGGGGCTTGAAACCCCAAGACATAACCGCATGACTTGGAGGTTAGAGTGTTATTAATTGAGCCAAGTTGACACCCAAAGGGGCTACAAAAGCAGTTCAGTCAGCTCACAAAGCAACATAACCAACTGCAAAATGAAAAGGCCACACAACTTGCCTAGTGGGTGAAAATTTTACTTGAATTGTTTACTACGTGGTATACATGCAGACAGAGAGCATCTGTGAGAAGCACTCAACCCAGCCATGAGGTATCCAATGTGTTGGTAGTAGAGTAGTACAAAATGATTTGGGCAAGGCAAGTTGTTTTCTGAAAGGTCAAAGTATCGACCCATTGATGGGCAGGAACAGAAAGAAAATTGCAGCACTTCTCAACCTGTCGTACACTGATAAGACGAGCTACTTAGGCACACACCTAAGTTTGTTCTCATTCTGTGACTTTAGATATGGATACAGTTATAGAAATAAAATAATATCCTTTTGGATTTAATTTTAAATAAAAAAAAGCCTAAACTTGAGATGCATTTTAGGACTTGTGTTTTACCAACCAGCAGCCTCTTTTGTGAAAGTTGCCAGAACTATACAAATGATTTGAATGTTATCATGGTAACATGGTGCTTTGGTAATGTTTGGGATTGTCCGATAAATGTCAAAGCTTTGTGCGTGTGTATTACTCTGTGTGTGTGTGTGTGTGTGTATATTGCTGTGTATGTATTATGCTGTCCATGTATGTGTTACTGTGTGTATTATTGTGTGCGTATCACCGTGCCCTTGGGGGTGTTACTCAGTCTGTGTGCATGCGTCTTTTACGGTGTGTGTGGTGTGTGATCATGTGTTTGACATTGGGTGCATTCCATAGCTAGTTCGATTCAGGGAGAATAGGAAAAAAAGCTTGCCGGCATTTTTGAAAGATTTTTTAGGCTGTGGAAGTTTTTCTTTAAAAGGTTTCTTACAACACACACTTAAATGAATTTTCTATTAAGTTTCTATGTAAACCTTGAAAACACATCACATTGTTTCCTTCACTGTATTTCCTGTCAATTGATTTAAAGCTGAAAGAAAAAGGTAGTGTAGCTCAGCCTTGAAGTAATTGTTTACGTATACAATACTCTTAGCTTTTCATTGTAGCGATTAATACTACACTGGAGGAAACGAGGAGGAAGGAAAAAGTATAGTAGTAGCGTAGCTGAGGATATAACTGGAAAAGACTCTGCTTTGCAATGGAATTAATTCCTAAGGCTAGATTGTTAGGGTAAAAGAGTCAATTGGGGCATTACCAGGGCAAGTGTATTGGATACGAGGATACAAGATGAGAGCAGGACAATTGTGATTAGGATGGATGGCTACATTGGATAGCAAACGCTTTAATTGATTGGTCTCCAACTGCGTGCAGATTTTTTAAAAGATGTTTTCCACTGATAACCACGTGAATATTGGAGTTTCTCAGCAGAAGTTGGTCAAAGCTATTCTACCCCATCTGAAAATGATTATCATGATAATAATAATTAATATTAATACTTTAATTTGTCATACAACCTTTTGCATCGGGAGGATGATTCAAAGTGCTTTTACAGGCTGTACTTCAAAGTGTATTTTGTCGGTGAACACTAACTTGCACACAGCAGTGTCCCATCAAAAAGCCAATGTGCTAGATAACCCACAATCAGGAGGGCGTTTTAATCAGTTATAATCCCAGAGACTGAGCTTTGCGTGCATATTTTATTCAGTTGGAGTTCACAAAGGATTTTCTTTATGCTTTTTGATTTCCCCCCAGGACCATAGGTTGACATAGGAAACATAGCGACAGATAGAAATAGGGCATCTGGGATCAAATCAAGTGATTTTACAAGGAGTGATGTTATATCACATGAGTTAACTGTTATGTTATGGCTATTGCCTGAAAAACATATTTTGTACATGTTCAAATTCGAAACAATAAAACTGTCTAGTCTGAAGTAATCTCTACAGAATGAAAGATGCAGTAATTTATTTTATTAAAAGTCGGTGGATTTTAGCAAGTTGAATTTAGTAAGAAGGATGAGAATAATAGTTTGTTTACTGACGTGTAAAGAGATTTACACTTTAAATTTGCTTGAGTCCCCAGAAACACAGCGGTGCAAAAATAGCTGCAGATATGGTATATGCAATATATGCATATATGGTACATTGCAATATATGGTACCGTAGTTTATAATGTTTTGTTCCATGATTGTATTCTTAAAACTGTAGTAGTTACGTACATTGAATTTCCAACAAGTGTTTTGTTATTAATGGCTCTGTCCAATTTTTCTATGCTCTACCATTGAAGAACCAAATCTGTTTTTTTATTTTAAAAAATGATAATGTTTATTCCCCCGCCATTCAAATCAATGGCTGGACAATTTTGCTGCAAACAAAGATCCACAGAAGTTATTTGACAGATGGATTGCAATATGAATGAACGACTTTTTAAGTTCAGAATCTCCTGTGTGCACGTGAAAAATTGTAAGAGAGAGCAGGTTTATTGGATGATTAATGCCCAGCCCACATTGCTGGAAGTGATTCATAGCAGGAAACCTGATTTATATTTGTCACTTGAAAATTGCATTGAAGGGTTGGGGAAACTCTGTGCATTTGTACAGTTAAGCACATCAGTAGAGACCCTAATGGGCAAAGAGAGTTCAAAATGGACCTGATTGTTGGTTATTTTGTCCTGTTCTTAAACAAATAGAAATTTTAGTTTTGCTCAATAGTGTTGTATCCAGACACAATCACTTGGCCATGGGGTCTTACCCAGCCCGCTGATATCAACAGCCTCCTTTCAGAAGATAATTCCATGACTCATTTGCCACAGGGCATAAGATGAATGTTATAAAATTGAAATAGAGTAATTTGTGCACATTCGATGTGATTGATAAGTAGCTATCTGGCTGTTGATGTGGCTCTGAAGCTATTTCCAAAGTTCTGGGAAAGGAAATTACCCTCTATCTAGGTGGTGACAAAAAATGATGTTCATTTTCAAAAAAGGAAGATATAAAATAAGGCCATAAAATGTCAAACTGAATCCTTGGTTTTATATCTAGAAGCATGGAATACACAACATCAAAGTCATGTTGAACTTGTAGAAGACCTTAATTAGGCCACAGTTACTACATGTTTGTGTACAGGACACTATCATAGGAAGTATATGACAAATGCTGGGTAGATTCACTGAGATGTTTACAGGAATCAGGAGTTTCAGTTGTGAAAAGAAACTTGAGAAGTTGGAACTTTTTCACTATTGTTGGGTAATGTAAAGGGACATCCTATCTAACAGTTATTAAAAAGTTGTGATAGTGTATAGCGTAATAGATGATTTCCACAAGTCAGTAATGAGAGGGCACAATGTTTTAAGATAATCAAAAGAGGTATTAAAGGAAAGGTTTAACAAATAAATCTTTACACAGTGGGTGGTCAGAATGTGGACCTCTCTTGCCACATACTATACTTGAAACCAAGTCAGTTAAAGGAAATTAGATGTTTGAAGAGGAAGTATATTAAAATACATTCTAAGCGATTGGCTGGTGAAATTCCCAGATCTGTCTTCATGCCCAAATGGCCTGTTTGTGTGTTGTAACTAACATTATATGACAATGTACCTTTGGATTTTTTTAAAAAAAAAGTTAATAAAAATGTTCTTACTTCCAGGTTTCTTTTGTGAAGAACTGCAGGCTCCTTCGTTGTGTTAGGTAAAAGGAAGAGCAGACTTGCTGTGGTGATGTAAGTGCATTGTATTCTCTCTCTCGAAATTAGTAATAACTGTTAGATAGGCATCGAGAATCGAGACCCTCATAAATGGAGGAAGCCCTATTTGCCCAACCAGTTACAGCTAGCAATCACCCTCTTTAGCCATTAAATCTCCCCCATATTATTATTATTATCTGAAGACCGACCTCTTCAAACATGCCAATGGTTACTTTCCCTTTCTCCGTAGCTCAGTGTCCAATCCCTCCACAGTACAGCACTCAGAGACACTATCCTACATGACTGGTGCTATATAAATGTAAGTTATTATTGTACAGACTCCTCAATGAACACACTGTATAGTCTTCATATGATGATGAGAGGCCCAGCTTCAGCTCTGTTTAACTATACTCCTGTTTGTATGTAGTCATTGATTTTTTAAAAAAAAGTAAATTGTTAAATTACTGTAATATTCCTGAGTCTTCAACTGCAGTAGTTTCCACAAACAAAGAACTCTTCCTGCCTATTCCTTATTGTTTGTATCTGACTTTTTTTTAACATTGGAAATATTCAACTTAACATTCAAGCATATGTTGTATTCCCAGCTTACACTTTTGGGATCTCCTCTGGCTACATAGAATTGAGGATGTGTATCCGAACCAGGCTGGTAATACAGTTGAGTGTGGGAAGGGCTCAAGGCATGCATTAAAATTTTGAGGAACAGGGAAAGCTACACCTATACTGAGTAATGTACAATTCTCCAACAATGCATTGTTACTTACTTGCCCCACTGCAGCATCCATGCACCTATATTGATGGCAGAATATGTTACTTAGCTGTGGGATTGTACTGCATTTGAGGAACAAGAAAGACTATATGTATGCTGAGCAATGTACAATTCTCTGGCACTGCATTGATGTGCCTTACTTTAAGATCATCATTTGTCATAATGTAGCCCCTTTATACACAAGTATAATATTTTTATTCATTACATACCATGGTGGTGAAATTGTGCTGAACACATTTCAATTTGTAATGCTCGACATTTATCCTGGAAAGTGCAGTAAATATGCACTTGTAACATGCTTAGAAAACTGGATCCTAAATTATTCAGTGGTTTGTGAACCCAAATTATTACTGTTAATCCTTGGATTAAAATTATTTCTGAATGTATTTTTTTCTATTGTTCTTTTACTCCCAAATTTACTGGAGTTTCCTAAGTTATTCCAATATTTAAATAATGCAACTCCAAATACAGTCCTGGAGGAATGTTGCAGTGTTGTAGGTTCTGCCTTTCAGACAAGACTTAAATTGAGGCCCCATCTGCCTGTTCAGGTCAGTAAAGATCCCTTGGCACTATTCAAAAAGAGAAGGGAATTTCTCCTGGTGTCTTGGCCAATAATCCCCCAGATAAAATTGGTCATTCACTTTATGGCTGTTTGTGAGACATTCTGAAGTGCATTGCTATGACGACGTTCACCTGCAAAATACAGTCACTTCACTTACAGTAAATCTTGTCAAGCGTTTTGAGATATCCTGATGGGAAAGGTATCATATCAAGTGCAAGGATTATTCACTGTGAAAAATAGGGTTGTAACGTATAGGCCTTGTTACGAAGTAAAATAGCTTAACCCTCACCTAATGAACACTACAAATAGTCTGGAATAAAGTGCACTCTGGATAATCTTTACTTATTAGTGCCATTCAAAATGATGGCTAATATACACTGATGCATCACCATGGTAATGACTATACTAATGACTATTGCATAAAATCTCATGAGACACTTGTATGTGAGACTATTTGACAATTTATTCTCTCTGGAATTACAGCCATCTTTAAAAAATATGTCACAGCAGTAGATACAGAATATAGTGGGAGAATGACCATATCAGAGATGATTAGGGTTGATAATTTAAGCTCGGCTATTCTAATTTTTAGTTAAAGCTTTGAATTTGTAGAAATAATGGAATTAACTTTTACAATACAATAATAATCATTGCAATTGATCTGGCACCTTATGTCATCAGAAAACCTCCAACCTCTTTACAGAACTTACTGTAAAGTGTAGTGACTATGTATTTTGTAGGCAAGCAAGGCAGCCAATTTGTGCACAGCAAAGCCCCCAAAACATCCATTAAATAAATAATATCTTGGGAAATTGTTGGCCAGGACATCGGGAGAATTGAGGAGTCCTGTAGCTCAGTGGTTAGTGCACTCGCCTCGGAAGCGAGAGACCTGGATTTAATTCCTGGCAGGACAAAACTTTGGGCAAATTTCCTTACTCTACAAGCCTGATAATAATCCTTCAAAAAATAATAAAATCGGTCACTTCAATCCACAACTGTTTGTGCGACACTGCTGTGCACAATTGCCTGCCACGTTTTGCCCACAAATATACAGTCAATTCATTTTACAGTCTTCTGTGAAGCTCTTTGAAACGTTTAGAAGACTTGAAAAAGCACCTTATCAAATGCAAGGATTATTGTTATTATTAGAATCTCCCTTCTGGTGTATGTATGTGTATATATATATATATGTGTGTGTGTGTAAAATACAAGTTGCAAGCACTGAGAAAGTACATATTTTCTGCCTTGTGATATAACACAGTTAAATAAATTGAAAATGTGACCATTTTCTTACTCCACACCCCTAATAATAATCCCTCCAAAACAAAACAATAATAAATTGGTCATTCTCAATCCACGACTGTTTGTGGGATATTTATGTGCGCAATTGGCTGCCGTGTTTCGCCCACAAATATACGGTGAATTTACTTTACAGTATATTCTGTAAAGCGCTTTGAGACATCTAGAAGACTTGAAAAGCACTATATCAAATGCAAGGATTATTATTATTATTTCCGACTGTGTGCAGGATCATAGTGCATAATCTGGGTCTTTGAAATGTAGTATGCAGTATTTTAAATTTGAGAGAGATTGCACCGCACCCAAATGTGATGTTTCACATCTGGTGATGTTTCAAAACATTATTTTAATTTTTGCTCTGGGCAGTCTTTCCCTAATACTTTTGTAAGAGTACTATTCCCTTTCCAAAACGTAGTGCATATATTATGCATAACCTGAGTAAAGAATTAGCTCTTGTTCCTACGGAAATATTTGTCCTCTGTGAATAGTTTGATTTTTATAGATGACTCTTTTATGAGGAACCTTTGTTTGAGAAATCGAAGTAGTGGGCAATAGCTATTAATCTTGCACTTTCTGCAGGGGATATTTAACTCGTACCTGGGAGAATAGAGGTAGTGTTTGACATGGGTCTGTTTAAAATATATTTTTTATCAATGAATCTTCATATCTAAACCAGATTGAGTTTCACATATGTATGCCACCTACACATAGAAATTTCCCTGGTTGGATGCATCCTGCTTACCTATTTCCATAGAGTATTAGGCACAGGTTGCGAGTGCCAAAGCTTGGGTATGCTGGAGTTCAACCGGCTAAAAACTGATAGCTTGCCTTTGAAAACACTGTCTGACAGGCTTCCCACAGCTTAGTTAGCTGAAATCACCCAACGTTAGGGCTTTGGCTTGCAGGGTTAACAGGAGCTGAGTGAGATGAATCCCTGACCCCAGTGATTTGTCTGCCCTTCCATGTCCTGTCACTGAGTCTGTCAACCGCAGTGCTCTGGAGAACTGCGGACCTGCCTGGCTCAGGAACAGACTACCAACACTGCCACAGAGAATTGACTCAAGTCTGCATTGCATTGCAAAGCATTGTCACCTTGGAGCCACTTCAGCTTTAAGGAAATCCTGCTTACCTCCCCCCTCCCCCCAAAAAAAGGAGGATAGAAAAGATTAAAAGTATATCTAAAATGTTCAACATTATTTCAAAGGATTTAAGAGAGTAAATAGTGAGAGATTATTTCCACTAGTTTGTGAATTGGAATCGGGTGGGGGAGGGGGAGGGGAATCAAGATTCTTGCTGGAAACCTGAAGGGGGTGCAGAAAAAACTATATGACACCAAGGCTTATTAGGATGTGGAATACATTATAGTAAGTGGCTGTTGAGGCAGAGTCAAAAAGGCATTAGCTCGACATTTAAGAATATATGCGGGGAAATGAGATACAAGTAGACAAGATAAGAGTGGGGAGCTGGCACAACATAGCATAGGAACGATGAGTCAAATGGCCTGCTGTGCTGAAATTTATGATTTTTTATGATGTCCCATGTATTTTGCATGCTACAATCTTGCAGCCCTGGGCTAATTATTCAATTGAAATCACCCTTCATTAGGGCTTTGACTTGCAGAGATTTTTTATGGTATCCAAGTAAAATACTAGGCTTCAAAGCAAAATAATACTGATATTATTATCCAGCATTTTATTTGATTTTCCCTCTAGCAACCCCAAATTGAGCTAGTTTCCTTACTCCACACGCCTTTGTTTACCGGGTGAGCAGCAACCCGGTTATTAGTCGATTGTCAATCACATTTCTGGGGGCAATGATCCCTTCCACAAAAACAATAATAATTTGGTCACTCAATCCACGACTGTTTGTGGGACACTGCTGTGCGCAATTAGCTGCCGTGTTTCGCCCACAAAATACACAGTCACTACACTTTACAGCATATGCTGTGAAGTACTTTGAGACATCTCAACAAAGTGATAAGGCGCTATATCAAATGCAAGGATTATTATTATCATTATTATTAATCTCTCTTTGATTTTCCGAATGGTAAAGTGTGTTGGAGGGAATCACTGGAGTAAGCACTGCATTTATTTGTAAGTGTGACTCAGTGCCAGGCAGTGTTGAAATTGTGTTTGGCTACAAATGAGCTGCCAATATGTGTGACATTCTGCGCTTCTGGTCTTATCAGTTTCCTACCCTGCTTCCGTTAATGAATGTTAGATGATTCCTCACAAAGCTTGCAGGCAGACCTTTACGCATATTAATGTTTGCCATTTTACTGTAATGTACATTAAGGCTGCCAATTGCCTGAAACTGAGTAATTAAAAAAATTATCGCTCGTGTCTGAATCCTTTATCGTAATATGACTACAATTTGTTATTCCTCTCTTCATCTCTTTCCTGCTTCCCAACATCTTAAATTGGGTTAGTCTGGATCATAATTTCTTTTTTAATTTAATACACATTGGTTTCTTGGAATTATATTGATAAAATACTTATAATGTAAAAAATTATGTTGAATTTATTTACTGGTATCTGGCTCTGCTGACAAGGTATCTAGCGATTAGGACTATGATTAGTGTAGGAGTACAGCCTGTATCAGATTGCTTTAATGGTTCTGCTCTGATTCAGTACAATTGAATCTCAAAAACTGCTTTCCACCCAGACGGGAATGGTCAATTCCCATGCTCCCCAAACCTCCTCAAACCTCCTCCGGATTGATTCATTATAAAAGAAGGAAATTTCCCAGGTTTCAAAGAAGTTCAATCTTCATGCCTTAAATAATTTATTAGAGTAAATTGACATTTTATAAAAAGTGAATATGAATACGGAAACAAAACAATGCAAACAGTTATCAAAGCAGAAAAACAGAGTTAACAATCAGTGCTCAATCTAGTCCAAGTGATGTTATGTGTGGTACACTAGTCTGAGAGTTTGTGAGTTTCGTACTGGATGAAACAGTTAGGTTTCATCTTTGAGGGGAGGTAACTAGTTTTTCTTGGAGCTGAACTGGCTCTGATGTTTCAATTAACTAATAACAATTAGCCAATAACTAACTTTAAATCACAATCAGCACTGCCACATCCCGTAGTCCGTAAAACAAAACAGAGACTTCCTGTGATGCCCATTCCTGGGAGAAATAGTAAGAATTCTTATTCAGGGTTAGCCAATTTGATATTGATATTGTTTGACTCTACCATAGTCAAACATAAACATCATCTGGGGTAAAGCAGATCGTAGTCCTGTATCAATATTTGGTACAACGCCTTATTAGAGGCCTGCATGGAGGTCAGTGCTGTATGTTTTATTTCTCTTCTGTTCCTGCTCAGCTCTGCCATACACTTCATTATTATCCTTACCAGGCACCGCTTGTTTAATGGTGTTCAGCCTGATGCCGACATGGAGAAGCTGCGATTGAAAACATTTCTTCTACCAAAAATCAAGTTTCTGCTAACAATTTAGGAACAAACTATTTCCATTACAAGCACCCTCCCACTGTGACCCTACCTCTGCTACATATCCCCTGCCCTATCTGCCCCACCATTGGCAGTTGAGCTTTCAGCCTATCTACCCCCAATCCCTGGAACTGTATTCTAGAGTTCCTATGACTTGCCCCTTCCCTAAGCTCCTTCAAGTTCTCCCTCAAGACTTCCTCTTCGACCGGCACCTTTGGTCATCTTTTCTCCCCACCCCCCCACTTGTCTCCCACCCCCAGCTCAAGTGTTCAGTGCCTTGGGATGCCCTCCCAATGTGAAAATGCTATATAAATGAAATTTATTGTCAACAAACAGATGTGATTAAAAATTCTGGTTCTCCCATTTACAAAATAACTAATGAGCACAGATGTTCAATTTCCTTCTGTCGTCTGAACTATCGAGCTCCAGGAAGGCGAATAGAAAATCTATCACATGCAACAGATGCTTTAGGATCTTCTATTCTGCTGAAAACAAGAACTTGACAAAACCCTTGCAGCTCGAGACCACGTTAATAATCTTTTACATTTATTACATCATCAAAATGCCTCAAAGCTCTTCACAAGATTTTACTAAAGATTGTAGTGACTGTGTGGTTTGTAGGCGAAGGCGACAGCCAACTTGCTCATAAATAGCCATGAAGTGAATAATCACTTTTATCTGGAGCATTGTTGGTTGTTGTCCAGGACACGCGGTTCTTTAATACCCACCTGAACAGTTAGATGGGGCCTTGGTTTAACATCCCACCTGAAGGACAGCATCTGTCACAATGTAGCACTCCTGCAGTATTGTATTGCAGTATCAGCCTGGACTGTATGCTCAAAGTTTTGACGTGAGGTTTTGAACCCACATCCTTGTAACTCAGAGGTGAGAACGCTACCAACTGAGCCAGGCTGATATTTTGTGTAGTAAAACAGCCTTGTGATTGCCCAATGACAATTACACTAAATATGGATCATAAAGTTCTAGGTTAGAACCCCAATGGACCCACTGAGACTTTCACATTTTTGAAGTTGATAAAATAAATAGCACATTTGGGGGGAGAAGGATGACTGTGTAATTGCAGTCTTTTTGGGTTTGAACTAGTTCTGAGGCGGTAAGTCTGAGAAAGCCAGGCATAAGTAAGACAGACATACTCACAGTAATGCACAGATGGTTAACTGAAAAGCAGACCCAGACACATCCCTCGAAATGGTGTAGCAGTGTTCAGTGTAGAACAGCGCCTGTTCTCTTCTATTTTTGGTTCACATGCTGAAAGACAGCCTTTATGTGTCAAGTTCGCACTGATTCTATAGCACCCTTTGGCATAGTCCAAACCCCTTATGTAAGTAAATAGTCTCAAGCAGAATGGATAAGAAGGAGCCTAACTCTAGTCTAGATATCTGTGGAGCAGTGTTCCTTTGGAGTAAAAATTGGTGGCCTTGTGCAGTGGTTTTGCTTCGCTGGGTGCACAGTTTGTGAGGACAAAGTTTAGGTCCAATTGGCTTTGTCATTGGGAGTCATTTTAAAAATCAGCTTGATGCTGTAATGAGAGAATGGTAGGGTGGATGTTCTGGAGGAATGCAATCATATGGACCAAAGGGCCTTCTTCAATCCAAACCAATTTTGTGAATGACAATAAATGGGAAACATTGATATTTGTCCATATGATTGATACAGGGTCACCTTGTTATAATGTGGATCCAAAACGTAAAGGCACCATACTATAACGCCTCCCCCACCCCAAACATTCGCACATGAGACTAGGTAAATCCGGGTTCAGTTGGTAGTTTATTTTCAGTTTTCTCTTGATTGAATATTTCTTGATTTATTCCATGAATCAAGAAATATTCAATCAAGAATATTTATTTTGTTGGCCCACCATAAAGGTTGGCTACGACTGGCCTAAAGGATACACAGTTACTATACTTTACAGTAAATCCTGTGAAATGCTTTGAGACTTTCTCCCGACATGAGATGCCCAGTATCAAATGCAGGATTATTATTATTATTACCACACTTCAGGGAACCACTGCTCCACAAGAGACCCCTGATAAAAGTGGACGTCAAGCTGCAGTGAGATGCTTAATAACGGAATCACCGAGTATTTAGTAAGTCTAGCAGGACATGAGCTAATAGTTTGTTACTTTGGTTCACAGTGGAAAAATACATTCTCACAAGATCAGGCTTAACGTTGTTTAGGTACGTTTTTGTTTTATCAAAAAAAAGCATTTTGGGGAAATAAGATATGAACCTGTGTGTGTCTCTCAGCAACGGTATTTGCCTCACTATTGGTGGCTTCATTCTTATCTACAGTCATTAAAGTGTTACAAAGGGTTTGAAGAAGTAATCATTCACAAATGTGAAGAGTGCATGGTTTTCCTACTAAGTGGTTCATAATTGCTTCATCTGTCATGCACCCAAATTCACATCCAGTGACTTGTGCCTCAAGGCTGTTCCTCAGTCAACTCCCTGATGTGAAGTGAGTATTGTCTGAATTGATACCTTTCAGTTGTAGCATTCAACTTTGGAATAATAGATGTTCTAACAGCTGGGTGAAAGAGCAGAGCAATGGGATTAAAAGATCTGACAAGATCTAATAAACTTGTGGTGGAGGCTCAATGGCTGAATGGCCTCTTACTGTTCTATGTTTCCACTCTTTTTAGACAGGTGAATAGGGTGAGGGATTGCAAGGTTTCTCAGTGCCTTCATTTGGGAAGCTTTTGGAAGATCTGTAAAATTGACATGGGATTTTCCTTATGGGAGTACCTTACTAACGGGGTGCTCATGTATGAAGGATATTGCTTCTGTGTGTGTGTGTGTGAGTGAAATACCAATAGGTTGGGTGCTGATGAGTTATGACTGCTTTAGTACATGTAAATCAATGTCCATAAAGCACTGTTAATAGTCTGATGTTCTGTATCTTCAATGAGCTAGCTTTTCAGAAACATTCAGGAACACTTCATGTAGCAGAGCCCATTAAGCAATCAATAATTTGTAATTCATTGTTTTCATTTTCACTGCAGTTAACTCGAACATTTTTGCATTGCACAATGATCAGTCACCAGAGAGAATACAGAAAAGGCAACCAGAATGATTGAGGGGATGGAGGGATTGACTATAGGAGCGATTAAGTAAACTGGGCATGTTCATGCTGGAAAAGAGAAGGTTGAGAGATGATATAATTGTTTTTTTTAAGATTCTAAAGGGACTAGATAATGTAGACCATGATAAGTAGTTTTAACTTTTCCAGAACAGAAGAACCAGAGAACATGGCCTGTGATTGAAGTGTGGGGTGTAAATTCAAATCAAATCTGACGAAGTACTATTTCAGTGAGCGAGTTACAAATGTATGGAACATTCTCCCTAAGGAGATGGTGGAAGCAGAAAGTATTGATTCTTTTAAAAGCAAATTAGATAGATTTCTTTCACAAAATAATATCTTGGGTTACAGTATATAGTTTAGCACATGACATGTACATGCGACTCCCAGGATGATGGAAGGTGAACTGAATGGACCTCGGTCTTATTCGACCATCAACTATCCTTTTTCCCTCATATCTGTGCCATGACCCATTCTGCTTTCCACCACCTCTGCAACATTGCCGGACTCCACCACTGCCTCACCCCTCAGGCCGCCAAAGCATTTGTCACCTCAAGGCTTGACTACGGAAACTCCCTCCTTGTTGGCCTCCCCAGTTCTTCCCTTCACAAGCTGCAAATCATCCAGAACTCTGCAGCTTGTGTCCTCTCCCGCAGCAGGCTCCGTGAACCCATCACCCCCACCCTCGCCTGGCTCCACTGACTCCCCATCCCTCAAGAGCACAGAATTCAAAATCCTCATCCTCACTTTCAAGGGCCTCCATGGCCTTGTCCCCTCCTACATCTCTGACCTCCTGACCCCCTATCAGCCTGTCCACTCCCTCCTCTCAGCAGGTTACGGCCTGCTCCAGGTTTCCTGCCCGACCTGCCCTACCATTGGCGTCTGGGCCTCTCTCTCCCCATTCTTTGGAACTCCATCCCACAACGCCTTCACCTTGCTCCCTCTCTTGCCTCCTTCAAGGCATGACTCAAGACCCTCCTTTTTGATTGTACCTTCAGCCGCCCTCCTACCCTTTCTGCTTTCCCTCATCCCAATCCTAACCCCCACGCTCAGGTCCTGATCCCTGACTCTTCAGTGCCTTGGGACGGCCTCTCGACATGAAAGGCGCTTTACAAATGTAATTATGTTGTTGTTGGTCTTCTTTCGTCTGATCATGCAGTAAACTAGGTTGTTAGCGCGGTTTGCCTGAAGAATTGGCCTTAGTCAAACCTGAACTCGGGACAAGATGCCCATGATCTGAATATCTGTTATGTTTCAGTGATCAGCCACTTTGGGATTTTATTTTATAAATTATTGAAATGGAACTTCCGGACCAAAATGTGTTTTATGTTTTGCTGATGTTTTTATGAGATGTGACCTGAAGTGGATGTGACGTGGTAGTGATGAAATTTGTGTATTTCAGTGAAATGAAATGCCTTAACTGATTGTTTTGGATCCTTTATGTCAACATTTATTTTGCTGACTGGTGGTAGATCTTAAAGGAGGCTTATTTAAAGTGTCTGATTCCACCAACTGGAGCTGAGAACTGGCGGTAACCATCATTTTCTTGCAGAAGCCTGTGAGTCGGGCAGGTATGATTGACAGCCAACTTTGGTTAATGTCAAACCTATAGCACTTGAATAGACCCTGGCATCTACATCAAATAGGTTCAGCGAAAAGAGGAATGTATCATTGATCCTAAGATGTGAGAAATGATAGGTAACGGTTTTCCATGCTTAATGGAGCCACTGTCATGAGTCTCTTGAAGTACATTGTACATGTTTAATTCAAAGTATGACAGAGATCTCAAAGCTACTTTCATCCAACGTGGTTGTTTAAAGCCAATGGAAGGGCACAGGATTTTAATACTCTCATGCACTGTAGTAGGGATAGGTCCGACGCAGAACTCAATGCCTGAGGATCTGAATTACTGATTTGTAGTTGTCTATGAAGGGAGAATGAATCAACCCAGGCAATCATGCTGTCTGGCTTGCTGGGGAATAGCAAACGAGAGAACCCAGGTTTGATTCCTGGACAGAGCGAAACCTTCGTCAAGTTTCCTTACTCCACACACCTCTGTTTATCCAGCAGTAAGTAGGACCCCGGTTGTTAGTCGATTGATGGATCGCTTCCCGGGGGTAATAATCCCTTTGAAAAAATAATAATAATAAAATGATCACTCAATCCATGGCTGTTTGTGGGACACTGCTGTGTGCAATTGGCTGCCTCGTTTTGTCCACAAAATACAGTCAATCCACTTTACAGTATTTTCTCTCAAGCACTTTGAGACGTCTCAATGACATGATAAGGTGCTATATCAAATGCAAGGATTATTATTGTAGTTTGTCCAGAATAAAGAGAGTGAGAGAGAGGTAATTATAAATGCAGTGGGGAATCAACAACTTGCACTTATATAGAGCCATCCAGTCATCGTAGTGTCTCAGAGCGCTTAACAGTGGCGGAGCCTGACTCTGAGGAAGGGGGAGGTGGCAGTAAGCACGATCGAACAGGAAAGTTTTCAGGCAGGACTTGAAAGAGGGGAGAGAGGGGACAAGGCGGAGGGATTGAGGGAGAGTGTTCCAGAGTTTTGGGGCGTAGTGACTGAAAGCACGACCTCCGATAGTGAGGTGGAGTGTGCGAGGGATGAGGAGGAGGCCGGTGCCAGTTGAGCAGTGGTGGATTGGGAATTGAGGAGGTCGGAGCAATAGGGAGGTGCCAGGGAATGAAGAGATTTGAACACGAGTGTGAGGATCTTGAAGTCGATCCATTTGATGATGGGGAGCCAGTGGAGCCTGGCCAGAACTGGTGAGATGTGGGTACAAAGTTTGGTCCGGGTAAGTATGCGGGCGGCAGAGTTTTGAATGAGCTGAATCTTGTGAATGGTGGAGCTGGGGAGACCAGCGAGAAGTGCGTTCTCCCCCATGTAAGTATTCAAGCGGTAATATTTACATGGGGCAGATGAGGGGGAAATGAGGATTGTATTGTTCACTGTAGACTCTTTATTTCCCCTGTTTTAGGTTTTGCTCACCATTGTTGTGGTTATTTAATGACCAGGAAACGCTGAGTAAATTTGTACCCTGACAGCTCATCCTCTAGTTTATGTCACTTTATTCTGTCATTTGATAATATGCTTACATCAGCTATCCAGCAAGTCTTAATTCAATCACGTCATTGTTTGGATGATCCGTCATATAAGCTTATCTGCTGCCACTGCAGGCAAAGCTCTGGGAACTTGGCCTCAACCATTTGCACTGCACAGCCAAAGGCACTGGTCACTTCCTGATTACTTTGGTTGACCTATAAAAGCTTTTGTGTGTGTAACCTCATTGTTAACACTTTACTACTGTAATAGAAGACACTATAAATGGAAAGCAAAAGCAGATACTAGTTTCAAACCCAGACACTTGTGGTTTAATGGACTTGAATGCATGCAGGCAGCCCTGGATGGAGCAGTAACAGAAATCTGTGTTTCTTCCTTTGGTTTCAATCACCTCCCACCTTGATTTTTCCAATGCACTCATCGCTGTTCTCCCCAGCTCTGCTGGTTTCTCTCTGGCCCCTATGAGGCTCTGATTCCATCCACCTCCTTGGTTGCTTGTTCAAGCTGAGCCACGAGTTGTACAAGCTTGTCGTCCTATCTGACCTGACTCCTTCAGGCTCATTGCTGGAATTTCTTCTACCTCTGAAACATGCTCTCTTAAACCCCTTGATGTGCCATCTTGGCTCAGTGGTAGCACTCTTGCCTCTGAATCAGAAGGTTGTGGGTTCAAGCCTCACATTGGGACTTTGAATCACATAGGCTAGGTTGATACTCCAATATATCTCAGAGAATAGAATTCAATATCCTTATCCTCAACTTTGTGGCTTTTGTAGGTATTATATTATTGATTATACATCAATTCATATTTTATTCTTCCATACATCACAAAGCAAACAAAATTACATCTAAAAGATTAGAAAGAAGAAATTAAATTATTATTTTTAGAAGATGGGCCCAATGGATGTGGAGTCTTGTAGCTCAGTGGTTAGAACACTCGAATTGTAAGCGAGAGACCTGAGTTCAATTCCAGACAGGGTGAAACCTTGGGCAAGTTTCCTTACTCCACACGCCTAATAATAATCCCTCCAAAACAAAAATAAATTGATCATTTTCAATCCACGACTGTTTGTGGGACACTGCTGTGCGCAATTGGCTGCCGCGTTTCGCCCACAATTATACGGTCAATTAACTTTACAGCATATTCTGTGAAGCGCTTTGAGACGTCTAGAAGACGTGAAAAGCGCTATATCAAATGCAAGGATTATTATTATTATATTGCTATCAAGGACTTTTTTTTGCTGTGAATTTCTAATGGGATTTCTCTTGATAAACACTTAACCATTGGTGGGAGAGTCTTCAGCCACTCTGTCCCCAACCTCTGGAATTCCATCCCCCTGTCACTCTACCTCACCCCCTCCTTAGCCTCCTTCATGTTCTGCCTCAAGACCCTCCTCTTCGACCATGCCATCGGTCACCCCCCTTCCCCTCCCCTCCCTTCTCCCCCCCCCGACCCCAGCTCGGGTCTGAAATGCTGTACACTGTCCAGCACCTTGGGACTCCTCCCGACGTGAAAGACGCTGTACAAATGTAATCTTGTTGTTGTTAACACAAATATTGCTGGAGCTAGTGAACAGTGCGTGATACACCCTCGCAACTCAGATACAGGACAATCCCATTAGGAGATTGTAGTTGGGTAAATAATAGCAATCCTTGAATGTGACATAGCCCCTCATCATACTGACATAGTCTCGAAAGCACTTCACAGGATTTATTGTAGACTGTAGTGACTATGGATTTTTATAAGTGAATGTGTCAGCCACTTTGCATGCAGCAGTGTCCCACGAACAGCTATGAAATAAATAACCAATTTTATATGGAAGATTGTTGGCCAGGACACCAGAAGAAATGCCTTTCTCTTTTGGAATAGTGCTGTGGGATGTTTAACATCCACCTAAAGGACATTGGTTTAACATCTCATCTAAAGGAAGGCACCTCCAACAATGCAGTATTCCCCAAGAAGTGAGTAGTGTTTTTTTTAAAAGAGGCACTGATGGTAAAACTGCATTCTCTCCAATATGTATGCAGTTAACATTAGAGCAATGTTAATGTAACGATCCTGTTTTGGTCAGTGGACTTTACCCACCAATAAATTGCTGCTGAGGTAGAGCAGGGAGCAAACTACAGGACATGAGGAAAGGGTAGGTAATCGCGACTGAAAAGATCGCTCTTTTAAAGACAGATACGATGGACCAAATGGTCGTCTTCTGTACTGTAAGTACGTATGGTTTCTATGGATTTACATGAAAATTAGAGCTTAGTTGATTCGCTGTTTAATCCATTGTTTGAATGCTGAGAAGACAAGCTGAGTTCTAAGAATTGCTTTTGAAAAACATCTCTTAAACCTAATCAAGTCATAATAAGGTTATTCAACATGATGGGAAATGGCCACTATATTTCCTTCAGTAGTATTCCATTAGGGCAGAAGCTGCTCGTAGGTAGTAGAACTGACTGAAGGATAAAGGAAACTGATACTAGGTCTAATTTGTTGGCATTTAGTACAGTGCCTGTGCTGCTGAATAATTTTCAGTTACATAATCCTTGCATTTTGCTATCATGCTTTATCATTGAGGTGTTTCAAAGCTCTTCACAGAATATACTGTGAATTGAACGTACATTTTGGGGCGAAATGTGAATCATCTATTACACTGTTTTTAGAAAGGATTTCAATGATGACAAAGAAGCAGGTTAACTGAATTGTTAAGATGCAAATTAGTTTTGTACAAAATGACTTTGGTCCAGTGGTCAGAAAATATTTTATGCTTGACTTATCATTGATATTTCTGTGCAGGCAGAAAATAATTGTCAACAGAATTCCATGTGATTATCCAATGATTTGTGTGCATTAATCAAGGACTGCTGTGGTCTGAAGTAAATTGCTTGGCAAGCATACATTGAGTACTAAATATGCTGCCACTTCATCTGTTATAATGAGGAAAGTCATTGTAAAATACTGTTGGTGTAGGTAATACATTGCACATGGATTTCTTTAATTCTGCATGTGCTTGATACTGCAGTGAAACTCACATAAGTTGTATCAGTCAGAACCATAACATTTAATCTAAATTACACAAATATGAGTTACAGGCAAACTTGAATAAATCAATAATCTGCTTCAATGCAATGGATCCAATACGGAATCTCGGTATCCGGTTCGACCTTCAACTGTCCTTCATCCCCCACATCCATGCCATGACCTGCTCCGCCTTTCTCCACCGCCGCAACATCACTCAGTTGCGCCACTGTCTCTCACCCCAGGCCGCCGAAACCCTCATACACGCATTCATCACATCCAGGCTAGACTACGCAAAGTCCCCGCTTGTTGGCTTCCCCACCTCCTCCCTCCACAGGCTGCAGATCATCCAGAATTCTGCAGCCTGTGCCCTCTCTCGCACTAGGCTCCACAACCCTATCACCCCCATCCTCGCCTGGCTCCACTGGCTTCCCATCACACAGAGGATACAGTTCAAGATCCTGCTCCTCACCTTTAAAGCCCTCCACGGCCTCGCTCCTCCATACCTCTGTGACCTTTTTACCCCACTTCTGTATCCTGGAGCTCTACTACAGGACTCTGCTGGTCCAATCAGTCCCACTGTACAGACCAAACGGCCAAGATCATTCCATTACTTTTCATAAAATTCTACACCTGGAGCTCTTCCAAGCAGAAAAGGTATGTGAATTAATGCCACATCAGCTAGCTGCTCTGAAAATTAAGTTAGCAGTAGAATTCAGCACCTAAATTGATGAATTTTTGTCTAGGGAGCAGTGACTGTAAATATGAAGGGCATTTCTACACTTCTAATACTATTAGATTGGCACAAAGCAACAATATATGCCCGGTTTATTGGAGATTGCTTGTATTGATAGGGATGTGAGCAGCTTAATTTAATGGATTATTGAATGATGCACATGGTTAAATGTGAGTTTATGGAAAATAACAAACAAGGAATAGGGAGCATCAACCATCAGTACACAATGCGTGGATTAACCACTCACTAAAAATATAATAAAAATTATTATCCTGGGATTTGATATAGCACCTTTCACATCAGGAGTACATCTCAAGTGCTTCACAAGATAGAGTGCTTCACTAAGAGTTTAGAGCTTTAATCCAATTCCATGCTACGAATATGGAGGTGGTCCACACTGGCTGGGAAGATAAAGAAGTTGATCTACTTCTTCTGCAGCTCCCTCCACCCTCACAATCAAACCTCCAAGAAAACATTCCTTTAGCGATGGGAAGGTCTGAGGAGCCCTGCAGCTAACACGAGAATGATTTTGAAGGAGAAATGAGGCTGAGCAGTGCAGGATGGGTGTGTTTCAGAAAAAGTAAGCATGTAAACTGCAGGACAACTCCATTATAACATTGTCACCTGGCTTCAGTGTTACAGGCTCTACGTTACGATGAAGCAATATTCAAAATCTTCACTTCACCTGAACATGGGCTCTGGTTTTGCTGGTTTGGAGCATCTAAACATATTTTAATGGGGGTTACTTTCTTTGTCCTCCTAAAATATCTTAAGTATCTGCTGAGATGTCTTGTGTATCAGCGCTCCAAGATGCTATCCTCAGGATTACAAGATTGGTGTGTTATTTGGTGAAGCCTATCCGATTTCATCCTTCCAGAACACCCATCCTACTATCTCTCCCCTGCATCACTGTATCAAGCTGCTTTTTTAATTAATCTCCTGCCCTGGCCCCTGCCACCTTTGCTGGTGACCTGTTTGAGTCATTGATTATCTTCTTCGTAATCAATTGCTGGAGTAGGTTGTTGGGAAAGCATGAACAACAACAACTTGCATTTATATAGTGCCCTCCATGCTGAGACTCGGTGTCTCAGAGCGCATAACAATGGCGGAGCCCAAGTCGAGTCAGGGGGAGGGGGAAGGTGACCATAGGCGTGATCGAAAAGAAAGGTCTTCAGGCGTGACCTGAAGATGGGGAAGGAAGGGGCGAGGCGAAACGGTTGAGGGAGGGAGTTCCAAAGTTTCGGGGCGTAGTAGCTGAAGGCACGGATGCCGATGTGGAGCGGAGGATTCCGGAGATACGGAGGAGGCCGGACCCAGTAGAGCGGAGGCAGCTAGTACTACTGTGGGGAGAGAGGAGGTTAGAGAGATAGGTGGGTGACAGGGAATAGAGGAAATTTAAACACTAGAGTGAGGATCTTGAAGTCAATCCGCTCTGTGACAGGGAGCCAGTGGAGTTGGCAAGGACTGGAGTACTTGGGGACGATGTTTGGTGCGGGTGAGAATGCTGGCGGAGGAGTTTTGAATGACCTGGATTTTGTGAATAGTAGAGGAGGGGAGACCGGTAAAGAGAGTGTTAGAGTAGCCCAGCCGAGAGGTGACAAAGGCATAGACAAGGGTTTCCGCAGCTTTTGGGGTGAGGTATTGTTGGAATCAGGCAATGTGGCGGAGATGGAAGAAAGGGTGTTGGTCAGGGACTGGATGTTGGGGAGGAAGGATAACTGGGGATCGAACCTGACGCCTAAGTTTAAGGACAGGTCGGGTAGGTTGGGGAGGTCAGAACCATGGGACAGAAGACATCGGTGGGAGCCAAAGAGTATGGTTTCCGTTCTGTTGACGTTTAACTGCAGGAAATTTGCACTCATTCAGCTCCTGATGTCCGACAGATAAGCTGACAGAACATCAGAGGACTGGGGGTCGCATCTGGAGTTGGAAAAATAGAGTTGAGTGTCATCCGATACATGTGAAAGTTAACCCTGTGTCTGCGGATGACATCACCAAGAGTGATGGATCCCTGGGGTACCCCGCTGGTGACTGGGTGGAAGCGCAAAGAAAAGCCATTTGCAGAAATGTAGTGCTGGCTGTTTGTAAGGTAGGACTCGAATCAAGCGAGTCCAGTCCCACTGAGTTGGATGATGGAGGACAGGCAGTGGAGGAGAGTGGTGTGATGGACTGTGTCGAATGTGGTGGAGAGGTCCAGGAGGACGAGGAGGCAGAGGGAGCCCTGGTCACAGATAGAGAGAGGATATCGTTTGTGACCTTCATGAGCGCTGTCTCTGAGCTGTGGGCAGGGCGGAAACCGGACTGGAGGGGTTCGAGCAGGGTGTGGAGGGAGAGGTGTGCGCGAAGTTGGTTGGCAACAACGCGTTCCAGATATTTGGCAAGGAAGGGCAGGTTTGAATAGCGTTATGTAAATGCAAGTTGTTGTTGTTGTTAAGACATCTTTTCAAAGTTGAAGAGACCAAGCTTATGTCATTCATTTCTGTAGCTCGTCCTGAAGCTAATGTGAATATTCAGCTTCATGTCCCTGTTGAATGACACAGAAAAGTCAAATGCTATCAGCTTTGCATCAGCTGCTGTACAGAAGGACATCGCACCTCCTGTGTGAGATTATTGCCTTAAAGGGTTTGAAATGTAGCATCTTCTCAGCAACGAGAGAGGGAGAAATACTTCTAGCCTTAATGCCAATATACGACTAATGTGTTTTGCACCAGACTATTATGCAATAGCAGCTTTTATCCAACAGTATTGATTAAACAAGAACTGTAGAACAAAAGATGATTTGATTTGGCATTTATATTGGCTGTACTCTGTAAATTTAAAGAAACTGAATTTGTTTGGCCAGTGTTGTACCAGAAATGTTCAGAAATGTCATTGTTAAATGTCTTCTGAAGAGTTACATTATTATTTTTTTGCATTCTAATTCACAGTGAAATGTTATTGCACTTTATTGAGCATAAAACGCTCATTATGCTATTTCAGTCTTCTTATTGGGCAATGAAATAACTTTGGCTTTCTCCCCACCCCACCCCCCCCTCCCATTCAGACTGCACTGGACTAATGGGTAGGGAAATGAAGCAAGAAATGTAGGTCATCTCAGAAGGATGTCTCAGAGAGTGTGCACTTCTGACTGACTGCTCTCAGACACTGCTAATGGGTCCATTAAAAGAGGCATTTCTTTACAGGACTTTGTACGCTGGCAGCAAATCTGAGCAGTAGCTATTTGATTTCAGTCAGTGGAGTGTAAGAGCAATTTGTTACAGAGTATATACTGTTTCCCATGGAGACTCAAGGCCAATATTGTCAATAGCAGAAGACCTGTGATTTGCAGCGTTTTACTTTTTCTGGTTCACTCCTTTGTACTAATGTTGATAAGAATGAGCGGATACTTCCTGGGTTGTACCTTCTGTGCCTGAGTTCGACTTAGATGCACAAGAATCTTCCACCTTCCTGGCAGTCGCATGTACATATGTCCCAAACTACCTATGTACTATATCCCTTAATGTTATTTCCTAAAAGAAAACTATCTAATCTGTGTTTGAAAGTGTTGTTGATCAAGTATCTGTTAGATCAAGTTTCTGGGTTTGAGCTCTTGCTGAGAGAACTGAAGGAAGAGAAAAAGAAACTAAGGGATTGTATTGCAATTGTTTATGGCTTTTCATCATATTTTAAACAACATGTACATGAAAACATAAACCAGCAAGTGGCTAAATAGCATTTTTTTTAAGGGATCTATTAGAATTTTCTCTTGTAAAAGATTCACAACACAAGTATGGTCAGTCATAGCTGACAAGCGTTCAGTCTTCTTAACCTGGTGATGCGCCCTTGAATCTGCTATAATTCAACAACAACTTACAATTATATAGTGCCCTCCATGCAGGGCAGCATCTCAGAGCGCTTAACAGTGACGGAGCCTGACTCAAGCCGGGGGGAGTGGGGCAGGGGGGCGGTGGCCATAAGCACGATCGAAGATGGAAGTTTTCAGGTGGGACTTGAAAGAGGGGAGAGAGGGGGCAAAGTGGATGGATTGAGGAAGAGTGTTCCAGAGTTTAGGGGTGTAGTGGCTGAAAGCGCAACCTCCAATGGTGAGGCGGAGGGTGCAAGGGACGAGCAGGAGGCCGGTGCCAGTTGAGTGGAGGCAGTGGACTGGGGAGTGAGGAGGTCAGAGAGGTAGAGAGGTACCAGAGAGTGTGAGGATCTTGAAGTTGATCCAATTGGTGATGGGGAGCCATTGAAGCCTGGTCAGAACTTGGTGAGATGTAGGTACAGAGTTTGGTCCAGGTCAGTATGTGGGCGGCAGAGTTTTGAATGAGCTGAATCTTGTGAATGGTGGAGCTGGGGAGACAGGGGAGTGCGTTGGAGTAATCGAAGTGGCAGGTGACAAATGCATGTACAAGGGTTTCAGCTGCATTTGGGGTAAGGTATGGTTGGAGGCGGGCAACGTGGCGGAGGTGTAAGACGGCAGTCCTGATCAGGACCGGATGTAGGGGAGGAAGGACAGCTGGGCATTGAACCGGACACCTAGGTTGTTCACTGGTTGGGTGAGTCAGAGGGAGAGCCCAGGGAGGTTGAGGAATTTAATTCAAGTACATAATGAGAATGTGATCCTCTTGCCTGAAGGAACATTGCAACTGCACTTGCACTTACATAGCACCGTTAATGCAGGAAAGTGCTTCACAACAATGATAGGGGGTCACTGAGCAAGGACCAAGTGAGAGGAGAGTTTAAGGTTGTTGACCACAGTCACAGTAATTTGCTTTTTAAGCATTTTTTTTAAGGTTCAGGAGCGATGGTGCAAAGTGAAGAGATTTCAGGAAGGAGTTCTCTCTCTTGAGGAGAGAGTTTCAGAGAGCTGGGATATAATGGCTGAAAGCCACTAATAATGCACCCAGGGCAGACTGGCTATATGGGAAATTGGGAGATTAGTGCCCCTGTGATTGGCACTTGAAACTTACCATCCCAGAGCCTGATATCCGTGTGAGTGACAGCTCAGATCAGATATTCAGTGTCCAGATCCTTCTCTCCCTGATGAGTGACAGCTACGTTGGCCAATCCCTACCCGGATCCTGCTCTGCTCTCGTCTCCTGTTTATGCCCCGATAAAGTTTTTAAACGTGTGGACATTTTATGAAATCATGATTGACCATGCTTTTATTCATCCCACCCCACCCCCGCCACCATTCCTGGGTGCATAGCTGGTTGTGTAAAGCACTTTGAGACGTCCTCCCAATATGAAAGGTTCTATATAAATATAAATTGTATTATAATTTTACTTTATATTCCTCTGAGTTGTTTTTCCCCAAAGAGGGACCCATTGCATTTCCAATGGAAGGAAATGCAATATGCAAGGATTATTATTATTTCCACTGCAGTTTTCTCAATAAGCATGTTTTCAACCCCACCTCCCCCAACTACTTCATCTACTTTGCATGGTTAGCACAAAAGCTGGGGAGCATGGTTGCTTTGCTCTATGTACAAAGGAACGTTTGAGTGTTTGAAGAGCTTCTTGTGATGTTGATTGAATTAAATTGGATGTATTCCAAAGAGTGGGCGTGATCAAAAGCGAGCACAAACTAACGTTCTACCATGAGTAAAGGCTCCTCAATGGGGAGGGGGGTGGGAAGGGTATATTAAATTTATAGATTCTTTTTGCTTTGATTGCAAGAAATTTAGGAGAATATTATGAGACAGATAGAGAGGCTCCGGCACAGTGCTTCAGCAGTCCCAATGTATCCACCGGGTTGCCTGAAAGAGCAGTCTACAGTCACTCCAGGGTGCAGTGTAGCCAGTAAGTTTAAAAAATGTATATGGTTGAGCAAAGGACTTAGTGATTTTATTTCCAGCAGATATAGCTTTTCTTTCTTTTTTCACCCACTCTGTGTATCCCCTCAGCCACTTACTCTGCCTCACAGTGAGTTTCTCTCACCATTTGGGCTAGACTAAGATAATAATAACAATAATAAATCTTGACAAAATACCTGGTGAATGAAATATCAACCTGCAAAAAATAGCTATTTTAGGAAGCTCAAATATATTAAGAAAAGTAACATGCATTCATATATAAAGTGGCAGTGTTATTGATCTGGCTGACCCATCACTGAAAACCTTTAAGAAATTATCGCTTCAGGTTGATTTTTAACTATAATAACATAATAATAGATCAAAATATTAAGCCTACTTTAGAAGCTTCAAGGCTGCTCTCTGATCCAAGTCGGAAATCCATATAGTATTTCATACATTGATTTCTTCACAGAATTATAATCTTTGTATTTGATATAGCACCTTATCAGATCTTCGAGACATCTCATAGAGCTTCACAGAATATACTGTAAAGTGAATTGACTGTATATTTTGTGGGTGAAACTAGGTGCTGGGCGGCTGTGGGTCTAAGTGCACAAAACTGCATGTTGTGAGAAATGTGAGACTTCAAGGTAGATGAATGATTCCCTTGAAGCTTAAGACAAAAGTTTCATTAAGCAGTTGAACAAGTGATAAATTTACTGCAGAACAAGGTACCATGTCAAAATTGTTGATGCTATAGAAATGACGGGTCAAGATAGATTTCTCCATGCCATTTTATGCAGGGTTACATTTTCAGAAATTCAAATGCTTTGATAATATGATTTAAAATTGATTGAAATCAAACAAGAAATAAAGCGAGGAGCATTTTCAGATGAGCATTATTTTGCATTCGTGGCAGTGAAAGTGATACCAAGTAATGGAACGGGCTTTTACAGAGCAACCATTGCAGTCATTTGACCAGAAAATTGTCAAATGTTATCTGGAGAAGTAATAACCTTTCTTGATCAGACTGTAGTGCATTGAGGCCAAGAGCGTTCGCCTACAAATACAGAGTTACTCCACTTTACTGTGAAGCACTTTGAAACATCCTGACGTGAAAGGCACTATATCAAGTGGAAGGCTTATTAGTTATTGAGAGTTATTTTGGTATGGAAAGTTTCAGTGATGCAGGATTCTAGTGGTGCTGTTTTCATTAATATTAATGCCTATAATTCAGAATTGGGATTCAAAACCTAGACTTTGTCTTCATAATTGCCACACAGACAATTTGTGCTGCTATTCTATTTGGATAGGTTGTTTTCTATTAATCCTTACTTCCTCTTCCTTTGTCTCCCTTTCAATATGAACCATTCTGTGCCAGCAGTGCCTCTGCCAATATTGTTCAACATAACAGCTGGGAAGTGATGCTTCCTCCAGTTAGGAAAGGTACAATCCTGCCTTGATAATGTGGCCCAGGAGCAGACTAGCTGGAGGCTCACCCACTGATGTTGGACACAGATTGGGCAAAGAATGTGAAAGAGGCCACTGTTTGCTGAATGGAGGGAACAACAATGCCATAGATGGTTGCAGAAGTGGGGTGGGGAGAGACTGTGCAGGGAATTGAACATGAAGATGTGAATCCTGAATGTGGGCACGACATCACCCAAATTGGTCATCAAACATCAAATTTGGCTTGAAATCCTATCATTGCACTTCAAAAAGTGTTAGCAGAACAAAGGGATTTGGCATGCGGCAATCGAGCTGGCTAGCTTTTTGCAGTGATCATGCCCTCCTCTTCGATCGTGCCTTCAGCCACCCTCCTACCCCTACCCTCCCCACCCTCCACCCCTCCTGATCCCAACCACCAGCTTGGGTTTCGGCTCCCTGACTATCCAGGGCTTTGGGACGTCCTATTGACATGAAAGGCATTATACAAATGCAATTTGTTGTTGTTATAGAGCAGATTGGAATTTTATGAATCCCCATATCCTGCCTTATAACAGGGTTCAAGTGTAGTACAAGATGATGCAGAGCAAACATGTGGTAACAATTGCAGGTTGGATATTCCAGCTGAACATAGTTGAATGCACACAATGTGATCTGCTCCAAAGATGTGATTCTTCTCATCTGAAATGTCAAGGACAGTGTTTACAAACATGATGAATTTCCCTGTTAATCTTTTCCTAACCTCCCAGGATTCTTTGGATGGCACTTGTGGGCTAAACAGAACAAGATGGGTGAATCTGCAATCTGATCAGTTGATTGTTTCTATGGAAGGATTTAGGAGGTGCTGGAAGAAAAATGTCTGAAGTAGCAAAAAATACTCATTTGTAATCCATAAATTCACCAAATTATGTTTCAGCAGTTACATGGAGCAGAATTAATTATTTATGCAAGATTAATATTCCCAAATGTGAGTTATGCTTGGCTCATGAGTGAAAATGTTAATCATGTAACCTCGTCAATCTGCTATTCTCTTTATAGTTCTTGTTTAAGATGTGTATGTTTAATGGGGGGATTTATGTGATTATTCCCCCATTGCTGTGCATGCTATTTCACCCACAAAATATCCGTCAATTCATTTTACAGTATGTTGTGTGAAGCGCTTTGAGATGTCTTAAAGATGTGATAAGGCTCTACATCAAAATGCAAGGATTATTATTATTATTTCTCACCTCTCTTTAGAGGTGACTCATTGGCACCTTGAAAATCCCCCCCAACACAGATGAAATATTCATTTGCAGTCCATCCCAGCGCCTTCTGGATCAGTATCAGTAAATCACCGAGCTGGTACGATGATGTTTTTACTCAGTGACTCAGTACTTATTGAGATTCAGGTGCATGCAGTTCAGAAACAAACCTTCACTTATGGGTTCACCACCTCACAGCAAACCGTTAAGTTCAATGATGTTGAATACTATTGAGCTGAGAGTAGTACAACTCTACTGAACTGAAGCAGCATGCAACTAACTGCACAGGTTTGTAAAACTGAGTCACAAACTTGTTTCATGACTTTCCACTGAACTTAAAATGAGATGATCCTCTGTATTATAGCTCTCAGCAGGTTTGGTGTGGGAAGTGAGATTGGTCATTGTTTGTGGGTGATGAGGTAACTGATGTGAAGGTAATAGATGTATTTTTGGTTTGGAAGTGACCAGTGATAAACCTTTTTCAGATTCCGAACCACGTGGTGTTTGATTTACTGGTGATTTAAACACATGATTTTTTTGTGCAAATTTCACATTCGTTTCATATCGCATTCCTTGCTTTCCTCTCTGGAATTTTTCCGATTCAGCCCCAGCCCACTCTGTCTTAAATGAGTTTCACTGAATGAATGAGTGGGTTTCACTGCTATCTCTGCTAAATAAGAACCTCAGCACTCTCCCATACCACAAGTCCTGTAGCTCAGTGGTTGGAGTCCTGTAGCTCAGTGGTTAGAGCACTCGCCTTGCAAGCAAGAGACCTGAATTCGATTCCAGGCAGGGCGAAACCTTGGGCAAGTTTCCTTCTTCCACACACCCAATAATAATCCCTCCAAAACAAAACAATAATAAATTGGTCATTTTCAATCCACGACTATTTGTGGGACACAATTGGGTGCCGTGTTTCGCATACAAATATACAGTCAATTCACTTTACAGTCTATTCTGTGAAGCGCTTTGAGACGTCTAGAAGACGTGAAAAGCGCTATATCAAATGCAAGGTTATTATTATTATTATTAAGTCAACTGGCAGTTGGCTCCCCTCATTCTCGCTTGCCGTTTTCTTCCATTTCTATTACTGCCAATGAGAGACATAGACCAGATTAAGTATCCCACAACAACAACTTGCATTTATATAGCGCCCTTCGCGCGAGGCCGGGTTTCAGAGCCAGGAAGGCAGTTCAGCTCATCAAGGCTGCACCAAAAGGCCAACAGGACCAGATTAGAAAGGAGCCTGGTGAACCAGAGATAGAGCATAACCAGACTCACATGTGCCACAGCATTCCTGCAGCTGAGGAAGGCTATGTTCCTACGTAGACCACTTTCAAGTGACCATATTTGGAATATGAAACAAGTGCCTAACAGCTTTCAATACAAATGAACAGGACATTTTGTATTTAATAAGGGTGATATCAGAGCAGGTAGGTTACTGCTATCAGGCTAGACTCGATAGGTTAGGTCTTTTTTCATGAGGGAAGAAACATTTAGTAGGGGGTCTAATGGAAGTGTTTAAAATTATCAAAGGGTTCGATAAGGTAACATAGATGAGGTGTTTCCATTGGTTGGGGAGTCCGTAACCAGGGGCCAAAATGAAAGATAGTGACTAGGGGACTTAATAGAGAATTTAGGATGAACAACCTTATACAGAGGTTAGTGAGATTGTTGAATTTACTGCCTGAATCAGGTAGTGTAGATGCATTCAAAAGGAAGCTAGACCTTCACATGAGGGAGAGGGGTATGAAAGGGTATAGGAGGGGCTAAGGAATGAATGAAGATTTGTGTGGAGTATAAATAATGACACAGACTGGCTGGGCTGAGTGGCCTGTTTCTGCACTGTACATTCTTTATAAAGCTTTGCAAGTCTTCAATTACAAGCTAAATAAATGATGATTTTGAAAATGAATCAACAGTTTGCTCTACTATTGAATTACAGTGAAATACCAGTTTAAATGTTAATGATGTACTTTAAATATCAGAATTTATCAGAAGGAACCTCCACAGAATCAGAATAAAGTGACATATCAGTTCAAGTAGCACTCAAGGCTGACGCTTGAATCTGGCCGGATATTTTGACTGGCAGTATCCCTCAGCTATATGAAGGAGGCTAACTGGTCACTGACAACTGCAGTCAGTGGATTGACGCTGGAGCCAATCTATCTGTAAAAAAAAAATTAAGGAAAATGCAAAATACTGCAGATGGTGGAAATTTTAAACAAAAACAGAAGTCGCTGGGAACACTCAGCAGGTCAGGCAGCGTCTATGGAGAAAGGAAAGTGAGTGCAATATTAAGCTTCAATGTGTCCTCAGTCTCTTTGAAGGTGCCTTGCACAGATCTGCTTTGCCTCTCGGTTTTTCTCTGAACATCAGTTACTGAATGTCAGGAACTTTCACTTTGATTGCATTCCATTGCGTCTCGCTCTGAATTGGTCAAGCATATTATTGATGTTGTATTCCTCTTCCCAAGACACCAAAATTGGTTGTTCAGCCAAAGGTTTGTCTGATCCCTGACACAATGGTAAATCCTCTGTGAAGACATCAATATATGAAATACTGTATGGATTTCTGATTTGAATCAGAGAGAATCATTGAAATATCTACAGTAGGATTAATGGTTTGATCTTTGAAGGTCAATTTATTTTTCAAATACAAGATAATAACAAACATTTTAAAATCATATTTGAATAATATTACGCTCCATGATTAACATACATGTGACAGAACACTGCATAGAGTGAATCTTTTGCTATTCTGGTTGTATTAGCACAAAACTTACCAGAGATATTACTTGGTATCCACCTTGATTGATATGCAGAGAAATAAGCATCTGCTGCTCATGCTTTGCACTTCCAACTTGTGGACGTATTGCTCAATGAGTAGGGTTGTGTGTTTGAATTGTGGGCAGGAGGATAGTGGCAATGGTATCATGTATTTCATGCTGAGCTGTGCAGTTTCCCAGGGAAATGCAGGTATCTGGTACCTGCTACCCACTTAGTGAGGGCTGAAACCCTTGCTTATCGGATAGCAAATTACCAATTTGTGACTATCTTCCATGGGGGTAGGTAAGCAGAGTCTCCTTGAAGCTGAGTTGACTCCAAGCTGATGTGTTTGGCAACAGAATGGCAGAATTGAGTCCGACCTATGTGACAGTCTTGGTATTCTGGCTTTCTGAGCTAGGCGGGTCCGTAGTACTCCAGGACTGATGACTGGCTAGCCAGCCTAGCTCAGCAGCAGGACTTAGAGGGGCAGATCAGTCACTAGGGACAGGGATTCTTCTCATCTGCACCTGTTAACTCTGCAAGCCAAAGCCCTTAAGGGTAGAGTGGTTCAAGCTGGATAAGCAGTGGGAAAGCTTGCCAGTCAATATTGTGACGTCTGTTGCTTTCTATGCTGTTTTTACCCAGGGATTACAATGAGCATATAAAAAAGTTACATTTGTTGGTGATCATGTGGTGCATTCTTAGTTTGATAAGATCCTTAACTAAATCTTGTAACAGACTCTCCAAAACATATCTTCTGGGTAAATTGAGATTTGTAGACTAATTTACAGCAATTGCCATGGATAGAAACAAAATCATATTCATTAAAAAGAAGGTTGAATAATTCATTTCTGGCTGCTAAAGCATGCATTTGCATAATTGTAAATTGTAGAAAATACCTTTTTATAGCTCCATGGTAAATACAATATACATATTTAGCACAGAAGTGTCTTAATATTAATCCTTGTATTTGTTATATATTGCGTCTTTCAGATCAAGTGTCTCCAAAGCACTTCATTTTATTTTAATTTTATTTTACCTTAAAATGTGACTGTAATTGAACCCAGAGGCCAGGTTGCACATGGCAATGTCCTACAAATAATCCTGAGAAAATTAACAATTTTATCTTGGGAGTTGTTGGGCAGAATACCGGAAAAAACTTCCTTCTTTTGGAATTGTGCCATTGGATCTTTAACGTTCAACTGTAAAAGTTTAACAACTTATCCAAAGGATGCCACCCTTGACAGTGGAATGCCTGGCCTGCATTCCACTGAGGTGGCAGTCTAGAGCTCATAGTCCTACCACAGGACTTGAGCCCACAACCTCCTAACTCAGAGGCAAGAGCGTTAGCAACTGAGCCAGGCTGATATCTAGCTCAATAATAGTAGGCAGAACAATTCTCTATAGCAGGTTCGGTCAGATAACAATAATTACATTTGCATTTCATATAGATAGTGGCTTCTTTAAATAATGTTTTCTACACACACTAAAACAATTTTGGAAATTCGGGGATTTAGTTGCCTGGTGTTTGTACGAGCGATGTGAATGATGGAAAGGTTGTGATAACTTTTTGTCACTGAGTAACTTATCCCCAGACGTTAAGAGCAATGCCATGAAATGCAATTTATTGGCTTTTGCATCAGTGGCATCATAACTTCTTATGTCGAGCCCATTTCTCCTCCTTTCCTCCAATACACTTTACTCAGTACAGTAAAATCCTGTAAAGCAGAGCTTTGAGACGTTTGATGATGTGAAAACAACTCTGTATCATCTGCAAAGATTATAATAATGATGATAATAATAATAAATAATTATCCTTGCATTTGCTATAGCGCCTTTTCGCGTCGTTGAGAGTCTCAAAGTGCTTCACAGGATATACTGTAAAGTCGATTAATTGTATTTTGTGAGCAAAACGAATCAACAAATTACATTTGTATAGCACCTTTCACGTCAGGAGGACATCCCAAGGAACCATTTATACAATCCCAAGGAATCATAGCATGATCTCTTACCTCCCCGTCCTGGGCCATTTTCGAGTGACCCTTCCGATCACTTAACCCAGCAGCAAACTGGAGTGGAATGGAGCCTCGGAGCAAATTACCCTGAACCCGTGGAGCAGCCAGCCTGCCCATGTCCATGCATTGCTGAGAAAAGTCTCTAATCAGTGGGCACTGAACTCTCAATGCAAAGAGTTTCAGAAAAGGAAGTTAACTGTATTGGTTAAACTACAGCTACCTCTGCTCTTGGATCCACATTATGTTGCAAGGGTTTTTTTAAAAAAAGAATGATTACCCTCTGCAAATGCCAACTATTCTCCATATTGCCAGGAATACACAAAAATTACGCTAAGTGTAATATCGAGGACCTTTTGTTCCACTGGAAGGGGGGGTCATGCAGCGTTGCCCCCTTATCACAACCATCATCTATAAGTGCGGCTTATACCACAGCCATTATACACTGAAAATAAATATTAATGGGCTGCTCTTCAGATCCTTGAGCACAAGAGGAATTCAGACACTGATACAGAGACAAAGTACAGCACTGTGATGGAGTTTGTTTGGTTAGTAACCACAGCAGGCATAGATAGACCCAATATGCTGATTATCTGTGCCCGTTTACACTGTGATGCCTATTTGAGCAATGCAGCATACGTGTGACCTGACAAAAAACAACCTGTTTGTGATCTGATTTAAGAAACACCAGCCCACAAACTGCCAAAGCTTGGAAACTCCCTTCCAGCCTGGGTATATCTCATTGATGCAAGCATCTATTCACTGGTTTCTGGCCTACCGTGTGTAAATTATCAATGATTTACAACACTGCATCTATTCATGCTTGGATTAAGAGCTCCTTTACTGCACTCTTTGCAGTTTCTAAGGGTAGTCTTGTGCTGCACCCTCCCTATAAAACGTGTAAGCCTTTTGTTCATCTGCCAAGCTCGCTGCAGTACCTTAGGATGCATGGTTTAAAGTGAACATCAACATTAATACAATGGGCAGGATGTCCTCCAGATGTGTGATAGATTTCTATGTTTTCTTAATAATAATATACCTTGCGATTGATATAGTGCCTTATCATGTTGTTAAGATGTCTCAAAGCGCTTCACAGTATATACTGTAAAGTGAATTTTGTGGGCAAAACGCAGCATTCAATTGTGCCAATCCCACAAACAGTCATGAATTGAGTGACCACACTTTTTTTTGAAGGGATTATTACCCCTGGAAAGTGATCTACCAATTGACTAATAAACCTGTACTTACTTACTGCTAGGTAAACAGAGGTGGGTGGAGTATGGAAACTTACGCCCAGGTCCTCATTTAAAAGATATTAACATCTTTTAAATACCACTGACACTTATCCTTTCGTCTCATTTAGTGCATTTCTGAGGGGGTGTGGTGGGGGTGTGGAACGGGTGGGTACTGACGACAGTTTTTGCTACATAAACATGCAGAGTTTACATTTCTTTGAAGAGGATTTACACAGTAGTACATACTAGAACGTGTTTGGGCTGTGTGATCAGGAGGAGGTTGGCCACATACTATTGGGCAGGACTATCCACTGTCATTCGCAAATGAAATCAGGTTTGTTGCCCTTCCTGGGCATAACGGACATGTGCACAACATACAGAAAGTGATGTTAGCAGTTATGCGGTTCACTGAAACCAGCCACTGAAACATTGGATCCATGTTATTGTGAGGTTCCCTTGCTTTTGATTTTGATTTACGTGGTGATACACAAGAGATGTTTCCGCTCTAGAGGGGGAAGGGCACCATTGGCATGTAAAAGCATTAGAAAGAATTTGGATGGTATTAGGAAGGATTTTTGCAAAGTTTGCTCAATTCCGTGCCTAATCCTTAAAATTAGTTAAATTACACAAAACAACTGACAGATTGTAAATACAAAGCCAAGATTACGTGGGCGCAGTTAGACTGGATTACAACATTAAATGAGCAGTTTTATAAATTGCAATCAGGTCTCATTGTCAATGCAACATGGAGCAAAAGTCTTGGCATTCATTCATTGGAAACACTACAGTAAATGAGAATTTTTGTTATGTTGGATCGATATGTGATCCACAGGCCCTTTCCGTCTATATCGAGGAGTTTTTCATTAAATAAGTGGCCACATGTTATAAATGTAGAATTGCATAGAATGATACAGGGTTCAAACAGGCCATTTGGTCCAACTCATCTCTGCCAGTGTTTATACTCCAGCCCTCCTATTCCCCTCTATTCCCTTCACCTTTCATGTATGTACAGAAATGCAATGATGATTTTTGATGATGATGATTTGTGCTCCAAACACAACTTCCGACACTGAGTTCTGTATTTCACCACCCTCTGCATGAAAAATTTCCTCCTAACCTCCCTTTTACATCTGCTACTGGCTTTCTTATCTTGATATACTTGTTCTTTAAATTATTTCTTTACCTTGAACGGCTCTATATAAATGCAAGCTGTTGCTATGAATGTGTAGAGTATTTGTGGCAGGTGTAATTAGTAGTAGCATATTATGCTATGCCTGAATTTACTAACTTTAGTAATTTACTAATAAGTATTTACTAACTGCTGCTATGGAGAGAGCATCCGTTGCATGTTTTGCATGCTTCACAAAATATATACTGCATTTTGTGGGCGAAATGTGGCTGCCAATTGTGAATAGAAATGTCCCACAAACAGTCGAGGATTGAGCCCAAAAAAATTTCTCCCATAGGCAAAAATGTCGTAGGTATCTGCATAGTGATGGCTATTATGGTTTTGCAGTGAATCACAAAACTGATCCCTTTCTTTTGATTTATTTGAAATGTGTTCACTCCAGGATCCAAAGGATGGAGCTGATAATGGGAGGATATTCCACAGACGTTTCGGAATTCTTGGTGAAGGCAGAGAGCGAGAACTGAATAGGTTGCAGTTTCACCTGGTAAAGAGAAACACGACTTACAAAAATGTCCAAGAAAGGACGGGGCAAGGGCGAAAAGCCCGAGGCACTAATAGATGCGTTACAGGCTGCCAACGAGGAGCTCAGGGCTAAATTGACCGACATTCAAATAGAGCTTCAGCAGGAGAAAGGCAAGGTAGGTATGATGACCACCATTGGAGGCACATTTTGTGAACAGTAAATAAGGACAAAACACAGAGGTCTTTTGTACACTGATCATGTTAATAACAGCATTTTTCACATTGTAAAGACTTAAGGAAAGGATGACTTTATTTTAGTAAGCACTTTAAGGTACTCTGGCTGGGTACAAAATAAGGCTAACCTTAATATTAACATATTGAAAGAGGTAGAGATGATGCCATGATATTTGAGAGTATTTCTTAATTAATAGTGTTTTAACTAACTGGTTTTAGTATTTTGTAGTAGTGTTTCTTGAACTTGACTTGAAAAAGCTACAGGGCAACTTGTACCTCACTATAAAATGCCTCACTAGAGTATGTGTTCACTTATAACGCGGGTCTCCTGCAGATGAGTTATTGCTCAAAGCAGGGTACACTTCCAAGTTCCTGTGTGGACTGGCCAGTGTAGTCTTTCACATGAGGGAGACATCTCAAAGTGTTTCCCAGGCAGGGCAGAATGGCTATTTTGGAAATGGAGGAATTTTCCAAGGGCACTCACTGTGAAAATAACTGCACCATGGCCAGCTCCCCAGAAATCAATTGACTTACTTTTTGTACAACTGCACATTGGCCTTATAGGCACTTACACACTAGTGCAAACAGGGCCCTTCCACCCAGCACAGCCGCTGCTACTTCCTTCTTGCACAGGTACAGGCTCTCAGCAGCTTGACTCTCGCATGGTGGGATAGCCAGTGTATCTAGAGGGGAGGAAAGCTGCCACCATCGCCGAGACTATGGTGTGTACATTAGCAATCTGCCACCATCCACCTGGAAGCCATCTACCCTGAGTCTGGGGAATGAAGGTGGCCAAGGTGGTGCCAGAGTTCAGATGATATGAGAGGTCTGGGGGGGGGGGTCTTGTGCTTTTGTACATTGTTTTATGCTTTTTGGCACAGCAATGTGCCCACAAACAGCCATGAAGTGAATGATCAATTTTAGCTGGGGGATTGAAATGAACAGCCTGTGTGTTTTTTTGGGGGAGGTGGAATTGTTGACGAGAACACTGGGAAACATTTTCTTCTCGTTTTGAAAAGTGCTGAGGAATTTTTAACATCTGCCTGAATCTGCCTGAACAGCCAAAAATAGGGCCTCGGTTTAACATCTCATCCAAAGGACAGGTGAAGTGATACAAGGCCAATTCAGCTGTCAGAGGCTTCTAGTCTCCAAGCATTTACAAACACAAATCAAAGCTACCCTTCATGTACTTGTGGGTTTCCTTACTTTTGCATCCAATTTCCTCCAAGTACAAGCTGGTGATTGATATGGTGGCTGAAAAGTGTTCTGGGAAACAATGTATAAATGACACATCGTGATGCCAAAAAAGCCTCAGGACGTGAAGTGTATCTGAAGATCGAAGAAACTGCTGTTCTCAGTCTGCATTGTGACCAGTTTACAACATGAGTGCAAAGATGACGCCGATTACACAAAAATTTTGCTGGAAACCGTTCCACTTTCAATGACTCAATTGATAAGATTTAGCAAAACTTATTTGATAAACCATAAAGTGGTTAAAAATAAGATGAAGCATGAATTGGATAACAAAACCAATTTGGATTCCAGTTCATGGATTATCTGTGGCCATCACATTTATAATTTGAGACTTGAAATGGTGACAATTCACCTTGTTAATTGACACACTATTTGCTAACACTGGCAAACGTTTAGTTCTGCATTATGTTAGCCCCAGTATCTTATTTCCACAGACGTAGTCATTTGTCTCTGCTACCTCTCTCATTGCCTTCAGCAACCTTTGGTCATTCATTTGGTCAGTATTTTTAGATCTCCCTGCTCTGTGTCCAGCACTGCATTTTGTGTTTAGTTCTTTTATGCATGAGGCACAACATAAATGTAAATTGTTGATTTTGTACTAACTTGGCGATCAAGTTTGATGCTTTGAATGCTTTCATACAAAGAGGTTCACTGAGACTTTCACAGCTAGATCCGAGTTAAAGGCTGTCTCTGCCCAGTTTTACTTTCGTGGAAAATTCTTTTAGCTCTCTCCAAACCTCACTGAACTAAGATCATTCGTTTCACTCTCAGCCCTCACCCCAAGGAGGAGATGAAAGCAAAAGTCCCTGAACTTTATACCAGCATTAGAGTTCTCCATTTTAATTCCGTATTTCAAGGCTGATATCCACGGTCTTAACATACCACTGTAGGTTTCAAGTCAGAAGGGACATGAAAGGTCACATTGTGGCCTAATAGACCTCCTGTATGCACAGTGCTACCTACATCACAAATGAGTGACTGACTTGACAGAGGGCTGCATTAATACATCAGAATGTAATTATACAGTTTTCCACTTTAACGTTAGCATAATTAAGTGGATGGTTTAAAAGGATTTTTTAATGTAGTCCTGGAGAGTTGTGCTTATTATAATGTGCGAAAAGATGCTTTAAGAGATGCAGATAAATTGTCGTACTCTTTAATAGCTTTTTAATTCTGTAATTTTGTAAGCGTGTGAGCACTTTGGCAATCTTCTATTGTTGGTTTCATTCATCGTCAGGCTGGTTTATGCTGAGCTTTTTTTGTACATTTTCTTTCTTTAAATATAAACTAAATGTAGTCTTGTCTCTCCAGATTAGCACTTACACTGAAGAAATTAGATATTATAAATTGAATAAAAATGGCTTTCTTTTCAAAATAATGGGAATGCTTTATCGTAAGATTATAAGAATTTAATTATAAGATTGAGTTGAATCTTCATCAGCAGAAATGTTATTGCACAGTATGTCACTGGGGATGTGTGTGAGTAGATTGAAGCTGTACAACTGGGCACTAATGGGAATAGCAAGATATTAGCTACAATAAAACATACAATTTGCTTCAAAGTGTGCACGATCTGAAAGTTTGCCAATTGCTGAAGGTGCATTAATTTGTAAGTAGCAATATTACCTTTTAAAGTAGATTTCTTGATTCTGAAGTATGTTATGAAGTTTCCTTCTTCTTTCAGCACCTTGGGACGTCCTCCTGCCATGAAAGGCGCTTTACAAATGTAATTTTGTTGTTTTTTTAAACGCGGTGAAGTTTGAGAAATTGTGAAACATGAATAAACTAAACTGAGATGCTCAGCAAGCTCCAGCCTGCTCCACTTCCCCCACCCGGCCTGGCCCACCATCGACATTCGGGCCTTCAGCATCTCTACCCCCACCCTTTGGAACTCCATCCCACAGTCCCTTTGTCTTGCTCCCTCCCTTGACTCCTTCAAGGCACGTCTCAAGACCTTCCTCTTCGATGGTGCATTCGGCTACCCTCCTACCCCTACCCTCTCTGCCCCCCGATCCCAGCTCCTTGCTTGGGTCCAAATCCGTGACTGTCCAGCACCTTGGGATGCCTTTCTGACGTGAAACGCACTATCCAAATGTAATTTGTTGATGTGCAGCGTCAGTGCTGAATTGTGTGTGTGCAGACATTTTGTGTGTACTTTAGTGCAGCATCAAAAAGTCAGGTTCTTTTAACCTTAAGCACAGAAAGCAGGCTTTTACATTGGTGTGGTATGAACAGCATGTCAATTATGTGAACTGGATGTGTATTCTTGGTGCTGAGTTTCTAATCCTCGCCATAGCCAGTGGGACTTTTTTTNCTTAAAACTATGGTTTCTCCTTGAAATTTGGTCTGTTTGTAGAATTTTTCATCAGATGAGGCCATTTGGCCCTCTTCTGTGCTGGCTACGTGAAAGAACTATCCATTTATTTCCATTCTCGAAAAGCCGTCCTCACTCAGGTGGGACTCAGGTTGCAAATCCCAGCAATAACAGGATAGAGTCTTAACCAGATGCTGACCGCAACAATCACTGAAACTGCATATAACCCTGTGATTTATGCAGTGACCTAATAATTTTAGTAGTTGTAAGTTAGAGATTGATCTGGGACTGTCAGCAGCCAAAAATCGTCTCATTTAGCCTTAGTTTAAGAACATAAAATATTAAAAGAGAATTCAGACTTTTCCTTTCACAGATCAAACAAATTCTACTCTATTGTGAATTCCAGCCACCCAATCTATAACTACCGAGAGAAATTCCTATACACATACTCCCTGATCCCCAAAGGCAATCAAACCAACAATTATTATTCATCGGACAACTTTCTCACATTCCCCAGCCTTGTCACCTTGTCTTTTGGAGTATTTGCTCATCTCAGTCTGTACCAATGCCTTTAACCTTCAACACTGTTCTCAACTAGACACTTATCCATTTATTTCTTTGAAGAAGTTAATCAATATAGAATCAATGGCTTTTGTTAGAAGTATGCTCCACATAACCATTACTGTGCAGTGAAAAATAATTCCTTCCAATCTCTGGTCTCACCTGAGACTTGTTAATTTTAAACCTTTGTCCTCTAGATCTTCACTCACAGTACAAGTCAAATAACCTTGCTTAGATCTACACCATTAGTGCCCAATAGCATTTAAAAGACCCTAATCATGTTCATGTTCAATTTTAATGTCTTCAGTGAAAATGTGCCAGACTGTTGTGCCAGCTTCTCATAACATTTAGACCTCAATCCCAGAACCATCCTATATGAATCTTCAGATTTTGCATACATTCACCTACAAAAGTGGAGGAAGCAAGGTCAAAGAGATAAGAGGTTCAGTGAAGCAAGCAGATTTATTTAAGATGTGGTATTTCAGCCAGTGTTTCATATCCAAGTCACAACTTTTTGTCATTACGACACTCCAATTGGACTGAAAGTTGGACCAGGTATTGGACCTGGGTATGAAATTTTGATTGGAAGAATACATTTTTTTTTGCTGGCCTTTGTGAGGCAAAACAAACGGTAGACAAAGGAAAAGCATTATTCCTTTATTTTGAGTCGAACTGCAATGCAGTTTCAATGCCAATTTTAAATTGACTGCCCTTGATTCTTTCATAGGTCTTTAGAGGCTTTGTTTTGTCCTACCAGTGCACCATGCATCTCTCTGCCAAATCGGTCTGGCCTCATTATGTACAAGGGAGCAGACTGCACTGAAATGTTGCACGGAATAGATTGCAGCTGTCAGAACGTTCCCATTATACTGCCCAAACTGACTACAATAGTGAGTCACTTCAAGGCCAGTCTGATGAGTCACACACTGTATCTGTGGAAGATGCCCAAATCCTGATACGTGGATGTTGTAGGCTAATTGTATCTGATGTGTGCTAAAAGTACGTTTCAGTTTTATCATTCTGAGCTGAGGTTCATTGATGTGTGACGTTTAGGGAATCAGCTCACATATATCACCTCTATACCATGCTGTCATTGTCTCTTGTGCCTATTCTGGCATACTCTTTTGACTGCAATGTTTTGTTACATAAGCAATCACTACACTTGAGAGTAATTACCTTTGAAGCTCTTCAATATGCTTTGACATGATGTGGTGCTATAATTTCAAGTGAAGGGATTTTATCAAATGCAAGGATTATTACTACTATTTGCTCACTCACCACTTAATGTTACTCAATGCTTGCAAAGCATGGACAGTGTGCAAACTGGGGTTCTGAGACAAATCAATTTACTAGCATTAGTTCACCCACAAATATACAGACACTCTACTATACAGTAAAAGCCTTTGAAGCGCTTTGAGTCACCTTTCTGACATGTTAAGGTGCGATACCAATTACAATGAAGTTGACCAGCTTGTGGCATAATGCTATGTCAAGTGTTTTGGAGTAGTGTGCTTATTTATTTGCAAATACTTTTCATACAAAATGACATCTGCAGACAGCAGTAAAGATTAAGAGGGTACAGGTTCATGGTTGTGAAGGCTAAGTTTAGGACAGACACCAGGAGGTATTTCTTTGTAAAGCGGGTGAAACAGGCTTTTAGGAATCATAGTTTAAACCAGGATTTTTAACTAATTTAAGAAACCTTCATAATACTAATACAGTACTTGGATTTGATATTAACAACATTCATGCGGGGAGGATATCTCAAAGCACTACACATGATATATTGTAAGGTGAAATTACTTTTTTGTATGTTGTAGGCAAATGTCGTCCTGTGGCTCATTGGTTAGAGCACTTGCCTCGCAAGCAAGAGACCTGGGTTTGATTCCCGGCAGGGCGAAACCTTGCTCAGGTTTCCTTACTCCGCATGCCTGATAATAATCCCTCAAGAATTTTTTTTAAAAAAGGGTCACTTCAATCCATGACTGTTTGTGGAACACTGCTGTGCACAACTGGCTGCTGCATTTTGCCCACAAATATACAGTCAATTCACTTTACAGTATATTCTGTGAAGCACTTTGAGACATCTAGAAGACATGAAAAGTGCTATATCAAATGCAAGAATTAAATGTTGCCAATTTTGGGCACAACAGTGTCCCACAGACAGCCAATGAAGTGAACAACCAAATTCATAATACAGTAATGGGAAGGTGGCGGATAGGGTGGATATTCTTGGAAGGATGAGATCAAATGAGTTGAAAGGTCTTCTTTGCCTCTCCTGTGATCTTGTGAAGTTAAAACAAAGTGTATTCATGCACTTTTTAATGAAAAGAGATCAAAGGCTGGTTGGATCATTGTGTGGATTCATTATCATGAAGGTGTGAATTTCTGCTTCATTCACTTAATCACTTATTTGAGGATTATATCAGGATAAGATGCAGTACAGCATTTTATTTTAATATCTGCTTTTCAACTACTCTTCAAAGGGAAGTCACCATTGATCAGACAAAGTTTTCATCTTCTAAATTCTAGCTGGAATGCAGTTTGAGAATTTAGCTAAGGATCATGTTTTTGGGGAAAGTAAATTTGTACGGTGCTATTGTGTTCTATATCCTTTAATCATTTACAAACTGTGCCTACTACTACAACAACAGTTCGGCGACAGGGGGCCAGGGGAACCTGGCCAGAACTAATGTGATGGGAGTTTAGTGCGGGTGAGTTTGCGGACGGCAGAGTTTGGGCTCAGCTGGATCCTGTGCATGGCGGAGCTGGGGAAACCGGCAAAGAGGGCATTTGAAAAGCTGAGTAGGTAGGTGATGAATTAATGGACAAGTGTTTGGCTGCATCTGGGGTAAGCTATGGTTGGAGATGGGCAATGTGGCGAAGGTGGAGGAAAGCAGTCCTGTCATGGACCGGATGTGGCGAAGGAAGGAAACTGTGGGTCAAACCTGACGCCCAGGTTGTGCATTGGTTTGGTAAGTGTGAAGAGAGATTAAGGAGGTCAGAGCCAAACCTATACAGTCAAACCTGTTCAAGGAAACAACCCCCATTCAGCCACCAACTCCGTTAACAAACACCCTGGAACAGCCCGGACAATGTGTGTAAACATGTCAATGAACCCTGATTCAGAGTTCCCCCCTTATATAAAGGCCACTTTGGCCAAGTCTTCTAAGAGATTGTTGAAGACAGGTTTGACTGTAGTTGTATTTGCCATAACAATAAACTCCATACATTGCCATTTTTCTCATATAAGTTAACATTGTGGAGGGATGACGGGTTAGTGCAATTCAATATTGTCCTTCAGTTCAGGTGACTGTGACCTCTGGTGTACTCCTGAAGTTCAGCATTAATGCTGTGACAGCACTTCTGCAGAGAATTCAAAGTAATGCTCTGTCAAGCTGTCTGAGTAATTGGTTTGTATCACTGTGATGTTTGCTGATAACTTTGTTATTTCTCAATGGAAAAAAGTAAACTGGTGTGAAATATTCAACATTTTGAAAGCTGCACAGTCAGATTCAAGCCCGAAATATGTGGTACAGAGGCTATTTACACAACAGCAATTTAGCAATTCTCTCTCTTCTACCTTTCCTCAAATCTTATTGTAAACTATCTTGACGTTTGGCATTTCCATAATGAACATCCACTGTGCCAGGCAGGCTGTGAAGTCTGTCAAAATACAGTGAATCTCCATTCATTATTGGTTCAAATATATTTTTATGCCAGTTTTCTGAAGGGAAAATAGTCTTTGAATAAATGACCGATGCTGTATTTGTGTGTGTGTGCAGAAGTTAAAGCCAATTCAGAAAACTGAAATGCCATTTCTGATTCTATTTTCGCTGCTTTGCACCAAGATTGGTGACTTGAGCCAGAAAAATAAAACCATCATCTTATCCAGACAATACTTTTTTTTTATTTGTGCTATTTGTTCACCTTCTATGTACAAAAGAATAGATGGTCATCGGTGGCAGAGTGGGAGAAATTACAAGATATTTCTCATTTAATACTTAGTATCTCACAGAAACCATTGATTTTCTTCAGACCATTTTCCACAAAATACTTTGTCACATTTACATCATAACTTTCTAACTTTGGTGACCTGGACACTGGCAGAAAGCTATTGTTGTGATAGTGTTTTTTTTAAAGTGAACTGAAAATGTCTCTCCACAGACATGTTGGCCCGTAAACTTATTTGCTGTTCTTTTGTTGCAGTCTGTTATTTTAGCGAGGTTTGTAATTCAGTAGCTCGGTTTCATTAGAGGAGAGGTTTATTCAGTATCGTTGCTGCAATTGGACACTTGCTTTTAGATTGCTTAATAAATATGGCACCAGGAGTTAGATTTAAAAATTGCCCATCCTGCCGCTGGCTTTTTCAAGCAATGGGTAGACACCCAGCAATAGTGCTTGTTATTTTCCCACATCTGATTTGCAGATGCGGATAACATACAGACAGTCAAATTCCTGAAGCAATCAGTAGCTGATGTATCAGAAGCTGAGGTATCTCTAGCCTGGGGTAGTTTGCTCTGAGGAAGCCAAACTAAGAACTTCAGATATCCCTATAGACTTGAAATGAATTGAGAAATTCCTTTTAAAGGGAATAATCCCCTTGGGGTTTACCGGCAGTAACAGCAACAAGAGCAGAATGTCATGATAATGAACGTGACTAGACCAGTATCTTGGTTAAATCATCTCCAAAGAGCTAAGGTACAAATCTAGAACAAGGTTATACATTGTGAGATGAGCGAGATTAAGCATCTAGCATGTCTGTCTTAACGATTCACAATTTTAAAACATTATTTTTATGTGCTCCAAGATAGTAGATCAAGATGACATACATTTAGAATTGCAAAGAGTAATTTCAAGACAGACACAAAATACCCAGTCCGATACTTTACAGTATATCCCATGAAGTTGCTAACAAAGGGCCCTGATTTCAATTTCTCACCTCCTTTCCTCCATCCCTGAAATTGATTGATTATTTTTTCTTACTACTGGGGGTGGGGGTAGAAAGAAACGCTTTACCTGCTGGTATGTTGGTCAAGTGGCCGTTCTGCAGTTTAGGTTTAAGGACGAGTAGTGGGAAAGCTTGCCAGGCAGTGCGTTCCACGGCAAGCTATGCAGTTTAGTAGGATAGACTTCAGCAGTATGCCAACGCACACTCTTGGGTCCCTAAACCCTGGCTTCTGCCAACTGCCCCAAATATTCTCTGGAATTAGGTAAGCAAGATGCATCCCTCCAAGGAGAGAGTGCACATTCCATTCCAATAAACATCTCTGGGATTTCTATGTGTAGGTGGGATGCTTGAAACTGTTTGGATACTTTTAACCACTGAGATGGGTTTTTGCATGTGTCAGGCCAGAAAAAAAAGGTTTGAGGGACTTTTTCATAGGAGTATAGTGGGAGCTTTTCTCTGCCCCTGGCCTAAAACTGTCCTGCAAGTCCTTGCTCTAACACTGGCGCAGCAAAGTGGAAAAAATGATCCATTCCATAGCTTCGCCATTTATAATTAATGTTAGTGATTACATAGGGTATGATTTTACAATCACTTCATTGGTAGCCAGGATAACGGTATTACAATTCTCCACTTGGTCCTGTTGGTAAAAGTCAGCTCGTGCCAGGTTTAACTTCCCTCCTGAACTGGAGCTTGGGGAAAAGGCTGCCAGCAAAGGAGCGGAAAGTTTTCTCTCTTATTTCCACTTTCCAACAGTAACTGTGAAGTGTGAGGCCACAGAGTCTATATCAGAGCCTGAAACTCTTCTCCCTTTTTGGGCACAGCCTGGAGTGTCGACCCAGCGATCCACCACAGTTAGAACTTTCTGTTTCATTCATTTACCTATAGGCTGATTATAAGTAATAATAATAATCCTTGCATTTGATATAATGTCTTATCATGTTGTTGAGACGTCTCAATGTGCTTCACAGAAAACATTGTAAAGTGGATTGACTGTATATTTTGTGGGTGATTATCTGACGGGCAAATGCAGCATTTTTGCAAAATTGCATGGATGATTTGACGAACAGAGAGATGGCTTTGAGGGAGGAACGGTTTCATATTAGTTGTACGTTTGGCTGCCAGTTGATTTGTGGAATGGCCGCTCACTCACTTTAGCAATAAACTGTCCTGCAACACAGGTGAAACAAAGTGGAAAAAATGATCCATTCCCTGACACTCACATTAAAGAAATACTGTAAAACTGATAGTCCATTAGATATGTAGCTTAAGTTGACCTACAATTACAATTACAGCCTGCAAGACTCCCACTAGTCCATTAATCCTTAACTGTCAATTTTATCCACAAGACACATCTTTGTGTAAACCTTGTTGAACTGAACATGTATGCCAATAGCTTAAAATCTCTGGCACCTGGCAAAGATGCACTATGGCCATTTTCATTTAAAAGGACCCAACTGGTGTAAAGACAAGAAATACTCGGATCAGAAATGTTGCTCAACTTGCTTAAAAAATACAAATACGTCTTCATGTCTCTACATCTGTAGAGATGAGAGTTTCTACCAAGGTCCTGGCCAACAATCCCCAGCTAAAATTGGTCATTCGCTTCATGTTTATGGGACACTGCTGTGTGCAAATCGGCTTTCGCTTGTGAAATGTACACTTTACTGTAAAATCCTGTGAAGCGCTTTGAGACATTCTCCTGACGTGAAAGACGCTGTATCAAATGCAAGGATTATTATGATGTACATGCATGCCTGAAAATATCCAGGATTTAAGTTGTGATGCAATCACCATTCACCCACAAAATAACAATATATTCTTTGACCGCTTTGAGACGCCTTAATGACGTGATAAGGCGTTGTATCAAATGCAAGGATTATTATTTATTTAGGAGTGATTGTTTCTTCACATCCAGCTATTTGTGTTGGTGAACCCATTTGAGAAAATAGCTACTTTTACCTTCTACTGGAGATAAAAATAGGTAATGCAGCTGAAAATGAATTTACACAAAAAACACTACATTTAAATGTAATCGAGTTTGAGGAATTCCCTATCTTAGTGATAGCTTAAAAGTACCAACAAAGTGTTAAGTACTGATATGGATGGATTTAGTTGAAGCAACTGGTGTGAGAAATGCTCAATTTCTGGCAATACAGTTTAGATATAAAGCATCTTTTACATTGAGAAGACGACCCAAAGTGCATTCACCGTGCTGGATGGGCAACTGAGCTGGCAGCATCTGACAAGACATGACAATGCCAAGTTTCTCCACAGACACCGAGACCAACCCTTTGCAAACAATGCTCTGGACTGGGCATCGAATCATAACATTATTACAGAAAAATGATTTGAAAGGTTTCTATTTGGGGAGAAAAAAATAACAAGGGAACTTGAGGACACTGTTATTCTTCTTGAAGTTGAGAAGCATTATCCTGAGCATAAGAGAGCATTGAACCAAAATAGCCATTGGAGAACCTCACTGAATAATTGAGGGGTTTTATGCAATTTTAAGTGATCCTTGTCAAATGATCCTTGCCAATATTCTTGGCAAGAAGTCTTCTAACAAATGTAATAATAATCCTTACAAATAATATAGAACCTTTGCCATTGGCAGGTCTCAAAGTGCTTCACTGGATTAGTATATAAAGTGGAGTGACTGTGAATTTTGTGAACAAACTACAGTACAAGCTTTGCATAAATTACACAGAATGCAAGACTTTTTGGCACCTTGCCAAACACAACGAGTACTTTGAGCCTAAATGTTTTTAAATCATGTTGGTTACTGTGGAACACTAGCTTTCAATAGCGAATGTTGAATTGAGCTGTCTGTAGCAGCCCTACAAAGAATCCCTTCAAAACCGATTGCAGGCTAGTTTTCGTGTTCGCTGGTTCCAGATAAATATCTTGCTTCTTGCAGTGGTTGTGCTGCTTATGATAGACAGGGCTTGTTCCTAGACCCTGTGCAGGGAGAATGTCATTTTCTTCAATAATAATAATAATAATCCTTGCATTTGATATAGCGCTTTTCACGTCGGGAGGACGTCCCAAAGCGCTTCACAGAACACACTGTAAAGTGAATTGACTGTATATTTGTGGGCGAACGCGGCAGCCAATTGCGCACAGCAATGTCCCACAAACAGTCGTGGATTGAAAAAGGATGTAGTATCCAATGGTGGAGTGGAGGGGATGAGGGACAAACAGGAGGCTGGAGCCAGCAGAGTGGAGGCAGCGGGTGGTGAAGTGGGGGATAAGCAGATCTGATAGGTAAGGAGGTGCAAGGACATGAAGGAAGGCTAGAAGTTTGCTCATACCTTGGAATATATTTTAGTGGCTGCATGACAATGTTGTTAAAATCCAGGGTATAGCATATGATTGATTAAATGTGGAATGTGAATTCTTGACTGACAAAAGAATTCCTTCAAGCCCAGCGCCTGAGTTCAGGTCGCAGCAACAACAACATATTATGTGTTTATAGCGCCTTTGACAACGGGAGGGCCTCCCAAGGCGCTGGACAGTCAACGATTTGCACCCGAGCTGGGGTTTGGGAGCAGAAGAGGTGGAGGGCAGGACGGTGGGGGTAGGAGGTTGACCGAAGGCACAGTCGAAGAGGAGGGCTGTAGAGGAAGAAAGGGAGGGGGCAAGGCGAAAGGATTGTGGATGGAGTTTCAAAAGACAGAGTTAAGTTTGCACATTGTGAGCTTCCTTGAGGGTTTAAGAGGTGGAAGCACCTTCTGGTCAGCACTGGACCATACACCACTCACTAGTTTCAAATCCTTGTCTGTGCTGAGTTAGCTGATTGAGTGAGTGTCCCTCGTGCTCTCCGTTCCACCATCGATGGCTGCGCTTTCTTTCAGCCACTATGCCCTAAAACTCTGGGACACTCTTCCTCTATCCCTCCACCTTGCGCTTTCCTTCCCCATCTTCAAGTCTCACTTGAAGATCTTCCTCTTCAACCTATGGTCACCTCCGCCTGGCTCGGTAACGTGCTCCACCACTGTCAAGCGCTCTTGAATGCTACGCTGCGTGGGGGGTGCTATATAAATGCAAGCAGTTGTTGTTGTCGAACACTCTTCTCTCAGGTATGATGCATTTTATTAGAGTTTACCATAATACGCAGGCTTGAGGTAACTGCTAATGAGGATCTGCTCCTCCCCCCCCCCCCCCACCCACTGCCTCCCCTCACCACTTACCCCCATGAAAACTTCTGGCATTAAGACAGTAGCACTATTGTTGTTAGTGTACCTCAGGGGTTTTCAGCTAATTCTGACCCCAATTCCAGATAATCCTGACTGACTCCTAACTCACATCTGTCTGTGGTCTCTAATCATTCTTGTCATATTTGATGGTTTCATTTTGTATTGAAAATTGGATTTTTTTCTCTCTCCCCGCACACTCCAATCCTGAAGGCATTTTGACACTCCCCCCACTCCTCATCCACTGTGGGGGGTGGAAGTGGGGATAGGGGTGGGGTAGTGTGCACAGGTGCTGGTCCCAATCTGTTACCTTGCCAAATTGGGTATTGTTCAAATGTGAAGAGTGAGACTACGTATTCTCAGCCCAGTACTGAACTGAAGCACATTTGCCGACAAATACACAGTCACTAAACATTACAGTAAAATTTTCTGAAGCATTTTGAGACTTCCTCCTGACTTGAAATTAAATGCAAGGATTATTATTGTTTGATGTTTTGCGTCAAAAAAGTGAAAGTTGAATTTTCAACAGGCCGCACTCAGAAGCACAGTGTAAACAGATCACTAGCAATCTCCATCATTGAAATGATCAGTTGGGTTCAATTAATTGAAGCTCCATTTGAGCACATTGTGTGTCAGAATTTAACCCTTTTTGATTGCTGTAGATCAGAAAGTATGGATGTATGCTCTGTCTATATCACTTGTGTAAAGTTGCTGCCACAATAACAGTTACAAAGTGCATTTTGCGAAAGATACAGAGCCGGAGATCCTTGCGGTAAAAGCTGCTTTATTGGCAAAAAAAAACCCAGCTGGTTTCATAGCAAGTTTTTAAAAAAAGATGAAAATCTAGAGAGTAACAGAAGCCAGGTCAATGTATGATGCCATTTTAGTGTCTGAACCAGGATGTGAGAGCTACAAACCAGTGGAGTTGGCTCAACATTTTAACGGTGGGTACATAGCTTTTCTAGGGATAAATTCTGCTTTTCACTTGACTGTATAGATGTTGCCACATTCTGTGAAAGTGATGGAGGTTAACAATTTCAAAGAATGCAGCATCATTTGAACAATCAATTAAAATTTAACCTTTATCCCTAGAACAATATGAACTAAGCCTTAAAATGTTTTGGCCTGGTCTTTGTTTGGACACAAAGGCCCTTCAGGGATTCACCCACTCCCTTTTATAATGCGGCCTTTTACTCCAGTTATCCTCCAAGTGTTAAAATAATTATCCTTGTATTTGCTATAGCTTCTTATCATGTCATTGAGGGATCTCAAGAATATTTTGTAAAGTGGATTGACTGTATATTTTATGGCTAATACGAAGGATAATACTTGGAATATTAGCAGGAATGAGGGAGCAATACAATAATAACCTGCCTGGTTATCTTGCCTTCTGCAGGTGAATAAGCTGGAACGGGAAAAGGTACAGGAAGTCAAGCAAGTGCGGGAGCTGGAGCAGCACAAGCATACGGTGCTCATCACAGAGCTTAAAGCCAAACTCCACGAGGAAAAAATGAAAGAGCTGCAAGCCGTGCGTGAGAACTTGCTGAAACAACATGAACAAGAACTGGCCCGAGCCATGAAAATCAAGGACTGCGAGATCCAGCGGCTCCAGTCCACGGTAAACGTACTGAGGGACGGAGCGGCTGATAAAATCAAGACAGCCTTACTCAACGAAGCCAGGGAAGAGGCTCGGAGAGGGTTTGACGTTGAACGCACCAAGATGCAGCAGGAAATAATGGAACTGAAATCTGTGAAGAAGCAGTTCGAGGAGTCCCTGAGCAACATTGTCCAGGCCGACAAGAAGAAAGCCGCTGACCTGAGGAGTGCGTATCAGTCCCATCAAGACGAGATTAGCAGAATAAAGAGAGAGTGTGAGAGAGATATTCGCAGGCTGGTGAGTAAAAATAAATCTCAGCTCTGACACTGCATCAAAATTCACATTGCTGTTCAGTGACTGCTGGAGCTGGAATTTCTAATCAGACTTAAATGATTATTAACATGATGTTTCTTGAGAAGCCAATGACTTTTAGCACATTACAAAATGACAGGGTCATATTTTATAACCCATCTCACTGTCTGTCTTCTGGGGAATCAGTATTGCCCAAAGTTCCATTGGGTCATCAGTTGTGATTGGCAAGATGACCAATCTTGACGTTGAATCCCTGCTATCCAGGGAATACAGTTACTCTTTATACACATTATATATACAGCAGTAGGGAAATTAACATAACTTCAGGACCCAAAGCGATAGACTACAACCCCTTGTCCCCAAGAGATTAAAAACACAAATAATGAATTAAAAGAGAAGAGCACTATGTAGTCATTACCAAAATTTAAAGAGAATGATGTTCTGGTCAAATAATATCTCTGATATATTTAAATATTATTATGTCTTATTGGAATAGATAAATCAATTCATACATTGACTATATTATTCATAATACAGTTCACTTTTATATAAAGCCTTTCACATCGGGAGAATGTCCTAAATCTCTCTACTAAGCAGTAAACAGAATTGTGCGAAAGATCCAAATTATACAGAAGTGAAACAAGACACAGTATTGGTTTTATTGTTGCGTTCTTTTAAAATTCTGCACACTGCTCCACAGCATTCGGTAGTCCAGCAGGTCCAGTAGTGGATGTTCTTGTCAATCCTGTTTAAATAGGAATTTAGAAATGAAATTAGTTACGTATAGTTTTCACTGCTTTCTTCTATTAAAGAATTCCCAGTCACTCTACTACAACAACAACAACAAAATTATATTTGTAGAGCGCCTTTCACGTTGGGAGGACGTCCCACAAGGCGCTGGGCAGTCAGAGTTTCGGAACCGAGTTGGGGGTTGGGACCGGGAAGGGTGGAGGGTAGGGGGGGAAGCAGGGAGATCGAAACCACGGTCAAAGAGGAGGGTCTTGAGATGGGTCTTGAAGGAGGTAAGGGAGGGGGCGAGGTGGAGGGACTGCGGGATGGAGTTCCAGAGGGTGGGGGCAGAGTGGCACAAGGCCCGACCGCCAATAGTGGGGCGAGCGAAGGGGGGAACGTGAAGCAGGCTGGAGCCCGCTGAGTGGAAGGAACAGGCAGGATGTTAGAGGGTTAGTAGGTCGCAGAGGTAGAGGGGAGCAAGACCACGGAGGACTTTGAAGGTGAGGACCAGGATCTTGAACTGTATCCTCTATGTGATGGGAAGCCAGTGGAGTCTAAGTCTGGTTTACTTTTGTTTCTAGTACATTTAATAAAGGGTGAGCAAACTCTTTCAGGAAATTCCTCTTTACACACAGTACTATTCAGATACTAATGACCCGATAAATTGGTCATTCACTATGCCTACTGTGTTTGCCTACAAATACACAGTCACTTTACTTGCCAGCAATACCTGTAAATCACTTTGAGACATTTTGATGTTATAGGTGCTATATCAAATGCAAGAATAATTATTATTAATAATGGATTAAAGAAGAAGGATCGCCCTGATCAACATCCAGCCAAAACATTTTTTTCAGTCCAGATGTTGACTGATGTTGACACAGCTGTCGTGTCAAACATTTTAACGTTTCATGTTTCAAAACTGCCCAATCTGAAATATCTGATCCGCTTGGTACGTGGAATATCTGTAATTTTAAACAAATGTAAAATCATTTCAAGGTCACACGCTCGTGCTTCAGTTAAAATAAACCCTTTCTTACTCCAATCTAATCAGCTAATTACCAAGATATGGTACCTCACTGGGGAGCCGCGAATGAGGGCAATCTCTCACCTCACATCAGGGAGTGACAACATTTGCATCGAAATTACTTCCCCTCTTCATTTCTGTTCGACTTCTGCTCTATGTGGGATTTGTGTAAAAGTGACTGATATTTGCTTTTGGACAGAGTGGAGACCGAGAGAACTTCATTTTCAGAAGGAGAATATAAGAGCAAACTATTCTGGTTCAGATTTAAACCACACCACATTTAAATCTGGTTCAAATTGTTTTGACAGGCAGCTCCCTCATCCCTGCCCTGCCGGTTTCCAGAATATATTTCTCGCTCCATTTTTTGTGACTGCATTAACTACAAAGAAGGTTTTGATTAACTGGGAGAATTTATAACTACAGCATTGGGTGGTAATAAAGAGAAGACTTGGGCCCATCTAAATTTTCTTCTACAGACCATATAGAAGTGTCAGCCTGACTCAGTTGGTAACACACTTGCCTCAGAAGTGGGAACTTGTGGGTTCAAGCCCCACATCGGGAATGTGAGCTTCCCAGTACAGGCTTATGTTCCAGGCAGACATTCCAGGGAAAATGCTGCAAGGTTGGTGATAGATAGTACACTCATCTCTGGGTCAAAAAGTTGATATGAAATAATTGTCCTGTATCATTCCTTCATTAAATTGGCAGAGTCAGAAACGAAGACAAGATAGCACAAGGTTGATTCTGTAATAATGAAAAGAGATTCATTTTCATTGAAATTGATGGGAGAATAATACATGAGCTAAGCAGGATTTAATTCACTTTTCCTGCTTTCAGGTCAGCCGTGAGGGTCAACAATCAAAGAGTGTGTTGAATATCAGATCTGTCTGTTCAAAGAAAAAAGCACAGCTTTACAAATTGGGGTCTATTTTATGCTGATCGCTCAAAATAGTAATTTTTTTCATTGCAATCTTCGTACAAAAAGATGACTAATTTTAGCATTCAGCATAAATATAGCCCTTTGTCAGCTGATGTACTTGGGAAGGGTGGGCAATTGTAAATCCTGCATTTCTATTAATACAGTAGATTTAAGTTTTTTAAAATCCTATTGAAATGAAATATTGAACTAGAACACAACACACTGTTGTTTGAAAAATACAAAGTACGTCATTAGTGCTGTTAACTATCTCAGCCAAGGTGGCAGCAAAGACAGTCTGTCTCTTTGCTAAGCCTTTATAACTAGAAATATAAATTTCCAATTGTCTCATTACTGTTCATGGACTCGGTGACCTCCACAGCCAAGCGGTGACCTCTGTCTCTTGACTCCCGCTGGCAAGTGACAGAGTAGCTACCAGTGTACTGGTTTGGGTTCACAACGATAAGGATCACAATTGCTACTCACTGTCTAAGGTCACACATGAGAAATCTTCACTTGGGCATTGTGAAGGATGGTGGTCATCAGAGGGTGTCCCAACATGAGGCAAGACCCTTCAGGAGATTATTATTTTATCATGCAAGATTATTTAAGAATGTAATCATGTGCACCAATTGAATTTGATCAAAGATATTAAATGATTTTCAAATGACTCATGTCATAAACAAGCTTGTTATTAAATACTTGTCAAATACCCAATCAAACAGTCAATTTGTTGCTGCAGGTCTTCACGTAAATACCTCCTTTAAAAAAGAACTAGATATACTTCTCCCTGCCAGGGGTATGAGACTATATAGGGATTTGGATGGTTTGTGATTAGCAAACAACAACTTGCATTTATATATCTATATAATCATTTATATAATTATAAATATAATTCGATCTCAAACGCAATTAATACACTAATGCCACAAATACCATGATAATAATTCATAGACAGAAAGGGGCTTTATGACTACCCATCATTACAATGTTATTACTTTTCCAGATGGTAGAGAAAATTTGAAATGTAAATAACTTTTTGATCTGTACAAATATATTACACCGCAGTTGTCTTAAATTCAGTATCTCACAGGCGTGTGATAAACTAAGAGCGAATCATGTCTGCCTTCTGGGTCATCAGGTCATGATTGACATCACTTCCTTCACAAAGCGATGCCAGATTTGAATAGTGAGCATGTGCAGCACACTTGAAGTGACCTGGAAGTCAGCTAGCAAGTTGTACTTCTATCTGCACTTCCAGGTAATGTTGGTCTTAGGACATTGAAAACACTTTAAGTAAAGCTGTGCTCAGTTGGGGGTGGGGAGGGGAACCTTAAAACTGGATTTCCAAGCATTTCCCAAAAATTAGGCATAATGCTTGTCCCTTTTTGAATTCAGTTGACCTCCTCACCTGCCCTAAAAAACCCAGTCTGTGTTCTTGACAGTACTTATTTGTGAAACGGTTTGAGTTGTTTCAACATAGTTCAACAGGCAGTAGAAAAATGCAAGTTCTTTCCTTCCTTCTTGGACACGATTTGTTAAGCAAGGGCTGCTACCAAGGCCCCATTTCTGCTCTCTACAATCCTGCAATGCATTTGTAACATATTATCTTTCAAGTGCCATCGTGTACAGAAGTGGAGTTTTTATCAGAGGGGAATCTGACTATTTTTAGCTTGTGCTAAAGTAAATGATTAAAATCAGAGAGTAGACACTGGTTTGTCTGGCTTCATCCCTGGGTCCCATCTGGAATATGGCAAAGCAAAGCACCAAAAGGAATATATTGGTCTAAATCCAGATGACTAATCTCATTCTCATGACTTTACTTGTATAGGTTGATGTCTAATTGTCCAATTTGTTAACACTACAGTGGGGCTCAATTTGTGATTTTCAAAATTCACTACCTCTGGTTCCCCAAGTCATCAATCCATTAAAAGGTCGGCGGTTAAAAATAACCATCTGTTTCAATCTTTGCAAAATTAACAGACAGCAATTCCCAAAGTGGCAAAGTGGAAATTTAACAAATAAACAGTCTAGACCTTAATTTAATCAACAACAACTTGCACTTGTATAGCAGCCTTTGTGAGGGGCAGAGTCCCGGAGCGCTGAAAGTCACCACCTGAATATGTGTAGAACATTCTTAGCTTTTCATTTTCTTTATTTTCTCTCGCTTCATGTAGGCAGTGTTTGTACCACAAATGTTTGTTTAGAAATGTGTTTGTTTAGGAAAAAAATCCTTGCATATAGCTGATGGGAGGACGAGAAGATGTCTCAAATTCTTCACAGGATTTACTGTAAAGTGTAGTGGCTGTATATTTGTAGGCGAACACAAACCACATTATGCAATTTACATAGTGTAATTTACCTGTGATATCATTGTAATTCCTTGATCTGTACTAATAATCATAAACATTTGGATTTGGGTTTAGCACCTTATTACACTAGAAGGTACATCCCCAAGCTCTTTGCACGATGAGTTACTTTGAAATGACTTATATAAAATAAACATAATAATAATAATCCTTGCATTTTGATATAGCGCTTTTCACGTCGGGAGGACGTCCCAAAGCGCTTCACAGAATATACTGTAAAGTGAATTGACTGTATATTTGTGGGCGAACGTGGCAGCCAATTGCACACAGCAATGTCCCACAAACAGTCGTAGATTGAAAATGACCAATTTATTATTGTTTTTGGAGGGATTATTATTAGGCGTGTGGAGTAAGGAAACTTGCCCAAGGTTTCGCCCTGACCTGCCTGGAATTGAACTCGGGTCTCTCGCTTGCAAAGCGAGTACTCTAACCACTGAGCTACAGGACTCCACAAACATGGCAAGTAATCTGTATCAGAAACATCCCACAAATATAAATGGGAAAATTATCTGTTAATCTGATTTTGGTGAATTGAGGAAAAGGAGAATATTGGGAGCAAAAACGAGGACAACTGGGGAACTCCCTTCTCTTCAAGATAATGTCAATGAATCTTTACCATCCACCTCAAGAACTGGAGAAGAATGTGGTAGTGAATAATCCCCAAGGGGAAGAGGCATATGATGTAAAGAAACTTTTAGCTGCATCAATGTTGTCTAGTCAATGTTTTCATGAATCTAAGATGACATCCCCCTGATGTAAACGGTGCTTTACCAAATATAAAAGTTATAATAACTACTGAAATGACATCTCAGCTGCATGTTAAGGAAGTTGTGCTGCATAGAATTCCACAATGGCCGTTTCTTATTTGAAGATTGCTAATACAGCAAGTGATTGCATAATAATGTTATCTATAAATCCAGACATAACAGCAAAAGGATCAATGGAAATATACCTATTGTGCACTTTGAGAAGGATCTGAAGAGCAGAGCCCTTTATTTCACTGCACAAAACCTGGCGGTTTTCAGAGGATGAAAAATCTTGATAGTGTACTGATGTAGCATTCATTTTTCTTGTTTATTTGAGACTAATAATTGACTGAATGCTTTGGAGGCATGGCTTTAAGCACTTGTAGGCAGTATTGCTCACAGATCAAATATTTCAAAGGAAATACTCTTAGAAGGTTGGGCATGTGGAGTGTTTGTTTCACTCATGACAAATGGCCTAGAGGTACTATCGGAAAAATTATTTTATTGAGATTGATCTGACATTGCAACTCCATCAGCAAAAAACAATTCCCTGTCATGGCTGCTCTTTATAACGACATGATTTAGAGCACCTATGAATTGCCAGAATCCATATCCTCTTTCAAAAGTAAGTACTGGTCACTTAACAGATCAAAGCAGAGGGATTAGTTTTCTTTACATAACCTGCCCTATTTTTGTTTCATTGTGAATGTTTTTGTTTTCCAAGGTCGAGAATATCAGTTAAACCATAACTGTGCTTCTTTCCGCAAACAATGTGGCTTCCTCAGTAACCATATAAAATGACACCAGCTAATATATAAAAGAAAAATCAAGGCCACAACAAAACTTCAATATTGGATATAATAAACAGTCAATGAGCCTCAGGACAGAGGGGTGTTCCATCATCATTTGATGACTCACCATAGCTCAGAGCATCTGTTTGGTGGTGACTAATCTCCTACCCTAATTAGAGCCAAGTGCCACCTAATCTGTGTAGAATATTGACTGGTTATTCAATGTTCCAGCTCCCAAAGCCTCACAAACTCCGTTAATTAGGTTCTAAACTCAGGAAATAAGGTCATAAACTATGCATTGATTGTAATTGGTATTTCCATGTAAATATGCCCATTATGGTTTGTTTAGCATTAATGTCATACATTGGGCAATCCTGAGTTTTTTTGATATTGAGGAGTATGGCCAAGGCTGGGCTCTGAGATCTGCAATTGCTGTAATCAAACAGTTTTCTTGTGTCTTTGAACACAATGGTGATGTGATTGGTGACGAGGCATTTACTGTACAGTTTGAAAGTGTACAGAAAACTCTGAAGCGCTTTGAGATGTTTCAACTTGTTAAGGCGTATATCAAATCCAAGATTTATTATTACTGTTTTATATTCTGCTGGCCAGTCTGAACAATGACAATGGTGCACATGAAGTCCACTTGGCAGGCAGTATTCCTGCTATTTTAGAAGGTCGGTCCACATTTTCAGTACAGAGGAAGGCCATTTGGCCCATCGTATCTATGCTGCTCTTTTAAGAGAAATCCTTTCACTGTGTCATGTTTGCCCAGATCTTTGTGTTTCTGGGCAATCAGTCAAACAGCAGTAATTGCTGTCATAAAAGGAGATTAGAGACAATCAGGGATTAACATGATAAAAGATGCAGATTTTATTGAATTTCATCCCATAAATCCATGGGTACTTGTATAGGTCACTTTTTTTTGTGTGGTGCTCATCTGAATCTGGACAATAGCAGCACTACTGCTATGCTAATGTGAATTTTTCTTTTTCTGCACCCAGTCATCCTATGGCTTGTGTGTGGGACTATTGCTTTAGAACTGAATTGGAGGTAGGGTTATGCTGCAGATTTAAGGCGTACATTGAGAGGGTTGAACCGAAACCACATTTTTAGATGAGAGTGGATATTGAATGAGAATGCATATGGAAAGGCAAGCCACATTACATTAATTTTGTTTGAGTTTGTTGTTGCTCGTAATCTATCTTTAAAATCCCACCATAAGATTTACCTCTCCAACCATACCTATGGTCACTCCTCCCGCTCCTCCTCATTGGTCAATATCTAAGGCCTCTGAGACACTACCCTGCGTGGAGGGTGCTATAATGCAAGTTGTTGTTGTCTAACCCTGTCATTGTGCAACGCTCAGAGACGCTATCCTGCATGAAGGGCGGTATATAAATGCAAATCGTTGTTGTATATTCAGAGATTCTGTTTAAAAAAACACTGGACAGATCTTTAAAGTTTTATTACACAAGCAAGATAACTAGCAAAGCCCTTGTTAAAATATTTAGTGGATGAGCTAACTTCGAACCCACTTTCTTTGAAAGTGGAAACTATTTTTAGATGGTGCTTGTTAGTGCAAGACCTATTGCTTTGTAAGTGCTTGAGGAGAGACCTGAAGCGGAGAAAGCTAATAAACAGAGCTTGTAACAGGGATTCTTTCACTCAGCAAATATACTTCATATCATAATCACGCTCTGCCAGCATGAGAAAATAATTCATTAAAAAAATTGGCATTATTTCAAGTGCTAAACTAAATAATACTAAATAATATTTCAAGTACTATACTAAATAATAGGCGTTGTGTTTAAGAAAGCAAGAATGCAAATAACATCTACAATGCATGTCAATGTACATACTGGGATGCAGCCCATTACTGCCACTTGATTGCACACATGGATTCAAGTACAAGACCAGTTGACCTGTTTATCAACTAAACTTTCACTATTTAACCTCTCAAAACCTTTTGAAATTTTGAAGACCTCCATTAGATTCTCCGATCAACCCGTGCTCCAGTGAAAATAGCCTTGTTTTTTAAAGTTATCCTCATAACTATAATCCCTTATTCCCGTTATCGCATGTTGGACCTTCGCTGCACCCTTTCCATGGCCCTGATGTCCTTTCTATAAATGGGATGCCCAAACGGTATGCAGTACTCCAATGGTGACCAAATCAAAGATTTATATAAATTTAACATCACTTTCTTGAGGCATCTTGATGGAGACATCTCTGACCACTTCCTAATTTCTCTCTCCTGCCACCTCTCCCTCCCCTCCGCCAAGTCGTTCATTATCTTCTGCCATCCCGCCTCACTCCCTCTCAAATGCCTTCTTGTCTGCCAATTTTCTCTCCTCAATGCACCTCACCATTAAGGTATTCAATGGCTGTTTCTCCTCCATGTTCAATACCCTTGTCTCCCTGAAATCCAGTACAATCTCCCACCCTACCAATATTCCCTGGTAAATATTTCCTTAGCCCAGGTTGCACACTGCACTGTTGTTTGAACTTTGACGAACCATTGGTAGCCATTTGTTTATTGATTTCAGGTTTATGGACTTCAAAGAGCTTTTTAGTTCATTGAGGGAGAGAAAATTAACATCAGCATTAAAGTTGTGTTTTCATTCAGCAGCATTTCTGTAACCACAGTCACTCCTTGGTTTGGATGGAACTTCATAGAGGCAGTGGGGAAAAAAATGGTCTTTCAAAAATCTGATAACCTTTGTCCTTCCAGTTTTCATTGATGTATGAATATAGTGACCAAGACAATAATGTCACAATATGTCTGTGTTACCGAGGAAAGAAATTGTCTCAACTTTCCCCCTTCATTTGCATGGAGAATAGCTTCTGTAGCTGATGAACAGTGTTCAGAGAAGGAAGGAAACATTGTCTTCAGGGAAGTCGCATGTTTGGAATGGCCTCTTTGAACTGATCCTTTCGTGGCGATCTTATGTTCACGCAAACAACGTAAGGTTGTAAATGCTATTGATTTTAAATTTGAAGACTTAAAAAAAAATAGTTTGAGAACATACAAACAAAATAAAGCAGGAATCTTAAAATCTAACCCTTTATCTTGTAGATCGCAAAGGCGTTGTACATTATTGTAAACTCAAGGACACTCCTATAGCCTGAGACAGAAGCTTTACTTTTATAGCCTGAACACTGCAGTTAATATTTATTTTATGATGCCCTGGGGTCACATTCAGTGAAAATAGAGGAATGCTTTAAGCCACTTAACTGAGCTTGAAGATACTACATACAGTCTTTTTTGTGTAACATGCAGTATTGCTTGTCCTGTACCTGACTTCACCAGCAGAAGACTAACCTGTCGGGGGAGACTATTTGGCAGGACTAAAATATGATTGATGGAAACACATAGCGAAAGGAACTTGTATATACAGAGGATTTATTGAGTTTATAGAACTGTAGAATGTTTACAACACAAAAAGGGGTCATTCGGCCCTTTGTGTCAATGTTGGTGCTAGCTCCCTGCGGGATGTATCTGGAGTTAGCAGGCGAAACAGAGATCTGTGATCATCAGTCAAGTCATCACTTTCTCATAAACCAACCTCTACTTTCTTTACTGTATATGGTATTTTAAACATTTATTATATTTTATCACCATTTTGGGGCACCCTTCAAGTTCACGTGTGGAATGATACGTGTGTGATTCTTATTTGCATCAATCTTGTGACATGGGGAAGTTGGTTGCGCTATCATACAATAATAATAATAATCAACGCATTTGATATAGCGCCTTATCATGTCTTCAAGATGTCTCAAAGTGCTTCACAGAATATATTGTAAAGTGAACTGACTATTTTGTGGGCGAAAGGTGGCAGCCAATTGTACACAGCAGTGTCCCACAAACAGTTATGGATTGAGTGACCAATTCATTATTATTATTTTTGGAAGAAATTATTACCCCCAGAAAAGCGATCCACCAATCGACTAACAACCGGGTTCCTACTTACTGCTAGGTAAATGAAGTAAAGAAACTTGCCCAATGTTTCACCCTGCCTGGATTCGAACCCAGGTCTCTTGCTTGTGAGGGGAGTTCTCGAATCACGGAGCTGCAGGGCTTCACTGCATCACAAAAGAGATTTCGAATCTAACAGTCATGACTGAGAGGTGTGAATTCCTGACCTTAAACTTCTAGTCTGCAGCTGACGTATGTTGTACGTGTTATTTTTAGAATCTCAGCAGACAAAGAAATGTCTTTTTTTTATTACTTTATTTTGTATGTGGTTGCTTCAATATCTGCCTTGTTTAGTTTTTCTGCAGTTGGTTTATTCTGATTAATCTTGCTTAGAAACTAAACTATTATAAGCAAAACAACTTGTTTTACTTCACTAATCTTTTTAAAGGCGGCTCCTCTTCCAAATGAGCCTTAACTAGCTAACTGAAATCACTCACAGAGTGCATCGAGATTATTGATTGAGAGTGAATGTATAAATCTAACCCAAACTTCAAAACTAAATAATTAATGTACATTAAACATTGATTGAAATAAGCAGCCAGATTGACTCCATATTACTTGTGGAAAAAAGGATCAGCTGTGCTTTTAAAAATTCCTGCAAGGGATGTGTTTCCTTGACAACCGTTGTCATTTCCCTTATTTTCAGAATATCACTGGAGTGTAAAGAAATAGGGGCTTGGGTGAGAAATACAGTGAAGCATTATACATTGAACGGCTTCCTGTGTGGCTGTTTTTGTATTAGGTGATAGCCTTTTAACAAGTTTCCTTACTATTAATATAGTCCTGAAGCGACAGCTAGCTTCTACAATCAAATTAAATATAATTTCGGTGCTTGTAGTTTAATTATCTCCCTTTTTATTTTGGCACCTAAACTCCTGTTTGCTTTCGTCACTCAGTTGGTTCACTCTTACCCTCACACAAATTCAGTGCCCTAAGCTTTCATCCAAGATTCAGCACAAACCCAGCAATGAAGAGAGAAACCTTTGACTGGCAGGATTATTCTAGGACGTAGGGAGGGGGAGCAAGGGATATGAAGCAGGTTTGAATTATCGAAACGGGAGTAAAACATTAGGAGAATATAGGAATTGTGTGAGACAAGGGCATTGAAGCATTTGAAGGTCAGAATTTAGCAATTGCACACACTGTATCCCCTGTCATTGAACACATTGCTTCTCCATTCCAGGTCTTTCTACACAGTCACCATATGTTACATTACAGACTGCCACACCACCTAAAGTTAATTAAAACCACTGTTATCTCTCCTCATTGTCAATTTACTATGCATTATGGTCATACTCAACATCTAATTGAGTTTTCTGCTGATGAGGTACAATTGAGAATCAGCAACCAGCAGATGGCACAAAGGAGCGACAAAGGATCAATGTAAGAGAAGATTCAGTAAATCATGAGTTAGTTTTAATTCCTTCATTTTACCCTTTCTGTTCATATCGGAACTGCAACGAACAACTCTCAACTGAACAGTTGCAATTTACCCTTTGCTGCATTATGGGCAATGAATAAAACATTGCTTCTGAGCAAGGTAGAAACACTCGAGCAGAAAAACATCCCACTGAACATGGTGCAACTTTTCTTACAGAGGCAAACTACTCAAATTTGGGAAAAGAGTCTTGAAGGGCAATTAATGGAGGAGGAGAGGGTCAAAAAAGATATTGAGGTTCCACACCAGGTTCATGGAGTGGAGTGAGCATCCATGGAGGTCAATGCAATCAGCACCTGACCAAGGAAGAGGTCCCAGGTTCAGGGTAGCAGAGTACAGTTTTGGCACAGACACCAAGAAGTATTTCTTCAGACAGGTGGTAAACAACAGTTAGAACTAGTTACTGGGAGGCTGGTTAAGGCCAGGACACTGGACTCGATTAAGAAACAGCTTGTTGCTGTCCTAGGATGTTGATAGGGTGTATTTTACAGAAGGAGATCAGGGCCTTCTTCATTCTTTTGTGAATGGAAGCTTACAAGGCTTGATTACGGATTACTTTCACATCAAGGCTCGATTACAGAAACTCCCGCCTTATCGGCCTTCCCAACTCTTCCCTTCACAGGCTGCAGATCATCCAAAACTCTGCAGCTTGTGTACTCTCACGCACCAGGCTCCATGACCCCATCACTCCCACACTCGCCTGACTCCACTGGCTCCCCATCTCCCAGAGGATCGTTCAAGATCCTCATCCTCACTTTCAAGGCCATCCATGGCCTTGCCCCCTCCTACCTTTCTGACCTGCTGCCTCCCTATCAACCTGCCCACTCCCTCCGTTCATCGGGCTCTGGTCTCCTCCATGTCTCCTACCCAACCTGCCCTACCTTCGGTGGCCGGGATTTCAGCCTCTCTGCCCCCACACTCTGGAACTCCATCCCATGGTCCCTTCACCTCGCTTCCTCCCTTGCCTTCTTCAAGACCCTTCTCTTCGATCGTGCCTTTGGTCGCCCTCCCACCTCTGTCTTCCCTCACCCCTACACCACTCCTCCCCCATGCTTGGGCCCCGACATCTGACTATTCAGTGCTTTGGGACGTCCTCCCGACATGAAAGGCGCTCTATAAATCTAATTTTGTTGTTGTCCAAACGCCTGCACATCACTTCCAGAGAATTGCTAATAACTGGCCCTTAATTGAAACAATTAACGGAAGTAAAATAAGGATTTATAAGTTAGCATACTTTTCCAACATGCAAACCAGATTCATTAGCAACTGGGTTAAAATAATTAAACAGCAACTGAAATCAATTGCAATTTGTCAGTATTCATCTCACCAGGTGATCCAAATGTACACAGTCCCAGATGGGAAATACTGCCAGTGAGTAGTTACTGTAGCAGAATCAGACTCTTAACATCAGGCTAATTCTGCAGCTGCTGCGTCAGGCTTCAGCTCTACTTCAGTGTGTTGACAGCCGGTGGGGAGGGGAGGGAAGTCAAATACCTGCTCTATGGACTTTACTAAGATAGATTGTGAGTCACTGCTTTTGTGTTGAGCAGCGGGAAGTAGTTCAGAAAAATTAGTTTCAATACAATATTAATAATAATAATACTAATCCTTGCATTTGATATAGAGCCTTATCACATCTTCTAGATGTCCCAAAACGCTTCACAGAATATACTGTAAAGTGAATTGACTGCATATTTTGTGGGCCAAATGCGGCAGCCAATTGCGCACACCAGTGTCCCACAAACAGTCGTGGATTAAAGTGACCAATTCATTTTTTTTAAGGAATAATTACCCCTGGAAAAGCGATCCGCCAATCGACTAACAACTAGGTTCCCAGTTACTGCTAGGTAAACAGAGGCGTGTTGAGTAAGGAAACTTGCCCAACATTTGGGCCTGCTGGGAATCAAACCTAGGTCTTTCGCTTGTGAGGCGAGTGTTCTAACCATTGAGCTACAGGACTCCATGATTTAGCGCCTTTCACATCAGGAGAATGTCCCAAGGCCTGGGAGCAGCAGGAAGCAGTACAGAAAAATTAGTTATAATGCAATATTGTATTTATATATCAAATGCAAGGATTATTATTATATAGCACCTTTTTCATCAGGAGGATATCCCTATGCACCTAAAACACTTATGGTACGCTCTGAAGATGGGCGAGGAAGGGGGCAAGGCCAGAATCATAGTTTAGGTGACACCGATCTTAAGTACAATGATCCGTGAAATTGCCTTTCCTTGGTTTAAAAGAATACCAATAGAGATGTGCCTTTGGTGCTGTCACTGTTTAAGTGTTTTTCGGTGCTTTTTCTTAAATAAAACAGATGGACGAGATCAAGAGCAAAGACCGAGTGATTCTTGCCCTGGAGAAGGAGCTTGGTGTTCAAGCCGGCCACACGCAGAAGCTGCTGCTACAGAAGGAAGCCCTGGATGAACAGCTGGTGCAGGTGAAAGAAGCTGAACGTCACCACAGTAGCCCCAAGCGGGAGTTTCCAAGTAGCAGCGCGGACACATCGGACCTGACAGGGAGCCAAGTAAGGACAGGATAACAGACGGAAGTAACTGATAACTCCTTCTAAAGTCTCAGTTTATATATATCAACCGATTTCATATTTCTGTATTATGTTATTGTAACGAGAGAACGTCGTTTGTGTTGAAACAAAACCACAGAGATGTTCAACACTGTAGCAGGCTAATTGGCCCATTATTTCAGGTTAGTATTTGCTTCTCCGAGAACCCATCCAGCCTTACGCCAATGCCCAGCTCTTTCCCCGTACCCTCTAATACTCTTCCTCGGTACGTGTCCAGTTTTATTTTTCAAATGACTATAAGGTTGGTTGTATAGTTTTCGGAGGTTTGGTAACCTGGTAATTCCTTGGATCTAATGTCTCTTCCCTTCAACATAGAATCCATTCTATACTGAGCCATTCAACTAATCGTGCCTGTGTCAGTTCTTTGGTTACCCAACTAGTCCCGATTGCCCCACTCGTTCCTCATATCCTTGCAAATTTTTCCTCTTCAAGTACCTATCCAATTCCCTTTTGAAAGTTGTTATTGAATATTTTCCACCACCCTTTGAGGCAATGCATTTCAGACTGTAACAACTCGCTGTGTAAAAACAATTCTCCTCATCTCCCTCTGGTTCTTTTGCCAATTATCTTGAATCTATGTGCCCTGGTTACTGACCCACCTACCAGTGGAAACAGTTGCTTCCTACCTACTCTATCAAAACCCCTCATAATTTTGAACAGCTCTATTAAATCTCCCCTTAACCTTCTCTGCTGTAAGGAGAAAAAATCCCAGCTTCTCTGGTCTCTCCCCCTAACTAAAGTCCCGTATCCCTGGTACCATTCTGGTAAATCTCCTCAGCACACTCTCAGAGACCCTGATATCCTTCCTAAAGTATGGTGCCCAGAATTGGGCACAATACTCCAGCTGAGGGCTAGACAGTGACTTATAAAGGTTTAGCAGAACTTCCTTGCTTTTGTAGTCTATGCCTCTATTTATAAAGCCAAGGATCCCGTATGCGTTTTTGACAGTTCTATCAAAATGTCCTGCCACCTTCAAAGACCTGTGTATATGAATCCCCAGGTATCTCTGCTCCCATAGTCCCTTTAAAACAGTTCCATTTATTGCATATTGCCTCTCGTTCTTCCTTGCAAATTGCATCACCTCATACTTCTCTGCATTAAACTTCATCTGCCATGTGTCTGCCCATTTCACCATTCTGTCTATGTCTTCCTGCAGTCTGCTACCATCCTCCTCACTATTTATGACGTTCCCAAGTTTGTGTCATCTGCAACATTTAAAATTTTGCTCTCTTTACCCAAATCTAAGTCATTCACATATATCAAAAAGAGCAGTGGACCTAATACCAACCCCTGGTGGATACCATTGTATACTTCTCTCCAATTTGAAAAGCAACCATTCACCACTACCCTCTGCTTTCTGTCTCCCAGCCAATTTTATAACCATGCTGCCCTGTCCGTTTTATCCCATGGGCTTCAATTTTGCTAACTAGTCTATTATGTCCATATACTCTAAATCAACTGCACTACCTTCATCAATACACTCTGTTATATCATCAACAAATTCAATTAAGTTTGTCAGACATGATTTGCCTATAACAAATGCATGTTGACTCTCATAAATTAACTTATGTTCTAAGTGAAAATTTATGTTGTCCCGGATTATGGTCTCTGGAAGTTTCCCCACCAGTTTGTGAACTAATGAAGATTACAAACGTGGAGTCCTATAGCTCAGTGGTTAGAGCACTCGCTTTGCAAGCGAGAGACCTGAGTTCAATTCCAGGCAGGTCGAAACCTTGGGCAAGTTTCCTTACTCCACACGACTAATAATAATCCCTCCAAAACAAAAAACAATAAATTAGTCATTTTCAATCTACGACTGTTTGTGGGACATTGCTGTGCGCAATTGGCTTCCGCGTTCATCCACAAATATACAGTCAATTCACTTTACAGTCTATTCTGTGAAGCGCTTTGGAACGTCCTCCCGACGTGAAAAGCGCTATATCAAATGCAAGGATTATTATTATTATTATTACAATTCGGTTGTGGTTCAACCTTTGAAACGGAAGCAATCCAACTTTTTTCCCTCTCTTCAATTCTTACTTAAGTATTTTTATACCAAGGCTTTTTTTTTGCTATGGTGGAAAACCAGTGATTTGGGAGTTGCTGAACTTTTACAAACAATTGCATATCGACCTGTCTGCTCCCTCTGCTCAGCAGGCTGCTCCACGTCTCCCAACTGGTCTGCCCATCAGTGGCAGTCGAGCCTTCAGGCTCTCTGTCTCCACCCTTTGGAACTCCATCCCACAGTCCCTTCGCCTTAAGATATTCAAGAGCAATGTTTTGACAATCTGGATTGGGTTTGTAGATGAACCTTGTGAATTACAGGATCTACAAGATTTAAGATGGAAACAAACGTGGTGCAGTAATAATCTTGCTTCCGATTAATTTGACATGTTATTAAAGTTATAAATGTGCTGCTGGCATCCAGGGAGAGAATATCAGCTCTGCACCATCTTTCACAATTTATTCAAGAAGGTCCAGCTTTTGGTTTTAAGCAAGTTCTCAGAATATTAATGTGCATTTTTTTAATCTTCAAGGTTTCTACATTATTTTCAAATACAGTATGTTGTATTATTTACAGATTAAACCAATAAAGGAGGTGTATTCCTTAAAGGGGAACTTTAGTGTCAGGGTAAGTACAGTACAGTAATTGATGTGTACTTACCTTTACATTAGTGATTTAGTGTCCAGGGTTAAGTGGAATGAATAACCTGTACTTACCTCACATCAGACCCCCAGTGCTGGGGTAACTACAGGGGATGATCATTACTTACCCTTATTAGCACTGTAGTGTATATGGCAAGTACAATGAATGATATATAATAACCTCTATATCAATCCTATTGTTTTGTTTTTAAATCGATTTCTAATTTGCAGGGCTGCTGTATAGAGCATTTTAGTGGAATGGGTGAGCTGTGATGTATGGCAAGAAGACATTTATAGAACCATAGAAATTCATAGCACAGAAGAAGGCAATTCGGGCCATCGTGTCCATGCCAGCTCTTTTAAGCACAATCCTACTGACTTAAGGGTGATCACCCAATCATTTCTTGGGTTGGATGCATTGATGCCGTTGGGTGCTAACTTAATTCAGTTCCCTGTAATGTCTGTTTTATTATTAAAACAATCAAAGTGGGGGATTATCTGAATGAACATGTGTTTTTATGTAGGTTTGGGTATGTCCATGGCTTGTTTCTCTTTAACATTGCTGGTTTTGTTTCGTCCACGTAAATCTCCTTTAGGAAACGCAAATGGATGAAAGGGATGTCCGTCGGTTCCAGTTGAAAATTGCTGAACTGAACGGTGTGATACGCAAGTTGGAAGACAGGAACACGCTATTAGCGGATGAAAGAAATGAACTGGTAAAGTGGCCCTGACTTGAATTACATTCACTTTAGTAAATGAATCAGTCCTGTTGCAGTGCGAAATCCGTCAAACTCTTTTCTGTACTGCAAGGGAAAATACTCTGCCCTCAGAGGTCGGAAATTAGTTTATTTTAAAACAATATAATTGTAAATGGTGGCCATTCTAATTAAATGTGACCCGTGGAAAGCCTTCTGATAGACTACAGACGCTCTTAAATTATTGTTCCAGGTGAAACGTGTGCGAGAGACGGAGAGCCAGCTGAAGCCTCTGGTGGAAAAGAACAAGCGCCTAAATAAGAAGAATGATGATGTGATGCAGTCTATACAGAGGATGGAACAAAAAATAAAGAATCTCACAAGAGAGCATGCGGAAATGGTACAGCATGCAATACTCTGCCCTCCTGGTTAAGCTAGCTATAGCAAGTTAGTCTGTATGTGGGTATGGGTTCATAAATGGGTTGCGTTAGTTCTAATAGGTTTCTGATGGACTATAATTATGAACATAGAAATTACATAGAAATGTACAGGACAGAAAAAGGACATTTAGGCCCATCATTATCGGTGCTAACTCTTTTAAGAGCAATCCTTTCAATCTTTTTCACCTGCCCCTTACCTCTGATGGATCCAAATCCCTGACTGTCCAGCATCTTTGGACGTTCTCCTGACATGAAAGGCGCTATACAAATGTAATTTTGTATTTGTATTGTAGTGTAGTAAACATTGGGAGTTGTATAATTCCTAAGCACTTTTGAATACACAAAATAGAGCAATGTTAGCACTAGTACTTTGAGATGTTCTAGACACTATAGGTGCTATATCAAATGCAAGCATTTTAGTTAGTTCATGGACTTTCTCTTATATGTTTTTTGCTCAGCTTCAAGTATAACTGATCTTTTTTCTGGAGTTGCTTAAAATAGCAGGATCTTAAATGCGGTGGTTTATTTTGGCAGAAGGAAAAATTAGCTTCACAAAGCCATTTGAGAAGACACACATCCCTGAATGATCTGAGCCAAACGCAAGATGAGCAAGAAATTGAGTTTTTGAGACTACAGGTTGTTGAACAACAGCATATCATTGATGATTTAACAATGGTGAGCTATTTTGCACTCTTGTGGTATGAAGCTTGTCTTTGATGGTAACAATAGCTGTGAAAGTACCTGGAGTCCTAATAATTGGTTCCTCAAATACTCTGTAGGATCACCACATATTTCAAAAAGCTGCAGGACCAAAAACACAGGTTCGGCATTGTGAAGTTTAAGACAGGTGCCAGACAGTGGGGTTAAGTTGTAGAATTCCTGAATTATTCCTCTACTTTTCTGAGGATCATGATTTTAATAAATCCAACATGTTACTAACCGCTCCGCAGATAAATAGTTTACACAACTCAGGGTCTGAGCGCTGCTGTAATCATGAACCCATTTTGTAATTTCTAGGCCATATGTTGGACTTTTTTTCTGATGTTAATTCCTATTTTATTTGCCTAGGAAGGCTGAAATTCCCACCCTCTTATATTTTTACCAATTTTACTGGAGGGCCAAGCCCATATGATTAAGCATGGGATCACCTGCTGGTGTTGCTAAACACATTCCTCTATCAAACAAAAGTTAAGGAATCCAGCAAATTTTACCCCAGTATCTTTTGTATGCAGAGATTAATCATTAGCTGGAGCAGGTTGCCAGGGAGGAGGGCTGAGAACCAGATGCTGGTTTCATTTAAGAAACAATGCTGGGAAATGAGTGGACGGGAGAATGGGTTGTTCTGGAGAACAGAATCAGCTTATCTGAAGGCTTGACTCTCTTCCCCTTCACATCCAGGTAATTTAATGGGTAAAGTTTAGCTACGTACACAATCATCACCCTTGACAAAAAAAAACTGCGTGAAGCACTTTCAGATGTTTCAATGTGATAAGGTGCTATATCAAATGCAAGGATTATTATTATTATATTACCATTATTATGGCCGGGTTGGTTTTGCACAATCTGGAAAAAGCAGGATTGATGACTAAGTGACTTTTTCTTGTTTCGGCTTCTTAAAAGTTATGCATTGACTTGTTAGAGAAGAAATAAAGAATGTTCTGTTCTTTCTCTTGTAGGAGCGAGAGAGAATGTTGCGCTCTAAAAAGCACAGAAGGAGAAGCACAAAGCCCCATAAGGTAAGGTGACAAATGTGCAGCAATCCTGAGTTGAGTTGCAGCTTTTGGGAAATCGAGGCCTGTTAGTTTTGTTTACGAAGGAAAATGCAATGAACTGGAGCTATACCTTTTGGCTCGTAAAAATTGAGCAACTGTTTTGTTCCTAAATAATATTAAAAAAAACTTTCAAGCCAGCATATTTCAGACCATGTAGTTCAAGATGTTGGTGCAGAATTTGTATTATTTTATAGTATCCTAATGCGATATAGAGTAGAACTCTGTTATAATGTTTTTCGTTATAATGCGGGTATGCTTATACCTATTTGGGTTGGGGTCCCTGACATTTAGTTATCAAAATATCCCCACAATATTGTGCAGAAAACAGTCCAGCTCGCCTCAAATCAAGTTGTCTTACTTCCAAATACCAGCCAGCTTCACACCGCTAAAAAGGTCTGGGTCGTCAGGTCACCTCTGACGCCATTTCCGGTGTTTTGTGTGCACCCCGTGTTCTATGTCTAACAAGTCTCTCCTGATTTGTGAAGAGATGTCAGCTGCACTTCTTGTACATGTGCGCAGTCGGCAGTGACCTGACAATCTGGAAGGTGGTCAGCCATTTCAAAGCCAGACAGGGTGTGCCAGAAATGAACTGCTTCAGACCAGGACAAAAAGCAGCCGTACGCTCTAGCAAGGGTTGCCTTGTACTTGGTACGTGTGATCTTTATAATGCATCCACTGACTCTCCGTGACAACTGTGGCCTGTGTGGCAAAATGAAAATAGAAATAATTGAAACAAAAACAGAAGTCGCTGAGAACACTCAGCACGTTTGCTGAGGGTTCCCAGCGACTTCTGCTTTTGTTTCAGATTTCCAGCATCTGCAGAGTTTTGCGTTTTAGATAGAAATAATTAATTCTTCTTGATGAGTACTCCTAATTCTTTATACAGAGTACTGTAACATTTTGCAAACTTAATTCATTACATTTCTAATGAAACAATCAAAGCAAGAAAGACTTGGGGGTTTGTGTGTGATTGGGTTTGCATTTGATACCAGATTTTCATTTGTGAGTGCAGTGCTAACAGTAACAGACATGGTGCAAACTCAAGGTTATGCTTCAATGGAAATATGTTCTTTGGTGAACTGTAATTTGCAGCAGGTTCAATACATTGGTATACTGATTAGATAGTTCTCATTCTGCTGGATTTATTGTTTGCTGAGCTTTAAATGAGAGCTGTGCATGGACTTGCAAGTCTCAAAGTGAGCAAACCTAAGATCAGAAACTCTGCAACCTACTTCCAGATAGTTTCAGGCCAGTGTGAAGAGTTTCTGATTTTTCAACAGGAGTCTCCATTAGCAATTTTTCAACCCCACAATATCTTTATCAATGTCGTTTTTTTGCAGGTTGAAGCCATTAAAGCCTCAGAGCTTGTGATAACTGCATTAGATATGTACCTTATGTTGGTTCCTACAGTGTGTTAGATAAATGGTGTCTTGCCAGGACTGGGATTTATATAGTATGTTAATGCAATCATAAATTGTAAATGTTTATGGTACAGCTAGTACTAAGATGAAGATCTTTCTGAAGGGCTTGATCTGCAGGAGTGAGCAGTGATCAACCTCTAGCCATTGCCTCAGATCAGCTCGATAACTGTGCTGGAGAGTTAACAGGGGCTTAGTTGGGTTATCAATCTGTCTGTGTGCGAGAGGCATAGGAGCAATCCATCAATCCTTATCGTGTGTGTGTCAGATAATCTCCGCTATAATTGAAGTGTTTGTTGTTTGCGTATGCAGTTTTCGATTTTCCAACGTTTCTAAGTTTTGTTTTATTTCAGGATTTTTTTTTAAGTCACTGTGGTGCTCAACCTCCACTGCAAAATGTTTGCTTCTTCACACCGGCTTGCTATTTTAAGCCTTGCTAGCGTGGTGCATGGAGTGATGTGTGTACAGAGAAGCAAATACTGAGTTATATATATCCTAACCCTTTGCTATTTTAAGGTCTAACATGGTCTGAATTGCTTGAACTAATCCACTTCAATTTAGTTTTATTGCCATCTTACTGCATGTTAGCCAAAGGCTGTACTGATTAATTATGCATGTTGCAAGAAATATAACCACACAGCTTAAAGATACCCAGCTTTTAAAGCTTTTCCATTTAAAATACGCAGAAACAAAATTCATAGCTGTGGGAAAATAGTAGTTGTTCCATGTGAAATCGAGTGCCAGTCCACTCCTCTTACAACTGGGCATCGGGGAGAAATAAACCTGTCTCTTTACATGCTGATCATCCTACTGTGCATTTTAAATGGTTTTATTTCATATTTTCAGTTCTAATTGAGAGGTGTGGGTTCCCTCAAATGCAACTTGTTTATGTAGTATCTTGATACCACCACTAGAGGGAGAGACCATTCATACAACTGATCATCAACAACCAGTGAGATGGATTCCTCACTTTCAGCGACTATACTTTTTAGGTATTCCAGGAATTGTTTTGGATTTTTACAAATTAAAACTACATGAGGAGGTGGAGAAGATGATTTTGTTTCCATCACCATGGGGGAAGCGAAGGAATACGGTTCAACTAGATTTTAGAACTATTGAACAGATGTCCTTGGAGTTGTCTGTTCCTTGGGGCATTAATTGGCTTTTCATCCTTTCAATCACATTCACGGTGGATGTACAATTGTAAAAAGAAGTTCAAATCCATCATCCTGTCTGAAATAACACGTGATGTGGGAAAGATGAATAGACTTTTTTTTGATAATTCACAGGTATTTGATTTTCTTGTTCTTTCTCCCCCCATTTCCATGGAGCAGTTGAGTTCTTGGTCAGAGGGAGGAAGCACAAAATCCCAAGAGCTGTTTCTGAAGGGCTACATGTGGAGCTCTTTGCACCCATCCAATAATAATAATAATAATCCTTGCAATTGATATATCGCTTTTCACGTCTTCTAGACGTCTCAAAGTGCTTCACAGAGTATACTGTAAAGTGAATTGACGGTATATTTGTGGATGTGTGATTAATGCACATTGCTCTCCTCAGTGCTTACATAGATTTACACAGAACGTACAGCACGGAAACATGCCATTCGATCAACCAGTCTGTGCCTGTGTTTATACTCCACACAAGTCTCCACCCACTCCTTTCTCCCTCCGATACCCTTCTATTCCCTATTAGCTTGTGTGTATATCTAGCTTCATTTTAAAAGCATCTATACTATTTGCTGCAACCACCACTTTGGGCAGTGAGTTCCACAATCTCACTACCTTCTGCTTGAAGAAGTTCCTGTTAAATTCTCTTTTAGTTCCGTTGTTTTATACTTGTGGCCTCTGATTATGGCCCCCCCAATAAGTGGGAACAGCCTATTAATGCTAACCTAATGAACCCCTTTTAAGTTTTAAATATCTCTATTTGGTTCCCTTTTATACATCTCTTCTCTAGTGAAAAAAAGCCTAATCTATCCAGTTTATCCTGATAGGAAGAACTGTCAGTCCTGGTATCATCCTGATAAGTGCTCTGAGATGCTTCTCTGCATGAAGGGTGCTATATAAATGTAAGTTGTTGTTGTAAATCTATGCTATACTATCCCTATCGCTGCTATATCCTGTGCAGAAGGTGAATGCTCAGAGGCCAGAATGTGAACAAAATATAAATACCCGCAGATGCAGGAACATGCACTTTTCCAGATTTACTTTTCTATGACTTCTGGTGGGAATTATTCACAAGTGAAATGTAGGGTATCAATAATATGAAAATGAGTATAGAAATAGAGAATGGACTCCCCCTCAGGAGTGATCAAAATATTATTGATTTGTTTGTTTGCGTAGAAAATACACAGTCACTTTATTTTATAGTGTGGTCAGCCTGGCTCAGTTGGTAGCACACTCACCTCAATTAGAAGGTTGGGGTTCAAGCCCCACATTGGGACTTGGACTCATATAGTCTAAGATGGCACTCCAGTGCAGTGTTGTGCAGTGATCCTGTTCATTGTGAGTGTGGTAGGCAGCCGCTCCCTTCCCAATGCCTGTGTTTTTTGCGTGCTGAAAATGGCTAATTTCCAGGTCATTAGGTTGCCATGGCCATCACTTCCTACTTTGTACATATGCAACAAAGAGGAAGTGACATTGCAGTGACCCAATGACCTGAAAGTAGGCCATTGTTTCTTTACTGCTGGAACTGCCCAAAACGCTCCCTTTACATGCACGTACAGTCAAACCCTTTATCACTCCTCGTGATATTGTGGGTTGGAATACAGCTGCACCGTAGATAAAGATGTGTCTTATAGGGCTTACGTGTCACTTTAGTGAGTAGAAAATCAGTCCTCATTTGGAAGCTGAACTGCCTCCAAGGTGACGTGCTTGACAATAAAAAAATCAGAATCGAGCCAGCCCTCTGTGGTGGTCTTGGTAGCCCAGTTCCTGAGCCAGGTGGGTCAGCAGTTTTCCAGGGCTCTGCTGATGGCAGCCTGGCTCATTGGTAGCATCTGGAAAGGCAGACCAGTCACTGGGGGCAAGGAATCATCTCACTCAGATCCTTTTAACCCAGCAAGCCAAAGCCCTTATGGGTAGGGTGGTCCCAGCTGGACAAACAATGGGAAAGCTTGCCATACAGTGATATTAATGGCAAGCCTGCCAGACAGTTTTATAATTAGGAAGCTATGTGGTTTTAGCTGGTCAGACTCTAGCAATATCCCAACGTATACTCTGGTGCCCCCAGGTCTTGGCTCTTGCCAAACTGTGCCAAATACTTTCCGGAATTGCTGATAAATAGACTGACTTCAGGCACTCTGCAGAATTATCTTCAGTGCCACTAACTGTAGAGGATCATTTCATATCTGTCAATGCAAACTCTGATCCCGGAATGGAGCCGAGAACCCAGCTACCTGACTCTGCATTTAAATGCTTCATTTGTGTTCGATCATTTTCTGGATTGAAAATATAGTGTGTTCATTGGAAAGACTGATGAGATGTTTGCGTGTTTAAAAATAATCTCCTACTGTTTTTGCATTAAAGGCCTGATTCACATTAAAAGAGTTTGCCCTGCAAAGTGTTAGTGGTGTTTGTGCCGTGTGGGTGTGTGTGTGTATATACAAATAGATCAAACAATGTTCTGCATGTCATGAAAGACTCTTCCACAAACAGTGATCACTGGGTATTAAGGGCAAGATATGGACGTGGATTCAGAAATGGCTGAAGGGAAGGAAGCAGTGGGAAGCTTTGTTAGGGGAGCTAGGTCAAAATGGGGGAGGTTTAAAGCGATGTGCGTAAGGGATCTGTACTGGGATCCCTCCAGTTCCTTGTATATAATACTGACCTGGATTTACAGACCCAGTGTATGATAATTACATTTTGCAGATGACACCAAGTTGAGCGGACCTGTGGTATCAGAGGAGGTAGCAAAGTTCCTACAAAGAGGTTTGAAGAGTATGCACTGGGGCCAATAACTGGCAAATGACAGTTTAATACTGATAAATGCACGACATAGAGGATCCAAGAATAGGAAACTCAAATACTTCTTGAATGGGATAGAACTTACCAAGGGGGAAGCTGAAAGAGATCTAGGGGGTGTTAGGTGACTTGTTGTTCACTATGTAAAAACAGTGTGAGGTAACAATAAACAGAACAAGCAGGATGCTGGGCTATATTGCTACATCAGTTAGTTTAGATTCCCCAGGTGTCATTCTCAGGCTGTACAGTGCTCTGGGTAAACTGCACCTTAAATACTGCAGACATCTTGTCAGAATGACATAAGGAGGCTTTTCGGGTCCTAGTGTCAATGCAGCGGAGAGCAACAAGGATGATCTACAGTGTTAAAGGAATGAGCTATGAACAATGATTAGACAAGTTGGGAATATTTGGTCTTGAGAGAAGATGACTCTGAGGAAACCTCACTGAAGTGCATCAAATTTGAAATGAGATTGAAAAAGTAAACTCAAATCATTTTAGTATCATGACAGTAGAACAAGAGGCCATAGGTTTAGAGTTGTAAAGCACAATTTCAGGACAGATGCCAGAATTGTTTTCTTTATACAGAGGATAATCAATGCCTGGAACAGGTCAACAGGAAAGGTGGTAGAGGCTAGGACACTAGACTCATTTAAAAAGCAGCTTAATGCTGTGATGGGGGTTGCTACGGTGAGTATTCTGGAGGAATACTCCAGACCAATCTAGTGATCTTATAATTTCTTTAATTGGCACATAATTATATGGAGTCCTGTAGCTTAGTTAGAGCACTCGCCTTGCAAGCAAGAGGACCTGGGTTCAATTCCCGGTAGGGCGAAATGTTAGGCAAGTTTCCTTATTCCACACACTTCTGTTTACCAAGCAGTAAGTAGGAAACCGGATGTTAGTTGATTGTCAGATTGCTTTTCCGGGGGAAACAATCCCCTAAACAAAAATTTGGTCACTGAATCCACGACTGTTTGTGGGACACTGTTGCACAAATGGCTACCGGGTTTCACCCACAAAAATACATTCAATTCACTTTACAGTATATTCCGTGAAGCACTTTGAGACGTCTCGAAGATGTAATAGATGTTATATCAAGTGCAATAATTATTATTATTATAACACATGCCACATTGGATCATTTAAATTATTTAATTAGTGCAATTTATTGAATGCCACAAATCTCAACTCTGTGTGTAATATATTTCTGTTAAGCTGACAATAAAGTGAAGTGTGTGGTGTGTGTGTGTATGTGTGCAGAAAATATCATGGTACCATTCTGAATAATGTCATTGAAGGCAACAGAGAGAACAGTTAACAAAACATAAACATGCTGCCTCGGCCCTAGAAGCAGTGCAGAGGAGAGCAATGTTCAAAGTATGAGGAATGATTACATAGACACTTCAAAAAGAGATGACTCCAAGAAGACCCTGTGGAGGTTTACAAATATTTAATGGAAAAAATACTTCAAGGAATAGAGTCAGTCGAAAGGTCACAGGATTGGGTTGTGTCATCACAAAGTACCTCATTAAAAGAGGGTAATTGGCAACTGGATTGCTAATTACCCTCACTGGCAAATGGTCACTGGGTAAATCGGACATAACACCCGGCCCCAATTCATTTGTATTCTTACCTGATTTAAATATACCTGTTAATTTGGACAAAAATCTGTTACCCCGACAAAGTGCCGCGCTGGTCACTGCTGCGTCTGCTCACTCTCCTTGAGCGGCTCCAGGATGCAGATAGGAGGGGTTAAATTACGATTGATTGACTGCGGACTCCAGCCATTCACAAGCGGCTATGGGCTGTCGATCATTGAGGGAGCGGAGGTACGGGGAAGAACCAACTAAGGGAATGGGAGAAGTCAAATTGTGATTGATTGGCAGTTGGAGCTGCTTGTGAACGGATGGAGCCCAATCACCTCGGAAGCACCACTTATTGGTCCAATGGGAACGGCAATGGGCGTCTGGGTTGCTAACTGGAACTAAGTCAAGAAGGGAATTGCCCTTGTGTTCTCCCTGACACAGGAAGCAGTCACGCACTACATTTACAATCTCAGTCCCCCATCAATACTATCCTCACATACACAGCTAATATTATCATAAGATGACATGGTTTTGTCTCTAGTTTGTCCTGGTACTCTGTAAGCAATCTGACTCTTTTCTAATTCAGCACATCGAAAACCAGAGAATTTCATACCATGATTGATCCTGCAATGCTACCTGAACTATCCTAACCTAAGTATCCTTTACATGCATATTCCTATCTTCCCATACTCCTAATCAATCATTTAAGTTAATTATTCTGCTTATTCCCTTCGCACTCAGAAAAACAGATGCACAAGTGTGTCACCTTGGCTCGGTGGTAGAACTCTTGCCCTCTGAGTCAGATGGTTGTGGGTTCAAGCCCCATGTCGGGCTTTGAACGCGTAGTCTAAAATGCCGCTGCTGTGCAGACAGGACTGGGGGATTGCTGTAATGATGGAGGTGCCACCCTTCGGATGAGACATTAAACTGAAGTCTTATCTGCCTGTTCAGGTAGATGTTAAAGATCCCACCGCAGGGTTCGAAACGAGAAGGAAGTTTCTCCCGCTATTCTGGCTAACAGTCCTTCAGGATACAATTGGTCGTTCACTTCATGACTATGGGACAATGCAATGCTTCACATTCGGCTTACAAAATACTCACTTTTCAAGATATCCTGTGAAGCACTTTGAGACTTCCTCCCTATGTGAACGGAACTATATAAAATGTTAGGATTATTATTATTCATGGTCTTTATGTATGTGGGATGAAAGTATAGAAGTTAACCTTGATGTTGCTATACCTGTCAACAACAACACCTTATATTTATGTAGTACCTTTTACACAGGTTAGCATCTTGGAGTGCTGAACAATGGCATCATTTGATGCCAAGCCAGAGAGAAAGGGGAGGTGACCAAAGGCACAATTGATGAGGAAAGTCTTCAGGTGCGATCTGAAAATGGGCAAAGATGGGTCAAGGTGGAGGGATTGAGGCAAGGAGTCTGCTCAGCAGGCAGATCTCTTGGACTAATGTATGGGAGAAATGAGTTTATGATTAGAATAAATCAAAACCAGCGGAGTACTACTGTGAGACTAAGGGAGTGGCCAGAAGACCCAAGAGAGTCATACGGAAGCTTTGAGAAATATTGGCTTTGCATATGTATGCTTCACATTTCCTAGGTGAACACATGAAGCAAGCAGCACTCATAGGAAAACAGAAGCCACTCAAGATTTTCACATTACAAAGGCTGCACTGATGTGGAAAGCAGAAAATAGTCATTCATCAATGCTGTGAATACTATTTAGTAGATTTTAAAATTTTTACTACTATTGTTGCAGGTTAACTCGAGCATTTCAATAAGCAAGATATTGCAAAACATATGAGGGGTTAAAATGGATTATTTACTGTTGGTTCTGTATTTTTCTTCTTTCATTTGTCTGTGCGCTTTGGTTTGCCTCTATTTCTCTGGCTGTCAAGAGATGACTTACAAGCATGAAGGTAAGCTTATCCTTCTAGCAGTTCATGTGTTTTATTTTTCCTCAAGTTGACTTAAGATACGATTGCTTAACTGAGACTTAAGACTTGAGAATTCTATATATGTGTATTTGGCTTCTGTGGGTGTATATATGTAAATGGCCTATTTGTGAGTGTACCTTCTATGAATTTATCAATCTATGTATATAATGGGGAATAATTAGGAACACAGATGCCATCGTTATTTCTTTGCAAGAATCTTCAAGTATTTGCAATACTTTGCATTTTGTTTAAAGATCATTTTCAGTTTCACAACAGTAAAAATATTTTGACTTTAATTCCATTTGGAATTATTCGATTTATTTTTACAGTCTTATTTCTTTTGAATAGTTTTTTCTTTCTCAGGCTCAGTACAGCACTAGCATATTTTGTTGAAATCGGTGTTTGCTAAATTGAATTGGGAACCGAAAAATGATTAAACTACAGCAGCGACATCTCTGAACTTAGTAATAGAAATGTGATTTACATTGTGTGTGACTTGAATGAAAATCCCAATCATAAATTGATCAGACTTGTAAGAAAGCAATATCCATTGCAATTGAATTTAAAAAATAACTCTTACTCTGTGACTAGATTATTATGATCTTCATGTCTTCTGCTTGAAATGTTAACCTTAGAAGATGTTGGCTTGTGAGATGGTAAAGTTTAATGTCAATAATAAAGTCATTTGCAGTTGTCACCCCTGCAATAGTGTAAACATTCTGCTTATTTGCAGCATCCAGAAAGTGTAGAAGGACTCTCGTGCTGTGAACAAGTGGGGGCTTGTTGCAGCAATTTAATGGTTTCATGTTCTGTGGTGGACAAGAAAAATAAAATCACAGTCTCATGCTTCAAATAGAACAGATCTGAAATTCCATGTACTTTGGGTTCTGTCTCAGTTACCCAACAGGCAGAATCCACATCACACGACTTCAATTTATTTGTTTACTTATTTATTTGCTTGCATATTATTTATTTTTCATAAACTCGATTGTTTCCTAGTTCTGAATACTATCTGTATTTTACAGATGTAGATCTCCCCCTAGCAGCAATATGAACCAGGGATTGCCAGGGATTGCCTGTATTTGACCAGAAAGAAATGGCAGCCATCACTAGAGACTATCTTTGCCTGCAACCTCCTCCCACCTGCAGCTCGAAGTCCCACTCAGACTCCTTGTGTGAAATGTGCTGTAATAAGTGTAAATTGTTGTTGGTTTTGTTGGTTGAATACTGAAAACAATATAGCACCTCTCTTTGCATTAACTGAGATCAATCAATAGCGCAGAGAATCAGGCTGGGACACTCCCAGGTCAGTGTGACACAATTTCACATACATAAGTATTGTTTATTTAAGCATTAGCAGAGGTTTTTTCAACTAAGTTTAAAGCAATTTTTTTTGATCTGGATGGAATTTGAGACATTTTAACCATAATTTTATCATCTGATTCATTGTCTTGCAAGATAAGGAGGGCATCGCAAAATACATCACAGCATTGATTGTAATTTGTAGGTGAAAAAAAATTACTGGCAATTTGTGCACAGCAATGCCCCACAAACATCCATGAAATGAACGACCCATTTTATTTGGGGAATTGTTGGCCAGGACACCGAAAGACATTTCTGACTCTTTTTGACTAATGCCATGGGATCTTTGTAATTGAGAAAATATTGGAGGGTCAGCAGATATTGTGCAGTATTACATATAAATCTAGACCGTGAACCATACAGAGCAAAGGAGATGACCTTCAGTCTGCCCTCAGTTTTTCCCACGAGGAAGGCTACAAAAATCCAAAGTGGAAACAAAATATTACTCAGTAAAACAGAATAATGCTTGGAAGTGCAATAAAAGGCTGTGTGTAATGTGTTGCTAGGGCTCCGATAATAGTGTCAGCCACACAAGTGCCATTCTCTGGATTTGTCTTGTCACTAAAATCCCTCAAGGGAACTTTAAGCTTTGAAACACACTCTTACTTAGCCATGCAAAGGAAAAGTTAACGGCAAGAAAAAAAGGCTCACTGGGTCTTCTCACCAATCCCCAAACACAGATTAATCAGGATTTACATGGCAACAATCCTCCAGTGGAAACAAGATAATTAGGAACTAGTCATACACATCAAGGGCTTTAATGAGCTTCAGAAGCAAACAGCAAGAAACCAAACAATCTTTTCCATTAAAACGGTTTGCTCGCATTGCCTTTAAATGCACTTTTAGAAGCAGAGTTAACAAATCAGGACATGCTTATAATGATCAAAACACCTAATTTTCCCTATACCATCTGAGCTCTACAAAAAGTAATGTTTCATAAAAATGCAAGACATGCTTTAGTACAAAGATTGAAGTTACATTATTGTTAACTCTGCTAAATAACAATGAATACAGAGGGTCATTGCAAACTGCCGGCTCCTTTCCTTGACAATTCAAAGCTGATATGGTTGATTGGTTTAACATAATGGCAGATTACAATTTAAGATTATGCACAGGAAGTCTAAAAACAAGAAAATGTATAAATGCAGTGTAAGTTGCATTTTATACAATATTCACGCACTAGGTCAACATTGTAAAAACAAAGTTCTTCTCTTCCTTCCCACGTACAGGGCATATACAGTTAGTGATGAGCTTGATTTAACCTTCCTGCTCATTGCATTGTGTCAGAGTGCTGAAGAAATTAAAGCCAATTTTAGAGTTGTGTGTTAATACAATCCTTGGTCTTCATGTGACTGACCTGAGAGCTTTCAATGGACCATTGGCCAGCAGAGTCAATTGTCAGACTGCAGTGTTTCTGATGAAAGGTTTTCAGAAGATGGGTTCCCATACTATTCACACTGGATCAACACTCAATTTATTTGCTGCTCCTCTTGCAGAAAAGATCACAATACAGGTATATTAGTTACATGTGCACTTTAGAGAGAGTTCAGGAATATTGGGGCCAGAGCCAAAGCAAATAAGAACTGATTCAATTCTTCCCTAATGAAATAGATAAAAGCTTTGAAAACTCAGTCATTAGCTTGCACTGGCTAATTGGAGAAATATTACAATATCTGATGGTTGTTTGTGGGCAATTTGGCTGGCATGTTCATCTACAGAATGTACAGTCACTACACTTTAAAACATGTGCGGTGGTTTGAGATATTTCCCTGACATGAAAGACGTCATATCAAATGCAAGATTTCATATCTGAGGATTGCTTCTCCCGTATCCACTCAGTTATATCAGGATTTTGTGTTCCTGCCATAAGACCTGAGAAGTGGTCAATGGATGACACTTTATTGGGTTGAGTTTGGAGCATCATAGAATTATACAGAACAGAAGGAGGCCATTCGGCCCAATGTGTCTGTGACGGCTCTTTGAAAAGAGCTACTCAAATCAATCCATTTCTCCTGCTCTCTCCCCTTAGCCCTGCAAACTTATAGAATCATAGATTCTATGAGTAGATTCAAATATAAAATTGTAAAGAGAGAGATCCTGTCCCATGTAATTAAATAGACAGTATATGAAGCATGAGATAATGCGTAAGGGTCATAGATTTTCTGTCTATTTATAGATGTAATGTTCATGAATGTGCACAAGTAACTAATATACCTGTATTGTGATCTTTGGATAGATAATAATAATCATCTTTGGATTTGATATAGTGCCTTTCACATTTGGAGGACATTCCAAGTCCTTCGCAGGATTTAACTGTAAAGTATAGTGATTGCATATTTTGTAGGGTAATATGACAGCCAATTTGCACATTGCAATGTCCCACAAACAGCCATGAAATGAATGACCAATTTTGCCTGGGGAATAAATTATCTGTGGATTTGTCTGGGGTTTGCCAGCACCACCAGGGCAAACCTTTGGTTCGAATAATGCCTTGGGATCTTTAATGTCCATCTGAAAGGACAGATGGCAAATTGGTGTAAAGTCTCCCAACTGAAGTATGGCACTTCCAATAATGCAGCGTCCCCCGGCATTGTATTGGAGTGTCAGTCTAGACTGTGAGTTCAAAGTCCCAACTTTTTAACTCGGAGACAAAAGTGCTACCATCTGAGCCACGCAGAAATTTGAATTACTTATCAGCAACATATATTTGTATGCTAAAATAAATCTGGACTCCACGTGTTGCTCTATGTAATTGTTGGCTTTTGAGCATATGGTTATCTCTGTAAACATAACTAAGAAACCAAAGTGTAAATGTACAGCAGCTCTGAAGACTTACAATCATCAGCCAATGCTCAATACCTCTTGAAATGCCACATCACTACTTACTGGAGCAGTCTGTGGAATTGCAGCAGTTTATTTTTTGTATAACTCTCAAATGTAATTGTTGTTGAGATGTAAAAATAATGAGACGCTGATTTAAGTAGGTCACTGGAAAAAATCTTTGCTGTCTCAGTTACAATACTAATTCAAAGAGAACTATCCTAGTAGCAAACCTGATTTTTTGTGACAGTGCTTCCTGGTAACTCTGGCTTCTTGTGAAGTACCTTTAGAAGACGTATCTGATGTACAATTTTGTGAAGCCTGTCTGCCTCCAATATTGCATTCTGTTGCTATACTGCACCTGTTGACCACTCTTATTTTCCTCCACTGCCTCACCTCTCAGCACCACCTTCACGGTTCTGTCCTTGCTTAGTTTTGCTCCTTGATTTCCCATCATGTCCACTTTGTATCTGCTAACAGCTTCTCCTTCAGCCATTGTACCATCACATGCAACATGGTTTAGGGTTCTGTCCTTAATCCTCTCCTCAGTATTCACGTGCTGCTGCTGCTTGGTAACATCATTCACAGACATAGGGTTAACTTCCAGCCCCTAGGCTCTGGAACTCTATCCCCCAGTGCCTTCGCCGCCTCCTCCCTTTCCTCCTTCAAGGCCGGTCTCAAGACCTTTCTCTTTGATGGTGCCTTCAGCTCCCCTCTCGACTGTCTACCCCCTCCTCCCTCCCTCCCTTCCCTCCCCTCACCCTGCTCGGGTCCTGACCCAACTGTACAGCGCCTGATGTGAAAGGCGCTCTATAAATGGAATCTTGTTGTTGTTGTTCTGCATCTATCCGGATGACACCCAACTCTATGTCTCTGCCTCCAGCCTCGACTCCAGGACCACTGCTGTCCTGACAGATTGCTTGTCAGATATCAAGTGCTGAATGAGAGCGAACTTTCTCCAATTGAATGTCGACAAGATGGAAGCTCTACTGATTGGTTCCCATCAGCGCCTCCTCACCATCATTATTCATGGATGCTCACTCCACCATACTGCCTTCCACCTCCGCAACATTGTCCGCCTCTGCTATTACCTCTCCACTCAGGCTGCTGAGACCCCCATCCAGGCTTTCGTCATGTCCAGGCTTGACTTAGCAATTCTTCCCTCCACAAGTTGCAGATTATTCAGAACACTGCAGCTCATATCCTCTCCTACACCAAGCTCAGTGAGCCTTTCACCCCCATCCTCTCTGGCTCCACTGAATCCCCATCCCCTGGAGGATTGAATTTAGGATCCTTGTTCTCACATTTAAAGCCCTCCACAGTCTTGCCCCTCCCTACCTCCTTACCAACTAGCCTGCTCCCTGCTTTCACTGACGTGCTCAATGTCCCCCACCCTGCTTTCCTCACCATCAGTGGTCAGGCCATCAGCCTTTTTACCCCCAGTCACTTTCTTCAATTGCCTGATGTGAAAGGTGCTATACAAATGTAATTTGTTGTTGTTGTTGTTGCCCACCTCCCCTCTTGATTCCAACCCCTAGCTCAGATGCAAATCCTTGACTGTCCAGTGCCTTGAAGACATCCTTCTGATGTGAAAGGTGCTGTATAAATGGAATTTATTGTTTGTGTTGTTGTCAGCCAAAACATTAAACTGCTCCTTTAAAGGCAGACTAGTTCCGCTATGTTTGGAGTGAATAGTGAGTAGCTGCATCTGGGAATTAATTCTCAATTAATCTGCAGTTGGATCTCCAGGGATCCAGATTGGAAGCTGGGTCACACAAAAAAAGGTTGTCACCTGAGACCCAAAGCTGAAATGCAACCTTGGAGTCCCTTCCTAATAAATGTTTGTAATGATATATTTTTTCAGTTTCTTCCTCCTCTCTCTGAGTTGGTACAATATTTGAGATTAGAACCAGGCAGACTTACTTCAATCATGTTCAGGTCATGCGTTTCCTCAGGCAAAAGGAAAAATCCTTGTTTTGCTTTTGCAATCTCCATCAATGCTGCTTTGAAGAAGGTGATTGAGACACATGGCCAAGAGATGGTTCTCCTTCCTGTTTCTCCTCTTTTCTATCCCCCTCCTCCCTTTACCCCATAGCAACCTTCAGGCAAAGATCGAGAAGTTATTTTTTGGATAGGAAACCATAGTAACAATGGTTACTATGAGTGGAAAATGGGGACTTTACTGAGTCTGTGGAGGGTTTGTGAGGTGGCAGATTACAACTCTGACTCACATCTCCTGGGATTCGCCTTCTCTTACTTGCAGGACATTAATGCTACTAATTAATGATACTAAATACTAATTAACGATTCACCATTACCGTAATATCGGGTTGTCTATCAGGAAACTGTATTTCCACTTTTGTAACACGGATTTCGGTGTAAACCTACAAAGTTGGGTTGTTTGAAATTATGTTGTGAAATTGTTTTTTTCCTTGTGTGTTTGAATATGAATTTAAATCCGTTAATGTTAATCGTGGTGGTAATTTAGTTTGCTTGAGGATGGGACAGGAAAGAGTTGGAAGAGAAGGAAATGTTTGTATGGATCTCTGTGACCCTTCCATGTTCATTCACTCTCAGCCCGTTTCAGTGTGAACTTGATGAGGAACGGGGTGATGTGCATTGCGAAAAGGCTTTGTGGCCGGGAGATAAAAGGGTTAAATCTGAAATGGAAAGTGAATTGAAGAGCTCTCTCTTTTTTCCCCCCTAGCAATACTGAAACGTTGATTTTTTTTCTTGTGTGTCGAGCATGGAGGCAGAACTCCATTGATGGGTTCTGTCGGCTTTGAAGAGGGCAGTAACGTGCTTATACTATCAAGTAACTAATACGGTACCCCGCAGGCCTGGGATTCAGGCTTATCACAGAGCTTGCTGCTGAGATGAATGCTTTGGTGGATTCCTTCTGGTTATCCAGCCCCTTGTTAAGCATAATGAATGTCAGTTAAAAAAACAAGTGGTGGTGATGCATTGCTTTGCTGTACCTTTTTGATGCTTACATTGATATATTCTGAGAACAGATCTGCAAACAGTCACAAAAAATGCTGTTAAAATGAACTGTTTGGGACGGGAGCATGAATAATAGATCAAAAGAAATTCTGTTCACAGTGTAGCTGAGTTCAGCAAATGGCTGGTGACTTTCCAGAATTTGTCTCTTTTAATCCCCTTTGAGAACAGGCTGTTTGCAATGTGCCTGCTTGCTCTTCTGGTGACTGGGTTGGGCTGGACAAGGCAGGGCTGGGCAGGGTGACTACAGCACACAGACTCACTACGTCTCAATATTAGCAACACAATAGTGCCTGGAATCACTATTACCCCTCCTTGGACAAAACACTTGTCGCCACATTGGCAAAACCAATACCTACATCTGGACCCTAACTCAACCGCTCCTGGTGCCCAGCAGCTCTCCAGCCACCGAACGGCTCTCCTCCTCTAGAGCATTTACTCTCTATATAGAGAGTATACAATGTGCTCATATGAATTGAATCATCTCCTTGTTCTTGTGGATGTATGCAGAGGTGTTGTCATTATTCATTACAGTATCAACCAGGTATAAAGGATGTCAGAGCAATGTTTCACAAAAGCTCTGTTTGTTTGTCAGAGGCATGTTGTGGAGACATTTTTTGGATTTGACGAGGAATCGGTCGATTCAGAAACTTCCTCAGTGACCTCGTACACAACGGAGAGGACTGACAGGACACCGGCAACTCCAGAAGAAGACCTCGATGATGTAAGCGACGCAGCAAATCTGGTCCATCATGCCAGTCTCGTCCTATTTGGTCCACACCAATTTACCTGTTCATTTACCCCATAACCCTTCATATCATTTTATATCTTCTTCCAATTCACTTTCAAAGGATGTAATTGATGTAATCAGCTTCGGTAGCTGCTTAAGTAAACCATTCTGTCTTGTTATAACCCTTACGTAAAAACATTTTGTCTAGCCACCCCCTTTATTCTTACTTGCTCCACTGCAATAAGAGTGATATTTAGACCTGAATAGTATTTACCAAACTTCCCCCGTATTTAGATTTCACAACATTTATATCTTCGATATGCTTGTTTGTGAAACTTATGACAACAAACTTCCTGTAATAAGTGCACTATTAAAGTTGGCAAAAGCGCAAAATAACTCAATTGAAACTTACTCCTCATGAAAGTGGAAGTGTCTTAGTGCTACAAAAAGTACTGTGGCTTTGGCACTTAAAGTGCTTCTCCTGCAGAGAGCCCATGGACCTCCCCATCCCCCCCCCCCATCAAGCCAGGAGAACTGGTCTTAGACCTGAGACTGCCTCAGAGTTAAGGCCTTGGGAGTCGGCATGATGTACATAGGGTTCCTTGCAGGAGCTGTACTTTCAACCTGAGGCGTTTTTACCATCATCAATAGGTGACACGATTTACCTCGCTGCTTTCCTGAGGAGCGCTTTCAGAACTCAGTGAGTGTTTCATAACCTGCTAAAGTAAAGAGAAGGTGAATGGAGACTTCTTGCTTAAATATTTTGTGAATGGATGTCTAACTGCAAACATGTCCTCTACTCCGTAAGACCGTAACTAGGGAAGAATCGGAGCTGAGATTTCGACAGCTTACCAGAGAGTACCAAGCCCTGCAGAGAGCATATGCCTTGCTTCAGGAGCAAGTTGGGGGAACATTGGATGTGGAGCGGGAAACCAGGGTAAGATTGATTGTGTCAGTCACTGAAACAAGTGACAAATAGCACCACTCTGGGGAAATTGGTGTTCTGCTCAATTTTGTTTATATGAATTGTCCTTTCAATGTTTTTAAATGGTTCGGAATGAAATACTGAAATTTATCGCTGCTCTGTCAGGAAATATGAATGAAATTGGCCAATTTTCAACTCCTTGCACCACAAAGCCTGTTGAATTATAACATTCAATCCAAGCTGAAAAAGATAGATACCAGACAAGGGATGCAGTTCGAAAATCTGCAGTTTGTGGTGCATTCAGTTTGTTTGTAAAGGAGGGGGAAGAATGTCTGAATCTGGAAGTACTTTAGATTCCTTTATTTGAGACATTATTTATAGATGGTCGCATATTCTTGAATGGGAGCAATCAGACACATTAGAAGTTCATGTTTGCATCAGATCTAGAGTTGATTTACATTACTATCACACCTAACATTTGTTTTAAAAGATGTGAGAATAATTTTTGATAGTCATGAGGGAAATGGAAGAGAGTCCAACGAACTGGAGCAGAGACTATAAAACAAGCTTTAGTTAAGACTACCATTGAACCTTGATTTGTTAACAATAGTAATGACATCAGTGCGATCTCAAGTCTCGTTCTGCATGTTATGTCTAATGTTATACAAACTGGTTTCAAGAGTAGAGTGAGCCAGAGTAGCAAACAAGAACAATAACAACGTAATAACAACTCGCATTTATAAATGCCCTTCACGCAGGGTACCGTCTTGGAGCACTGATGAGTAATTTAAATGATAATAGCAAAGTAAGAGAGAGTGAGTACACACTTGGCATACCATTTATGAAAGGTCTGAATGATTGAAATCAACTCCAAGGAACTGGGTTACCAACTTCAATAAATTATTCCCTTGGATATTCTTTCTCCAATGGAACAATATAGTTGAGAACTTTCCCAGTCACACGCAGGCCGAGAGAGTGTATTAATCAGCTGGTCTTGCAATTGATCTCTCTTCATTTTACCTCGGCAGACTCGTGAACAGCTCCAAGCCGACCTCATCCGATGCCAAGCAAAAATCGAGGACCTGGAGAAGTCACTTGCTGAGAAGGGCCAGGTAAAAGGCTCTGAGAATTTGCATGCAGTACTGGCACTGCTGGGATAGTTTTGTGAATGGCAGTCACTAATATTTCAGAGAAATTTATCTTTCGCAAATACTTTCGACAATACTTTCGCCCATTTCCCAGTTATTAAACATTGCTTCATCTATCCATGTTCTCAAGTGGTAAACTATATGTGAGTTGCCCTTTCATGCTCACATGCTAGCTGAGCACGTGTCAAGAAAGTGACTCTGATGTGACGTGTACAGAATTGCTGAATATACCTACAAATATGCTTTTAAAAATTGAGTTACAAGCCTTCTTTTGAAATGTGTTTCAAGGCTACCAAACTGTACTGTCTTGGATGGTACAAAACTGTAGCCTTGAGTTATATGGCATTCTTGACCCACCTCTTCTGCTGTTTCCCACTCCTCCCACCTCACCCCCCCCAAATAATAATATTAATCCTTGCATTTGATATAGCTCCTTATCTCATTGTCGAGACATCTCAAAGTGCTCCACAGAATATACTGTAAAGTGAATTGACTATTTTGTAGACAAAACACAGCAGCCAATTGTGCATAGCAGTGTTCCACAAACAGTCATGGAAAACTGTAGCACTCATAAACACAAAGGTCTATAACCTACTCTGATTTGTGTGTGAGTTTTGAAATTTCTCCGGTCCATTAAACCTAACTTAATACTATCCAGTAATTATGTAGTGTTTGCAATTTTTAGATGCAAGGGATTATTCACATACAACAACAACAACAAAATTACATTTATAGAGCGCCTTTCACATCGGGGGGACATCCCAAAGCACTGATGTCGGGGCCCGAGCATGGGGGAGGGTGGTGTAGGGGTGAGGGAAGGCAGAGAGGTGGGAGGGAGACCAAAGGCATGGTCGAAGAGAAGGGTCTTAAAGGATGCAAGGGAGGAAGCGAGGCAAAGGGACCGTGAGATAGAGTTCCAGAGTGTGGGGGCAGAGAGGCTGAAAGCCTGACCACTGATGGTAGGGCGGGTCAGGCGGGAGACATGGAGCAGGCTGGAGCCTGATGAGTGGAGCGGAGGGAGCGGGCAGGTTGGTAGGGATGCAAATTGAGTTGACGTAAATTGAATTTGTGTTTGGGTTGCCTCCCTAATCCATGCAATACGATAAATGTAGTTTCTCCCTGAAAAAAAATCCCTTCTCACATTCTGATTGCACACTGCCATGCTTGTACATAGTGTATTACCAGGGCTGGCAAGCTCTAGGTTTATTAATCTACACCTTCATGGGATTTTTCTGTAGTTTTAAAATAGATAGCCAGGTGACTTCAGTACAAAGTACACTTCTCCCCTACTTTCCTCAATTTTTGAAATATAGAATCATTGGCAATGAACTGTTCTCTAGAAAATCTCATCTAACAGGCTATTACTGTACAAAACAGTCAACACTAAGGTTATGTTTTGACTTGCATTGGATTTCACTACCTCTGTGCTTTTTGCTAATATAGAATTTGAATCGGCCACATTTTCTAGAAGGTCCTGCTTTTATTTGGCTTGCTGTGATTTTCATGGATTTGATCTTAAATTATTTCAGTTTCTGTGCGGAATCTTTTTTTTCCATCCTCCCTCCATTTATTGAGATATGTAAGTAGAGCTTTCTGTTGAACCAGTGTGTTACAGTATGTAGAAACACAAACAGTTTTATGAAATAAAAATTCCACTCTATTTATTGCTTCAAGTCCTTTTCAGTGCAAGTGACTGAGGACTGTTATAGTAAGACAGGACTGGTTGTATCATTGCTTATCTGTTGCTGGTGACCTCAATGGCTCAGTGTTGAGGGAGCACAAAGAAGTGTGTAAATGAATGCATCTTGTATTTCTCGGTGAAGTCTGTTTCTAGTATCTTTAAAAGTATCTACTTTAAAAATATATTTTCACCATTAGAGGGACAAAAAAAGTTGCATTACTTTAAAAAGAAAATTTAGTGGTAGCAGAGCTTAGATGGATACTTGAGCAGCATCTGTGGTCAACAGTTAGACTATATTTCCTTTATGTCTCTAAATATATAGTCTTAATATATTTTATTTTTTTAATAAATGTTCTTTATCCTTTCAAAACACAATAATTGGATTTTTTGCTCGTTGCAGTGACAGTGAAGGTATATCCTGGCGTTTTTTCTTTGCGGGGCAGTTTTATAATTTTTTTAACTTTTTCCTTTTTTGTTCTTGCCGTTTGTATATTTTTAGGACTCAAAATGGGTGGAAGAAAAACAGTTACTTTTTAAAAACAACCAGGAACTGGCAGAGAAGGTAAATGACCCAGTGCTTGTACTTTCTGGCCTTTTGTCCATTGGTTCCTTGTCTTTTGTCCTTTCTCGTGGAGACGGTCAATATTTTCATTTAACAACCTCAACTTTGCCAGCTGGGAGAAGAGCTCTTCATGCTCATTTGAACTAACCTCATATGGCAAGGTAGTCAAGTGACTTAATATGACTATTTGCACCTACTGCGGGCTGTGCACTACCTTCTGTTCTCGCTAAAATTGATGTTTTATTTCTCAGAGATCTTGCATTTGCTGCTGTTGTGTAGTAACACTGTCTGAGTACTGATCGTCTCTTAGTGAAAAACCATTGAAATTTCCTTCAGTGCCTAATGTACCTCTGGTCTGGGGGTGGCTAGAACACCTGCCCTGGCCTCTGGCTTTGCTGCTTTGTATATAGCTGCTGGAAATGCTCTAAATATCTGCCTGACTATACTTGCCCTAATGATGCTTTAATTATTTTTGGTATTGACTCCCCTCGCCAACCCATATGAAAATACCTAGCCTTTCACAATGTCACAAGATTGATTTGAATTGCATTTGATTTCATCCCTCAAGAATACCCACCTTATCAGCAATCCCATCATAGCATCAAACTACCCTCGGGATCTCTGTAGGGAGACACAGCTGAGGTTATGATTGTAAGGCCATGTAAGTTGCACACAATTGGAGTGAAAGGGCCAAAGCCACTCTGGATTTACTCTTGTGCACTCGGTCTTCAGTTTGACACTATGTATTTTCTGACTGAAGTACGAGATTTTGCATTTCGCTTCATACACCGGTTTAATGGCCATCTTCTACTTCACAGCTTGAAACATCTTGAGGTAAAGAAAGGGAGCGTGACTTGCATTATGATCAAAGGAAATAAGTCTACTGTTTTGTACTTGACATTTTAATGCACGCAAGCTACAAATTCATGAAATGGACCATACTTTGTAGCCACAGCACAAAGGGCTGAACCAGCCGAGCATGCAAATTTTAATTTATTTGTTTTCATATAAAATTCCCTCAACTTTGCATTTTACAGCACAAGGGTGATTTTTGTGAAAGGTGGTTGTTAAAGATCCCACGGCACTATTCAAAAAGACTAAATAGTTTCTCCCGTGCCTTGGCCAACAATCCCCCAAATAAAATTGGGCATTCACTTCATGGCTGTTTGTAGGACATTGCTGTGTGCAAATTGACTGCTGGGTTCGCCTACAAATTACACAGACTTTGAAGTATATCCTGTGAAGCGCTTTGAGATGTCCTCCTGATGTGAAAAGTGCAATATCAAATGTAAGAATTATTATTATTATCACCCCAGCGGTCATTATTCAGTTAGCATTGACAGTGAGAGTCAGCAGTTTGACCATAGGGAGGTCACAGCCAATCCCCATTCTTGTCCTATCAGCAGGAATTTCTGGTTAGTGATCAAGAACAGGAATTCTACCTTACTCCCCTCCCTTTTCTTTCTCAAACCAAGTCAACATGAGGTTCAATGAAGTACTTCAATTAGTACGACAGCTAAGATGGGATAACTCCAAACAATCCTGCTTTCCTGGGTGACTTGGGGCCCAAATGGGTGTTAAGGTAGCTGACGCCCATGTTTTTAACTTGAAGCTGTGATAATTAGTTCTCAATATCCCTTGTCGCTTTGTATTGACTTAAGCAGTGTTTGTTTTATGTAAGTTCTGTACGAGTTGTAGAACAAGGTTTGGGGGATTGCAAAAGCACATTTGGCACCAGATAAGGCACCTTGTAAACTGTGTCTCAGGCAAAGAAACCCATATATATCCCATCGACTCCCGAGACCTCAACTCTTGAGGGGATTTTCGGTCAGAGCCAAGGTCTCATGAGTCGGCTTGACATAAAAGGTACTCCCTGATACAGATTCAGATGTAGAGAGCTTTTTCCACTGGTGAGATGTCTGTAATCCTACAATTTCTTACCAAAGCAGTGTTTTTAAACACCGTGTCACTGAAAAATGTGGAGCGGCTGTTACTCTGACCCTGGAATTCTTTAAAGAGAGTCATGTCCCTGGCATTGCTGTGCAGAGACCTGCAGGAGATCTCTTAACTCGGGGAAATTAGACTTATCGTAATGTAAAAAATGCTCAGAAAGGGTAGCTCAGACCTAAGTTACTTTCACAGTCGGGTGGATTCCAGAACCAGTGAGACAGTAAATGTGCTCACATCTGCTTCACCTTTACTTGCAGATTCACAAGCTGGAAAACGAAGAATGTAAGATGCAGAGAGAGATGCAAGATGCGAAGGACCAGAATGAGCTGTTAGAGTTCAGAATCTTAGAGCTGGAAGTAAGACATTCCATTTGTAAAGTGCCAAATGGAGCGGAGGTTGTTTATGAATCCAAAAGGAGAACTTTTATACAGTAATTCCAAGTGTAGCCATTTTGGATTTTGGTGTGCTAAAGAGCACTGCCTTTAAACCGAGTCTCGCTGTTTCACTGCCTCAGTTTATGGTATAATCAACAGCTTTGCCGATATTTTTTAATTGTCTAGAGGATGATTTGAATTGTACAAATAGAGTCTAATTTATAATTTTTTTTGCACTTAATAAAAAAACAACTATTTTGTTTTTTGCTACTAATTGCATTTCATTGTTGTGTTTCATTAACCCTGCATTGTTCTTTCATTCACTATGACATGGGGGCTTGGGTTTGCCTACAGTTATCATATTTCATACTGATTCAGTTTGTAGCACACTCACTGTACTGTTTGCGTCCCTTATTTACACTGGAGCCCTTCATGCACCATACACTAATGTGCAGAAACTGTGAAAAACTTGGGAAACTGCAATTCAGAAATATGATATGATGCAAGACCTTTCTTTAAACTATAGTTTTCCTATGTACACACAGAAGCCTAGGCAAACATTTTTGATCGGGGGAATATATTGGGGAAACTGTACCAAGCAAGAGAGCTGTTAATCTTGAAAGAGAAAGGTAACTTTTCCTGCAAGCTTAGAGCCTAGTTTCTTGAACTATTCCAGATTCTCAGTCTGCAATTGTTCTAGCGGCTATTTGTTAGTATGTGTTGTCAGTCCTTGTAGTCCATGAACCACTCATCGGAACACTCTCGTTGATCTTTGTTTTTGTCATAACTTTGTTGCATTCACAATAAAAATAATAAATTTACAGGTGCAAACCTTGTATTTTCAAGGTATGCAGAAACACTAACCCAAAAGCTTTGTTTTTTATTTGTTTTGTTTTGCATTCTTTCATGTGATCTATTATTTACCATCATTTGGGGGAGATGCCCTGCTTCTGAGCATGACTCCACTGAAACCCATTTTGTTCCAATGTCCCTCTGCTTCTTTACCATCCGGTTCATTTCAACAGCATCCTATAAGCAAGATGTGAAGTAAGTATGGATATATAATGTTAACCTAATAACAGTGTTAAATTGTCTGTTATGTTGCAGGGATTGTAATAATGTCTTCCCTTGCCTTTAACTGCAAAAATGCTTTAATCACTGAATCCAAAGTTGAGTCTGTCACTTACAACAGTCTTGTTTTAAATGGCATTTGCTTTAAGAAGGATATCGGGTTAGATTACCGCTGCAGTGATCTTTTTACTTCTTGCTTTCTTAAGATAGTTATCATACATTAAAATAGTATTTCAGCCCATCAGAGCTATCTTACTTAGTCAGTTTGCATTACTTTAAAACAAGCAGCAAGGCATCAAGTGAATTAAAAGCAAAGGACAAAAAGCAGTGGTGTGTGTAGCAGCAATTAACAACAAATCACACAATGTTTGCCTAAGATTATTCTCAATTGTGAATTGTGCTTCTGGAATATTGTTGGGCTCTTTTGATCCTAATGTGGGGGAAAAAAAACTGACTGGGTGTAAAACATTTCCATTCCATAGGAGCGAGAGCGAAGATCCCCTGCTTATAACCTCCATATATCTGCATTCTCTGAGAGTGGAAGTGCTCTGCAGCTCTACTGCCAACAAGAGGGTATTAAGGCAAGTGCTTTCTCATTCAGGCCTGTCGCGTGTACAGTGGCTAGCCATTAAACTAATCTGTCTTGTATGGATCATTGTCATGCTCCACACATCATGTGCAGTGTAAGGAATGTTCTGTGAGGTAATGTGATATTCAGTACGATTTCTGTAATAATGTAATAAATGTATCCTATTAAAAGATATACTCATTTTCAGTCAAGAATGCAGTGGAAAGAGAGAGTCTTGTTACCAGTGTGCGTGTGTGTGCCTTTTGAGAAAATCACATTACCAAACAATTTCACTTTAATATGCTTGTGGGTATTTTTAGAGGCAATGTTTAAAAGCCAGATGATAGGAATTGTTTATTAACCCTCATGCTTGAAGATGTTACTTTGCTTACACTTGTCTAAAAGTGTATATTTCTAGAGATCATTTGTATTGTTTCCAATAAGAAATGCAACAGAAATAGTATGATTTTCCCTTAAGGACATAATTAACAAGTGAAATAAACTCATGCATACAAGAAACATAACAAACCTGGAATATTGTGGTCCAAACCTGATATTTGATGAAAAGTCAAACTGAGTATACACCAAGACCACAATCTATGGAAGAGCTTAAAAAAGCCGTACACCATTCTGACTTCAGTGGTGCTAAGCACATTGAATACAGGAAGAAAAAGAATAAAGTGGGTTCCTATAGCCTGAAGCAATGTCTGAAAATCTGAAGGAAATAGCTGGTAGACACAAGGGTGTACTAGGAATATGCTTCAAAATGAGTTGCCCAAATGTGTGTTTCATCTAAGTCTGTGGCTTTCTGTGCAATATCAACAAAGGAGCCCTTTCTGCAAAGCTTTAGCTGGAAACATCTGGATTAATTTTGAATTAATAAAATAAAAGTCTGTTGAAGAGAAGCAGTGAATGTTCAATAGTTTGCACTTTCAGGCAAGATAATTACAGGATCTAGTTATTATTGTGGTAATTTTCGCACTGATTAACTCCTTGTTAATAACAGGCACCTCTCTTCCAGGATGTGGTTATCCCCGACCTAATGAAGAAGCTTGACATCCTGGGAGATAATGGGGTAAGGTTGCTTTAGAAAGCAAAGGTCCCCCATTGTGATCACACACAATATCCTTTCATTCCAGACTCTCCTCCAGATCACCCACTACACCTCTCACTAATAATAATCCTTGCACTTGATATAGCACCTTATGACGTCATTGAAATGCCTCAAAACGCTTTACAGACTTTACTCTGGAGTGCTGCATCTGTGTATTTTGTAAGTGAACATGATTCTCCACTATATCCTCTGTGTATTTTGTAGCCGAGTATATTGTTCAGTTGTTGAGTTTAGATCCGTCAGTATGTGCTATATGTGACCCTTGGTCAACTACATTTCCTTTTTTTTCAAATATTTAGCATCTTACTATACTTTATCACAACCTTGTTCTCTCACCTCTGAGTCAGAAGATTGTGGGTTCATGCTCCACATCGAGACTTTGAACTCACACTCCAGGCTGAGACTCCAATGCAGTACTGGGGGAGCTGACATTGCTTGAGGCGCTGTCCTTTGGATGAGACGTTAAAACAAGGCATCCTCTTCTTGTTCAGGTGGTTGTTAAAGATCTCACAGCGCTATTTGAAAAGAAAGGGGAATTTCTGCCGCTGTCCTGACCAACAATCCCCTAAATAAAATTACTCATGCACTTCATGGCTGATTGTGGGACTTTTGCCATGTGCAAATTGGCTGCTGTTTCTTCCTACAAAATACACAGTCACTACACTTTACAGAAAATTCTGTGAAGCAAGCTCCCGACTTGAAAGGCACTGTATCGCATATAAGCATTCCTGTTCTTATAAGCCCATGGGTTGTTTTTGCCTGTCTTTAAAACAAAGGCCTTTTTGAGTTGATTCTCATTAGTATGAGCTATGTCAGAGTTGGAGAATGGAACTTTTTTCAACTTTTTTTATATACTGCTGAGGTAACATATCTGCCTGGATTTGAACCCAAGTCTTGGAGGTGAAAGTAAGAGTGCACTAAACCACAGTACCACCGAAATTCTCCTATGTTTCAGAGTCAATGTGTCTCTTAGGAAAGATATTAATGAGCGTCTTAAGGACTCGCATTCCCTTCCCCAAGAAGTTTAATTTTGGGCTCCAGTCTGCATTGGGCTGACTTGGTTAACTTTCAGTTGTGAGCTTGATCTTAGGGTGTTACGCATGTCTTTGTGTTTCAGAATCTCAGAAACGAAGAGCAGGTTGCAGTAATTCAAGCTCGCACTGTGCTTTCGCTCTGTGAGAAGGTACATTTCTCCATCACGATTGTTTGCTGTGTGACGCTGCAGTCCATTCGCATCCCAACTCTGTGTGTGTGAATATTGCATCATGTTCACTTATTGACAAAATAAAGCATGTCCAAACCAATTTTATCATTCTTCATACGAAACACAATGAAAACCCTGGTGTCTAGTTTTTTTGTTTTCTACAAATTGCTCTGAACAGCAGTGAGTAATGATGTGTTGCAGATGTCACTGAGTTCATTTCCGAGTGCCTTGTCATTATGTTTCTTTGTGTTGATGAGTAACTTCCTTCAGTTCCATAATTTTTATGTTGTTGTTGCAAATACTGTAAAGCCCGAATGTATTGTTAACTGAAGGCAGATCAGCAGAGGTACTGTAAACGCAATGCATAAAACAAATACTTGAGACATTTTTAATTTCTGTAGCTTCATTTAAATAAGTCAGGTAAGTCATTTGTTATTCGTTATTTTTCTTTCCCTTTAAGTAAATTGCTTCCCCACTAATCTCATATCTTATTGATATGCTGTAAAGTGGCCAACCTCCAGCTTGTCAAGTTGCCACTTTCTGAACTCTGTATGAAGTGTCACTGAATGTCACTTCCTTCGCAAAATGATATAAGCGACACTTCCTGTGCATAGCAGTCATGTGTGTAACATGCAGAAAGCAATGGTGATAGCAATCTGACAACTGGACATTATTTTAGGATGTAGTTGAGAAACTACAAGCAATAAGGTATACAACAACAAAATTACATTTGTATAGTGCCTTTCACATTGGGAGGCTGTCCCAAGGCATATACCATGCTTCTAGTTAGTGTGGGTACACAGAACACCAATGCTGTAAATGAGACAGTGCTATATCAAAGGAGGCTATAATAGCATTCCACTGTATTAGATTCAGTTTCGAAATATCCTGTAGTATTTCTTATGAAGAACGCCGGGGTGCAATCTTCTCCTGACTTCTCTCAGTGATACTTAGATCCCTGCACTTCCATTCGCAGATATGAATGTGAGTCACTCTGCTCCGATCTAGTCTGCTTCCTTTGTGAAGTTCCTGCAAGCTCGTGTGATGCACTTCCAATTACCAGCAGGAGTCAGTATTTGTGACTTCTCCTTACAAGTAGTGCATTTTAGACCTAATTGGGAGGTGTATGAGAAATGCATGCTTTGTTGCCCCTCCGACGATGGGTGAAATTGGCCAGCCTTTGCTTGGCACCTCTTTTCTGTCAGCCTTACAAGGTCAGAGGACCCACTGAGTGGAGAATTGTGTTTGTAAATGGGCTCATTGTCCTGAAGCTCTGTGCTCATTGAGATGCTACCATTTGGTAAACACCAGATAATGATTTTATAAAGAACAGTCTATGTGAAATGTACGTGCAGAGGATGAGGCTATTGGTTATGTAATTGCATCATATATAGGTACATGTGTTGGTACTTTTGCCCCAGTGAAAACACATAGAATTTGTGTCTATATACAAAGCATTCTTTCCAGCACAAGATCGATATTTTTTGTCCCATAACCAGCTTGCTTGTATTGTTAATCAAGACTATGGTCTATAACAACAACTGGCATTGATAAAGTGCCCTTCACGAAGGATAATGTCTCAGAGTGCTGTAAAGTGATGGGGTTGGACACCAAGCAAGGGAGGAAGGGGAAGTGGCCACAGGCAGGTCGAAGAGGTAGGTTTTCAGGTTGAATTTAAAAACATAGAGAGGGGATGAGCCAGAAGAATTGAGGCAGGGAATTCCAAAGATTAGGAGGGTAGTGGCTGAAAGCAAGACCACTGATACTGACTCAAATAGTTCATGGGTCATACACCATGCTTATGTTAGCTGAGCAAAGGAGGTGGGCAGATCAGAGAGGCAGGGAAGGTGTAAAGTATGTGAGGATGAGGATCTTGAAAGTGATTCATTTGAAGGCAGAGGGGACGGTGGAGCCTAGTGAGGAGTGGGGTGAAAGGTGTCTGCATTTTGGTGTGGGTGAGGATGCAGGTGGCAGAGTTTGGATGAGGTGTACTTTGTGAATGGTGGAACTGGGGAGACCAATGAGAAGTGCATTGAGAAATCAAGGTGGATGGTGACAGATGGAGCGGCTGAGGAATTCGGCGGCATTTGGTGTGAGATAGGGTTGGAGGCGGAGGTAGGTGAAAGCCGTTCTGGACAGAGACCAAATGTGGGGTAGGAAGGACAGCTGAGGTTCAAATTTTATACCTTGTAAACACTTTCTCAAAACCTTATTCTGCTACTAAACAATCCTATTGAGCGTAAGTAAACCATCTTACAACAAACACGTTTAGGCTTGCAAGGGGCAATTTCAGGAGATACCAAGAAGTATTTCTTTACCCAGAGAGTAATTCATGACTGGATTTGGTTACCAAAGAAGGGTGGTTGAGGCCAGGATGCTTGACTAATTTAAGAAGCTAATGGGAAGACAATAGGATAAAGTGGAAGAATGAGATCAAATGACCTGACGGGCCTTCCACACCAGAACTGATCTTGTGAACTGTAAATAATTAGGAAACTACCTATCTATTGTGGAAAGAAAGAGCAAATCTTTTATTTTTTTAAAAAATGCAGTGAGTTACCATGGAAATAATAATCCTTGCATTTGATACACTGCCTTATCACTCAAAGCACTTCTCAGAACATAAATTACGGTAATGTGAATGAACTGTATATTTTATGAATAGAAATAGTACTGTGGTTGCACATATGTTTCAGGAAACTTAACGATAAGTTAAACTATTTCTCTCTCCCCACTGAGTAGTAATTATGTGAACAGACACCAGGTAAAATAGTTGCTGCTGGTTGATGAACTCATTGGATAAGTACCTGCTTGAGGACAGTGTTGGAGTTGTACGGAATGAGAGGAATAAATACTGTAAAACAAGGGACACATTTTTTCTGTACTGTTGGGGGCAGATATTAGAGGAAATAGATCAGCAGTAGATGAGGAAGTACTTACATATAGATCTTGTAATAGGTTTAATTTTAAAGTATAAAGAAAAGAAAAGAATTTTAGCCATTCTACAATGATGTTATTGTGCACTTCTTTCTCCAAACCTGGTTAAATTATCTGTAAATGCCCTTCACCCTCACTGTGCAATAAAGGTAATCAATGATAAAGATGGTAATGTATCTAGGAAGGAGACTATGGCTGTGTGCACAGGAAACCTCCAAAAATAGCACCACAATTTAGAAAGAAAAAATACGTATTTCTATACCGCCTCATGTTACAAATGTTTCCAGGGTCACAAAAACATAAAAAAATGCTTCACAGTCAATTACTGTTAAGTGTAGTGATTGGTTTTGTAGGAAAAATGGTGTAGTTATCAGATTTTCCCAAATCAAATTAATCTGTAAGATTGTTGGCCAGTTGAATGGGATCTTTTAACGCCCATCTAAAAGCAGACAGAGGACTAACTTGGTTTAGGATCTCATCCCAATGAAGGTATTTTTGACAATGCAGCATTCCCCCCAGCACTGCACAAGAACATCAGTCAGACCAATGAATTCAAATCCTGACGTAAGGCTTGAACCCACATCCTTCTGACCTAGAAGTGAAATTTGCTACCACCTGAGTCAGGCTTGATGTATGTAATTGCAATGTGCCTGTATCTTATTAAACTGTTCTAACAATACACAGTATTTTCACACTAAACGGAAACAATCTGGTAAAAGACCATTCTTAAGTGGATGTAAGTTTCAACATTTATTAGAAAATGTACCTGACAGATCAGCAAAGTGTGTGTGTATGCACGCGTGTTAAATGTTATTGGGCTGGCAATGATTTGCTGATCATTTTCACACAACACCGTTAAGATACCATGGTTGATTTTGTGCTGCATCCTCAGTTTGAACTTCGACAATATCAGAGTAGCATTAGCGAAGCTCCCGAGTGAGATTTAAAGACATACTTTGTTTTAATACTTGGCAGTACTTAAAGCCAAGTTTAACCAATTAAAACTACTACATTTTTGGTACTAAGGGACTCCTTAAAGCAAGCTGACCAGTGCCGAGTTAGAAACTCTACCTAATGGACTCATTTACCTAAAAATATGACATGTTAAGGCTCACATGTGAGTCTCTGAGTGCTACCTCTTGCAAGACAGAGCCCGACTGGATATCTAAAAGCACTTCATAACATCAAGAATTTCAAGGAGAAGATCGCATTCAACCTCCAGGCTGATGGATGCTGTGAAGCAGATCTTCACAGTCTGAAACATTTGCATGAGTGGCCGAGACTTGTACAGTGGAGTCCTTGGAAGATATTGAGATTGCGCGATATCGCTGATTCTGGTAAGTGCCCCCAAGAATATATACATTGTATAAACTGGAATGGTTCTTAAGACACAGGATATAAAATGCAATGTTTTGCTGAAGCAGGACCCAAGGCATGTTCATATCTATTATTTCACGCACAACACATGTGTCAAATATGCCAGTTCATTGAATTATTCTCAAGGACTTTGTTTGCTTTCTCTACAGAGCAGCTTGCACTCTCAGCATTCCAAGGGCAAGATCTGCACCTGAGAAACCTATCCCCAATTAGAAGCACCTGACTTTATCCCTTGGGTAATAATTGAGTTCAGCGCCAAGCGTTCACTCTGGGCAGACAGAGTTGGCAGCACTAAAACCTTTAAGTAATGAGCTGTGTGGCAATGAAACTCCCTTTACAGCGACGACTTTCACATGTGGCTGTGCATTTGCAGAGTAGCTGTTGTCTCCTTGCAGCAAGAAGGTCCTCATCTAGAGAAATGCTGTCATAGCAAAACATGGGCTTCTGAGAAGAGCATCTCACTCCAGTTGTAAAATGAGAATCAAATTAAGCTGCTCGGGTCTAATAAACATTGCTGGTAACAGTGCGTGCTGATGGATGTTGTATGTAGCCTTTGTTTAATGTATTATGAAGATATAATCTCGCTTTGGCAAAATATTTCTGTGATCAGGGCAGACGTTCTGTTATCTGTTATCTAATATTGCGTTTTAAGTGGATTTCAGCATAGAATACATTTGTTCCACGAGAAAATCGTTAACTTCTTAAAGTGTATTAATTTATATCCTAAAATTTCCTGCTGCATTTCTGCTAAACATATGAACACATTCATGCACAATTATCAAAGCCTTTGTGAGGGAAAGAGTCAAGGTTAGCACAAGAACATTGCTCAAGAACATTGAAGGGTACACTAGTACTCTGACTTTAGCACAGTTTACAAGCAGCAACTGAGCAGTTATTCTCAATGACTTTCCCATGTATTTGTTCTCTACATGGGCTACATATTGGAGTTGAGATCAGTTGCTCTGTTTCCTCAAAACAATTCTGTACTGAGTGAGGTAGCCATAATTAGTTATTGTTGCAATCGTTGCCTTAGCTTTGATTAACAGAATATTCAGTAGCAGAAATATGAATATACTGAATATTCTTGGCCATTATTAAAATTATGTGTAACTATAGATAGGTGTATAAACATACAAAGTACATTGAAAGCTTGAAAGCTCAGGAATATGGGAAAACAGAAACCAGGAAGAGGCCTTTCAGTCCATTGAGCAGCTGCTTGACGTTTATTTTATTTTGGCAGATCTTTTAACCCTTTTAACCCAATGCCCAATTTTGTCATATCCCTTAATACCTGTAAGTCCCTCTTTTAAATACCCCTCCTGATTCCATCTCAACAACTTTATGTGACAGGGACATACAGTTATTGAGTAGGATTGCACCTTTCCTTAATTATTCATGAGAATCTTTTTAACAGTGAAATTCAAATAAAAGATATTAGAGCTAACTGTAATTCTTGTGCTGTTTAACTTAGTAAAAAAAATTAAGTTCAGCACTTTATTGCAGATTGACAGCTATATTAGTGAGACACATTACGGATGAATATTAAAAGTAGTATTATGTCAATTTAGTGATCCATAAAAGGTTTCTAGTCTCCTGGGAATAAAAGTAAATGGAGTCTCTCTGTTGGAATTTTGATCCTGAATTGTAATTGTAATCCTCAAAAGAATATGGTTTCTTTTAAGTGTGGTGTAAAGGGAGCCCAGCTTCCAGTGGCATTAAATTGCGCTGCAGCTGGAATATGAGTTCACTGCTGTTTCTGGAAGCAAGGTTTGAAAAATGTTCATTTCGGATGCCTTCACAACCAAATAAAATCCGGAAGTAAAATTAGTTTGGATCCATTTATTGTGTCCTTCCCATAGTGTGTGTTGAGAATTTACTTCTTATCTACAGTCTCTCATCTCTTGATACATGAAGCTGACATGAAGATCTGGCCTTTAGTTTTTTCAACCATGTCTTTAGGTATTGAAAAGCATGGTGCAATGGTATAAGTTCTGTCACTGCACCAATGTGCCACTTACATATTATGTATCGCACATGGATCTTCTACCTCTTAAATTAAAAAAGGTTGTTAGATGCATTTTGTTAAAGATGGTCTCACTTTAAGCCTATGTATCAAAACATGCAACAAGCGACATCCCTTTGAGGGCAGCATCTGTCTCTTGACTGCTGTTCTCAGTGAAAGCAAAGTCCTGGAATATAGACAGTAACCTTGTGTTACATCGCAAGCTCCCCTTCCATTTAAAAGGGCAACTTTGTCTTCACAAAACAAAGAGCAAAGATGGGAATCAATTCCACAGGTGGTTGTCTTGATGAAAATAATGTGTGGCTTTAATAAGGAATAAAAAAGGCCCTACATTTGCCATGTTGGAGTGTTCCTTTAAGATATAAAATTTGCTTATTAAAAAAAGATACATGAGGCACTATATTGAACAGAATTTTAAAGACAAATAACAAGCATAGCTTTGTACATCAAAATTCTACTACCAGCTATAAATAAAATGAATTGAGTCTTCTGAAAGAGATCTTGTATAATTGAGCTATTCTACAAGTTGTGATATTACCATCATAATCTGTTTAAAATGCCCCAGACCTGTGTCATTGTTTTGCTGGTTATGATGTTAAAATGTAACTCACTCATCTCTGCTGTGCTTCCTCGAAACTTACAGTGGCTGAACCAAATTGAAGGCACAGAGGCTGCGCTCCATCAGAAGATGCTGGACCTGGAGAATGAAAAGGTACATTAGACCCTAGGGACACGTCGAGCCTGGCATTAGAACAGGGACCTGTTAGATTATTGGGATATTAAATCCAGACATGTTGGAACTTGCTAAATGAGCACCATCTTAAGATGAACACTCAAAACCCCTTATTGGCTGACTTGCACAATTTGCGGGATAAACGATAAGATAATAATCTTTCCATTCTATATCACCTTATCGCTTCGTTGAGATGTCTCAAAGTGCTTCACAGGATTTTGTTGAAAAATGTAGTGACTGTAATTATAAGTGAATGTAGCAGACAATTTGTGCACAGCAATGTCCCACAAACAGTAATGAAGTGAATGATCAATTTTACGTGCTGGACAGAACACCTGGAAGAAACTTCCTTCTCTTTTCAAATAGTGCCTTGGGGTCTTTAATATTCACCTGAACAGGACCTCAGCTTAACGCTTCACCCGAAGGACGGCACCTCCAACAATGCAGTGCTCCCAAGCAGTGAAGTGTCAACCTAGACTGTGAGCTTAAAGTCCCAGATATTAGTACCTGTCTACAGGTGCATTCTCTTTGAGTTTAGGATGAAACTTGTAGTATTCCTTAATTAATGCCAGTGTAAAGCACTGTCGGCTCTGAGAGGGAGCACTGTCATCTAGTGGCTCCATAGTGTATTTCACTAAGTGCATCTCGTACTGTTTAGTTTCGCTCTAAACATTGTAAAATGTGGCCTCTAAATTAACACAGATCTGTTATTCCACCACTAATTGAGGTATACTGTAAAAAATTCCCCTATTTTTAATGGTTGCACAGTATTAATGTCTTCCAAATATCTGTGTATTGCACCAACACAAGGCATTTTTTATATCTTATTTTCCTTTTCCTCTTTTCTGCCCTCTTATTCTGAAAGCACTGACTCGTGCTGAAGTAGACTTTGTGTGAATGCACAGCCAATGAGTCTCAGTAGGCCATTTGTTGGGTTGTATGGTTCATCACCACACACGGGCAATTACACACTGAGGAAGGATTCAGGGATGCTTCTCACAGTATTTTTTTAGCTAACGGTTGAAAAATGCTGCATAGGGTCGAAACTGAGCCACACAGACCTTGAAGATAGTAGTTAGGGGACTCTAGTTAACTGATCACAAATATAAGTCAACACACCTATGGTGTCACTGGATAGCACTCAGGAATGGGAAACCCTGCCTGATATTTTTATTTTTGCTGGCACAGGGGGCTGAGTACATTGTTTCCTACGGTTTTTCTCCATTGCTGCCTCATCTGAGTTCAGTTAACTGTGGTCGGCAAATTGCTACCTTCAAAGTCTGTGATGGCTCAGTTTACATGAGGCAGTATATTTCACCATTAGCTAAAAAGATTCTGTGTTCAGTTTTGCCCACAAAACATATACAGTCAATTCACTTTACAGTATATTCTGTGAATTGCTTTGAGACCTCTCAAAGACATGATAAGGCGCTAGATCAAATTCAAGGATTATTATTATTGAGTAATTGTACTAGACCCATACAGATGAGCAACATTTTTGAGTTCAATCCTTGGTTCAATACATCAACAAACACACAGTCACTACACGTTCCAAAAATTCAGTGAAAGACTTTGAGTTTTACTTGATAAGGGGCTATATCAAATTGCAAAGATCATTATTTATATTATTACACACTGAAAAAAGTGATCTTAGCTTGGAGCATCCTGGATCATCATTGCCACTACTAATTAATATCTTGTGACTCCCACTGGAGAGTGATTGTCTTTCAAGGATCACAGCAAGTGGGAGGGGGTTGAGGCTTTGACTTGCCTATAGTACTTTCCGATCGTCAAATAATGACAACAACCACAGCAACAAATTTACTTTTTTATAGCACTTTTCCCGTGAGGAGGCCTCTCAAGTTGCCCAGTCCAGAGTTAGTACCTGAGCTGGGGGTGGGGGAAGAGGGAGGTGGAGGGGGAAAAAGATGACTGAAGGTGTCGTTAAAAGCAAAGGTCTTGAGGTGGAGCTTGAAGGAGGCGAGGGAAGGGTCGAGTCATAGAGACTCCAGGATGGTGTTCCACGGGGAGGGGGTAGATAAGTTGAAAACCTGGACACTGATGGTGGGGAGAAATATAAAATAACCTTCCAATGTGTTTGGAATGGCAGAGCATTTGTGCTGTTCCATTCACTGAGTACATCAGTGCACAAAACAAGTGCGATTTATCCCCTAAACGACTGCGGCCTGAACAAATATTTTATGCTGCCCTAAATTATTCGAATACATTAACAGCACTTGAAAATGTAAAAAGGATTTGTTAGAAACCATAGGAGGGAGGTAATGAGCCAATTGAGCTTAAAAAGCATCAATTGGAGAAACAGCAGCTAAAATTATGCCTTGCGAATAAAAATTATTTTGGCTCTTAGTATAAGGGTACGCCATACATAACACAACAACTTGCAAGAGTGCAACTGCAAGGCGTGTTCTGGTCAGTGCTGGGTGTTTATGAGCTGGTATGATATACAGTGGGGGTACGTGGAGTAGAATGCACCCTACGTCTCAAGGTGTCTTGAGATGCCATTTTGCCAACAAGCTCTTTGTAGCCACATTGAGTGAAAGCAGGTCATGAGGGTTGAATGATGAGGGCTGTCAGGTTTGGTGATACTCTGGCTAAGGTTTTTTTCCCCTCAAACCAGGAGCTGTTCAGCAAACAGAAGGGCTACTTGGAAGAAGAATTGGATTACAGGAAACAGGCTCTGGACCATGCCTACACGGTAGGATTATGAGCCCGAACCCTTCTCGTGCATTTCACACTCAGGACAGAATAGTGAAAACCAGATATGTGGGGAAGAGATGATGAGCTACTGTTTAATAGCTCTGTACACAATTTTGAATACTGTAGATTGTAAGTAATAGAAACCTTACCGTAATGAAGCATTGGGGAGTTTCACAGTATTTGCCAGTCAGGAATTGGCCTTATGGTGTTGACCAGCTTTCCACCCCTAAGTTGTTCAAACATCAACAAGGATTACTGCAGACCTGCCTCAGTTTGTCATGTGTATCTCCTCTGAGCCAGTTCAACTCCAGGGAAACCTCACTTATCTGTTTCCCCCATCCTGGGACGTGTTGATAGATATAGTACTCATTTTATTTACTGCAAAAGAGGGATGGACTGAGTGGACTCACTGTTACTCAAAATCTTTTAGTCCTATGCTTAGAGCTTAGTTGCCATCGAGGACCTAACAGCAGAGACTAGAGGAAATTACCCTATTTCACTGGAATAGAGAAGGTTCAGAGGAGACCTCTTGAAGACTTTTATATTATGAGGGATTATGACAGAATAGATAGTGAGAAGCCTGTCTCTCTCTCATTTAAGTTTCAGAAATGATCACTAAAGGCGATTTGGGTATTTCTGGTTTCAGGACATGTGGCTTCAAAATGTTCCAAAATAAATTATTATTTTCATCGAATTAACCTGTTTTCCACAACAACAACAAATTGCATTTATATAGCGCCTTTCAACTTGGGAGGATATGCACATGTTTATTTTGTGTGTCAAATTTTCCTTTCTAATTTTCTCTTGTTTTGGGGGAGGCTGAAAAAATAGACTCCCGCTCTCCCCAAGAAAAGACAAATTTAAAAATATTCATGTTATTAATTTATGAAGCCCCCATCCCCCTTCCCCCAACTTTAATACCCCTTATACATGTGTCATTGTGAACACTTCAATTAATTTCCTGTGAATCAGTTCCCAAAGCTACTTAGTCACTCACTATTGAAACAAGATAATTTCCTGAGATGTACAATCATTAATGTCAGCCTTTAAGAGCTAACGTTTCCCAACCGATAAGTTGCGATAACAGTTGCCCCAGTGTGAAACTGGGCTATGCACACCAACAAGGAAGTTCTCAAGTCTGATCTTTGTTCTGTGCCGAGTTAGCTTATCTTTGCCAGGTCAGTTGTAGGGGTGGGGGGGCACTACAGTTGGTCTGAGGACACCTGGACCAGAAAAGGATTCATGTTCCTAAAAAGCGTGCAGTCATCTCTGATGAAATGTTTGTGCATGTCAGCTCTGGAATAGGCTAGGCTGCAATGATCCTCGTGTCTAGATGTAAGGAATGGCCTCTTGGACAATGTATCGGATGGCTCACAATGGAACTGTTCTTCCAGAGTGAATCAGGTGGGTGGGGAAGTGAGAACATTTTTATACTAATAACTAGTTTTTTTTTCTCCTTTTTTGAATATTTTTTGCATTGCGAGATATTGTTTTGCTGATTGAAATCTTTTGCTGATTGTCTCGATTGAAATCTTTTGTTGATTGTCTCGATAAATAATTTATTCAGTAATTTATTTATATTTTGCCAAACTGGACAACACTGACATGAAGATTGATTTGGTTGTTAAAAATGAACTTATTTAGCAGAAAACTAACTACATACAGTATGTCGTGTTTAATTAGTCAGGTGAAGACAAATTTAATTATTTCAAGAGCTGCGTGTGTGCTCTTCACACTGATCATATGAGCAAGGAGCAGTTTGTTAAATAAAAGCTGCTCATTCTTAATTATAAATAATTCGCCCACAAAATATACAATCAATTCACATTACAGTATATTCTGTGATGTGCTTTGAGACGTCTTGAAGACCTGATAAGGCGCTATATCAAATACAAGGATTATTATTATTATAAGCGCACCGTCTGCTTTTGTTAGGTTGTAATTCCTTATTCTTTACTTTTTAATCTTTTAAATCTCTGGCTTTTTAAAAAGAATCTTGCAAGTGACGACTAAATGCTTATTTGCTTGCTACTTTTGTTGTACTGCTTCAATGAAAAGAGTGCTGTCCTCCATTATACATTTCTACACTTTAGTAAGGAGCAGTCTTTGTTACATGTTCTGTACTGTGGCCCAATGATGTGGAGATGTCTATCTTTATCACCTTTGCAGCATGGACATGGAGAAGATGCTCTTTTGGGTGGGTGGGGAGGGGTTTGTGGGGAAGGGAACTAGAGTGTTACTGGGTGGAGGAAGAGAGTGGTACTATTTGCTGTATGTCTGAAATATTTTGAAAGTGCTGACCTCAAATTCGCTTTGCTGTAAAACTCTCCAGAGAGTTTGGGACCAGAGACCAATAAGAAATAGTCGTTCTATTGATCGGCCAAGATCTCAGGAAAGTATAATATATTCTTATGATCACCAAGTTGGTGGTGATGCCATCTTAACCAGAAAGGACTACACAGGAGAGCATGCTTGTGAATGGCTCCTTCTTTAAACTTCTAATCATAAGATTAGTTTGGATGAAGAATCTATCACGGCATTAACCTACTTTTTAAATGAGTCCATCAATTGCAATAATAATTCTTACATTTGGTATGGTGCCTTTCATATTGGGAGGATGTTCTAGAGTACTTCACAATGCTTTAGGAAGCTGTGAGGCACTAAAAAACACTAGTGCGAGTCTCATAGCACAAATAGCAAGATAGCACTAATAAGCACTGTGCTACTCTAAAGTGCAGGGACAGTGAGAGTTTGTGGACAAATCCACGGTAGCCAATTTTGCGACCTGCAATGTCCCACAAACAGCTGTGAAATGAATGACCATCACAAGGGGCCTTGGTTTAATGTCTCATCTGAAAGACGAGTGCCCTCTGAGTAAAGAAACACTTCCTGGTATCTGTCTTGAAATTGCTCATTACAACTTTAATCCAGTATACTCTTGTTCTACTGTCTGCGGATCATCCGCGTTGCTCTCCTCTGCACTGCCTCTTGGGCTTGGGTATCCCCCTTATGTGGCGATGACCAAAACTGTATGCAGTATTCAAGGTGCGGTCTGATCAGGGCACTGTACCACATGATGTTCAGGGATCTAAACTCAACTGATTTAGCAATATAGCGCAGCAACCTGTTTGTCTTGTTTATTGCTGCCTCACACTCTACTGATACAGTGAGTGATGAGTCAACAAATACTCCTTGGTCTCTTTCAATTTCCCCCTGGCAAGTTCTATCCCATCCATGAAATGTTTCCTATTCTTGCATCCTACATGTAATACCTTGCATGTATCTGTATTATATTTAATTTGCCATTTATCAGCAAGTGCATCTCCTTTGAAGCTTTCATTGCAGGGTTTTTCTGCTTTATCTGAAGCCAATTTCCTCCCAACTCTATTTGGTGTCATCTGCAAATGTAACTATCTTACACTGGGTCTGCAAATCTAGTTCTTAATATATAGGAGGAACAGGAGGCAGTCCGAGAACATGCCCCTGAGGCATTCCCCTTAATATCTTTCCCCAAACAAAAAACCCTCTATTTTCTTCCCTTTAACTAATTCTGAATCCACGTTCATGTCTTGCCCTTAATGCCCAGTGACCAGAGTTTGTGAATCAGTCTATCATGAAGTACTTTGTCAAATGCCTTTTCGAAGTCTAGATATACTACATCATATGGCTTCCTGCAGTCTACTTGGCTGTCTCCTCCTCAAAGAAACTATGAGATTGGACAGACAAGACCTACCCTTTCTGAACCTGTTTTGGCTGTCAATTCTTAGATTATTTTTATGTAGTTAATCTTCTACTTCCTTTCTGATGATTGAGTCCATTATTTTTCCATTTATTGAGTCAGGGTAATGGGTTTATAGTTGGCAAGTTTAGTTCTTGAATATAGGAACATTTGCTTGCTTCCAGTCTATGGAACCTCCCCAGTCCTCCCTAATAATGTCTATCAGTGCTGCACAAATCTGCTTACGTAGCCTGGGGTACAGTTATCCATCTCAGGGGATGTGTTAATTATCCAGAATCTTGGTCTCACTCATGTTCAAGTCCTGGAGCTCAAACAATGTTTGCTGGCTGTTGGATGGGGTGGGTGTGGGGGCAGTGGTTGTTTTCATTGTCCTCCCTTATAAAAAATCTCCATCCTTTTCAACCCACTTTGAATCCCTTAGGATTTCAGCAGCTTCCTCACTACCCTCTTACTGTTGTAACATTGAAAGAGTTTTGGGTGGGTATGTTTGCATTTGCTGCTAAGTCCCTTTCCAGTTTCCTCTTGGCTCGTTATGAAATAAATGTGAGATGTACTTGCTCATTAATCTGAAAAACAATTTGTAAATGTGGCGCAGTCGGCGCAAAATGAATACCTGGCTTTGTAGCAAAAGACGACTACAGAGCAGTGCCAAACTTTACAAAATTACACCAACACCAAAAAGAAAGAGTTGCACGTTCGAATCTCATTTAAGGAGATACTATAATTTGACCTATGTATGTCATTGAGTTATTTTTTTCCTTTTGGTCAGGATGTGTCAGAATACTTAAAGAGTATCTAACTCAGCCTGAGAGTTCCACGCATTGCCACCTCCTTGCGAAAATTTCCTCTGTGTGTGGAATGAAGTGCTGGAATCTGTAAGCTCCTGGTTCAATTCACGTCTCAGCCTCCATGCTTGATGTGTCATCGGTTGCCAATGGCAACCTAGCAGCACAGCGTGCGAGAGTAAACTTCCAAACAAAAGGCTGGTCTTGCAGGGCCTTTGCGGCAATCCTGCTGCGTGGGCTGTTCTTATAGTGTACTGCACAAGGTGCCTATTGTCTGCACTGAGCCTATCGCATTGCAAATGTACATTTTAAGACGCATTGTTCATACGTTCGGGTGACAATGTGTATGCCATCCGTTCACTTGTTTTCCCCTTCTTGAACACCTCCTTTGTTTTAATGGGCTCGTGCATTGAGATTTGCTCTTGTGTTAACATTCTCCTCCCCAGCAAATCCAGGAGTTGGAAGCCACGCTGTACAATACATTGCAGCAGTGCCCTGGAAGCCGAGTGAGCGAATCTCTGAGCGACAAGCAGAAGGAAGAGCTGAAGCTGGCTGTGGAGAAGTGGAGGAGGCAGGTGCTGAGGCAGAGCCGGGAGTATGACGGTCAGATCTTACAGGAGCGTCAGGAACTGCTGCAACATGCAAATCAGGTACTAGTCCTGCAAGGCTCCACGTGGAGTGCCAGACCTGTCGAGGTCATTTTATTGGGGTGGAGGCTCATATGGAGTATAAACATCAGTGCGGACTACTTGGGCTAAATGGCCTGTTTCCGTACTGCAATGTTCTGTGTAATTGTATGTAAATTATGGTGCAAACAGTTGCTATATTTGACAGCAATTGTTGTGAAGCGCTATAAGATGGTTTGTCATTATAAGTGCAGTTATTTTCTTGTTTTATTAATAAGCCAACTACTCAGGCTGGAGAGGATTGCAAGTTTAAGAGCCAATAAGACCCTTTGTAGTATATTTTTTCTTTCTAAAAAAAATCTTTGCTGGTATCTTTTCCAAAACCAGAATTAGCACTAGGAATTATAATCGTGTATTTTATCTCTTCAGCTGGAAAGCAGTGTGTCCGTTAATGAAAGCAATGCTGCTTGTAATTGTGAAGGAAGGAAATCCCAGGCAAAGTTAATTTTTGAAACAATGTGAATCATGCATTTATGAAGTTGCTTAATAGTTCCTATTATTCGACATGTTCATCTCAAGAACACTATTTCAGTAAATCTGTCTTAGAAAGACATGACTTTGACATGATTTTGACTATTTGGGGATAAAAGGATACCCTACCTTGGGTGATGGTGGTGGGATTAAGGGAGGGAAGTGGGGAGGGTGGGTTATTCAGTACTAAAGGCTTCAAGTATGTAGCAAAGGGGAATTGGCAGAGCTGGGAAACTTGATCTGGTGAGAGTCTGTATTGATTCCTTGAGTCTGTTTTTTTCAAAATCTGAAGGCTTTAACTTAGGTTGAAGACAATATTGTTAACTTTTCCCAACACTCACCACCACCACCATTTCTGTGAGGAAGAACTTTAGATTATTTGGGGTGAAATTTGAGACTTTTTAAGTGTTCGATGTGATAACAATCACCAATGATAATTAGCATATCGAATGCTTAGAGCTCCCAAACTGCCCCCTTTGTGACTCTGCCTGGTGTATTATTCCTCAAGGTCTTAAGTTCTAGTCCTTATGTCAAGTTCAAGATCCTTGTCCTTGTGTCAAAACCCCCACGTCCTCATCCCATCCTCCCTCTGTGAGCTTGTGTACCCCTACCATCCAACCACACCTTCCACTCAATGAACCCCGGCCGGCTTCATGGCCCACCCTTTTGGTCACCTTTCCCCAGCACCATCCCAAGTTCCCCTCGTCCTCAGCTCAGACTCCTAGTTGGCTCTGTGAAGTGCCTTGAGATATCCTCCTGACCTGAAAGCAGCTGTCTAAGTGTAAAATTGTTATTAAATAATAATCCTTGCATTTGATATAGCACTTTTCACGTCTTCTCGACATCTCAAAGCGCTTCACAGAATATGCTGTAAAGTGAATTGACTGTATATTTGTGGACAAAACGCGGCAGCCAATTGTGCACAGCAGTGTCCCACAAACAGTCGTGGATTGAAGTGACCAATTTATTATTGTTTTTTTTTCTTGAGGGATTATTATCAGGCATGTGAAATAAAGAAACTTGCCCAAGGTTTTGCCCTGCCAGGAATCAAATCCAGGTCTCTCACTTGCAAGACAAGTTTCTAACCACTGAGCTACGGGACTCCACATTTATTGCTGTAACTTGATGCAGAAAAATCTTTCTGCTGTTGAAAGAAAAGCAAGGTATTGGATATCGGAAGTAAATAAGAGGCACATGTTCTACATGGAGTCCTGTAGTTCAGTGGTTAGAGCAATCGGCTCGCAAGCGAGAGACCTGGGTTCGATTCCCGACAGGGCGAAATGTTGGACAAATTTCCTTACTCCACACGCCTCTGTTACTACACCCAGCAGTAAGTAGGAACCCGGTTGTTAGTCGATGGTGGATTGCTTTTCTCCGGGTAATAATTCCATCGAAAAAATAATAATGAATTGGTCAGTCAATCCATGACTGTTTGTGGGACACTGCTGTGTGCAATTGGCTGCCGCATTTCGCCCACCAAATCAACAGTCAATTCACTTTACAGTATATTCTTGAAGACAACAAAAACAAAATTACATTTGTATAGCGCCTTTCATGTCATGAGGGCATCCGAAGGCGCTGAAACGTGCTAAGGCACTATTATCATATGCAAGGATTATTATTATTACTACCCTAGTGCTAGAGCAACAGATTATGAGGAAGAACTAGCCAAGCAAGGGCTCATCAATGATTCTGCAACAAATGACACTCTGGGCATCCTTAATCCATTTCCTAGTGGCTGTGGATAGCTAGCAAAGCACTGACCATAGTGTGGGATATGGAGTGCGTGTGGGGAAGTGGCTCTTCTGAGATTATTATAATAATCCTTGCATTTAATATAACGCCTTGTCACATCATTGAGACGCCTCAAAGTGCTTCACAGAATATACTGTAAAGTGAATTGAATGTATATTTTGAGGGTGAGCACACTGTTGTAGAGTAAAGCAGCTTCCTCACTTATCTTATCAATGCTGTACCTGAGCTGATAGTGCTCAATGCTTAGTTGTGTGAAATGCAAAAGCTCTCTGTGATACAAAGCTGAGTTTCCCCCTCCCTCTCCCCCATGCACACTCAATCCACACACTCAAAAGTCCCACCTCGGTGAACACAAAACAAATTTGAAATATCAGAAATGCAGTACTGGGGCACAATTTTCCCATACCCAGTCTGTTGATGGGAAAAGTTTGGCCCTTGCTGTTTACATGTGAATTGTGGACTTGGATTTTTGAGGGTACAAGTCCTATTATTTTCTGTCCAGTCTAATATTTTAAGTCAAGCACTTAGGTTGGGGGACCTGCTCCAAGCCTCTTTTAGAGTTACTCGGTGCTCCTGAGGTGAAGTGACTAGCCATCAACAACTTGCCTTTATATCATGTGCTTCATTCAGGATAGCATCTCAGAGCAATAAGTCTTCACAATGGGCTATTTAGAACAAGGTATTCCATCCACTGATTTCTCCCCAGTAGTAAGTACCTGGATCTGCATAGTCCAGGTTACATCTGTTGTCTGCCAGCCTGGCGCAGTTGGTAGCACTCCCACCTCTGAGTCAGAAGGTTTTGGCTTCAAGTCCCAGGTCGGGATGTGGAACTCAAGTTTAAGCTGACATTCCAATACAATGCTGGGGTAGGCTGCAATATTGGAGTTGCTGTCTTTCGAATGAAATGTTAAACTAAATCCTCTTCTACCTGTGGAGTTGGATGTTAAAGATGCCATAGCAGTCCATGGGCTCCTTCGAAAAGAGAAGGGACTTTCTCTTGATCTCCTGGCCAACAATCATCCAAATAAAATTGGTCGTTCATTTCATGCATGTTTGTTCTGTGGGTAGATTGTTCACCCTTGACATCCACCATCACTCCACTTCACTGTATATCCCATGAAGTGCTTTGGGATGTCCTCCTAACATGAAATGCGCTGTACCAAAATGTAAAGAATTAGGAATATTAGCATGTGTAACGCAGGCATTCTCACAAGCCAATAACCAACATGCATACACTGTATGTACCAACATGAACTTTTACAAATACTACAGATATTTCTTCCTGCTGCAGATGGGTCTGAAAGTTACATTGTTTCAGTGAGCCGAGTGTATTATGATTTAAAAAAAAAGTTTTAGAAATTGAAATACACCAAAGAAAGGTATCTCAACTTGAAAAAATGCCCAATGATGCAAATTGCCTCTCTAGCACGGAGCCCCACATCCTTTTTTTTTGTTATCCATGTGTTTGAGACATACAGAGACGTATGCCATGCTTGTCAGTAACAAAACCAAACAGAGAGTTCCATGCGTCCCACCTACATATGGAAATTCCCGTGTATTGAAATGGAGTGTGCACTCTTTCCCTAGAGGGACGCATTACTGCTAATTCCGGAGAGTATTAGATGCAGACTGGCACAAGCCAAGGCTTAGGGGCTCCAGAGTGTGCACTGGGGTAACTACTGGAGTTTAACTAGCTAGACTGAATAGCTTGCCATTGAGTGCACTGTCTGTCTGAGATGACTGTGGGGAAAATGCGACCCACAGACTCATGCCGGTGCAGCATCACGCCAAGATGGAACAAATGGGCAGGCAGAACAGAACTGTCTACAAGAGGCAACAGTCCAGTGCCTACTTCTCTGTGTAATACAGTCCTACGGTGAGGAATTGTAAAGGTATATTACCAAATCCTGCAGTAATTTTGCACACTGTTGGAAGACACAGAACAGTGGATTAGGATGGCCTTCAGAGTACGTGACGTCTCAAACTTTCCTTTTGAAATGCAACCTGGACAAGGGGTCGTCTCCAGGGAGTCGCCTCTGATTTGGTGTTGCCTGAGAAGGCCTCACTTGCTCAGGGCTTTTAGTGCCAAGTGCTGCTTATTCTTCTGTTTGCAATAGCGCCAACATAGTGAGACTGGAAAGCACTTACGCTTTCTGCAGCTGATAATATATCACTATTGCCTGACCTTTCACATTTTGTTCCTAGTGACAAGTAATTTTCATTGGCAAGACCTCGGGCCAATATGTTTTTTAAAAAATTTAAATATTTCATGCAAATTGCAGCCTCCATTTCTGTTCCCTGTGAAGATCTCTTCCATGGAACTTATTTCAACAATTCACTGCTCCAATAACACAGAGTAAATCTTCTTGATTGCCTTGTGCGTTAAGCAGCTTTATCTTGTGCCCCCACTGAAAACGAGACAGGAAATCACTGCTGCTGCATTTATTGCTCAGCTTCACATCCATCAATAATGTGCCATGTGAGCAAACAAGAGGCACACTGGTTCTCGCAGATTTCCCTTTGAAATTATAAATCATGTTTTCTTCAAGACTTTCCAATGTGAATTGTGACGTTGTGAGCTGAGTAAAAGTGAAATAGCACTTTCCTTTTTGCTCAGCCAAGTGTCCTACCCACGTGGAAACATCACCTTGCTTAAGAATATCCAAACTAGATTAAGAGGTCCACATAATCATTCCACCCACACATGGACATTATCCTGAGTCTCTCCCAATTGGGATGCACCCTGCTTTCCTTTATCCAGAGTGTACCTTGGAATTTAATCAGCTAAAACCCCTTAGCTTGCCATTGAAAGCACCGTCTGACAAAGCTTCCTGTTGTTTGTCCAATTAGTACTACTTTACCCATTAGGACTTTGTTTTGCAGGATTAATGGTATCTGAGTGGGAACAATCACTAATCCCAGCGACCAGTCTGACCAAAGCCAAGCTGGCTGGGTTGTTATCAGCAGTGCCTTGGAGTACTGTGGACCTGGCTCAGGAACCGGACTAAGAACTGATTAAGAAACACACTACCAGACTAATCAAGGCTGTCTTGATTCCAACATTCCTTTGCCAAGCACATAACCTTGGAGCCAATCCAGCTCCAAGGACATCTTCCCTGCCCCCCCCCAACCAAGGAGGATAGCTAGTCATTTGAAATCCGACAACATAGATTTGAGCTGAATATCAGGTACCAGGAACTCCCTGTGAGCTGCCTGGTGTGCAGCACAGCTCAGCTTGAAATGCACAAGTGCACTTCCACCATCCTCTTGCTCACAACTCAGACACACATCCCTACCTACTACCAGTTGGGGGTGCAGAACATGATCCCTGGATATGTAAATGTATGTTCATAAACCTGAACTGCAGGTCATGCCTTCCAGCAGCTGTCGTCCCAAGCCTCAGAGATTTCAGGTATTCGACAGAACTTCAGCATGGTGGGAGGACCTTTACAGGACTTGGATTAATCAGTCGGTGTTCAATAAACTTGGTGTTGATTAAACCTGGTATGTACCACGTGCTTAATCCAGGAGCTCGGATCCAGGTTCTAAATAAATGTGCCTGCCATGAAGCCACCTCTGCCTCTAGTGTGCTCAACAACTGGGCAGTGTAGGTCAGAGCTCTCCCACCTTTAAGCTGATTCCCTTTTGTGCCACAAATTCATGCTTGGTCCTGGACTTCACAAATGGGTCAAAGGAAATCCTTCTTCTGTTTGCTCAGTACCATGAAGGAGAACTGTCTGGGTAAACATTATGCACCATGAGCTTATCTGCATTGGGACATTGCAGCCCTTGAAAAGAAATGAGAACAACCAGAATGAACTTTGCCCCTTCTCAGCACGGACCCACGGAACAGTTTCCAACCAAAAGATTGTGTCCCCCACAACCCACAGATACCATTAAGGAGCAACCTTTGGGACTGATGCTCCCTGTAGTTTTGAGTCAATACTTTCAAGGTTCCCATCTTGAAGGTATCGATTGGGAAGATATTAGTACCATCTGTTGAAGGTTATCGATTCTAAGCTGTACTTTGGCCTGGGTCATCCCTATTTACGGGCAAAGTGACTTTCTGGAAATAAATATCTGGTAAACCTAGTGTCATTCAGGGTGGAGCTGGACTTTGTACAAGATTCCAGTCACTGGAAGGTAAGAATGTACAGGACCAAAATAGACTAATACAGTCCATTTAGCCAGACCCAAATTACAATAAATACAATAAATAGCCCTACACTGCTCTATCTCTCTTACAATAACAACAAGATTACATTTATAGAGCGCCTTTCACATCAGGAGGATGTCCCAAAGCGCTTACGTCTGGTAAGTCTAAATGTCGATTTACATCTACAAAATCTCTTAGTATTTTAAATACCCGCATCATGTCTCCTTTAATCTTTTCCCCAGCGACAGCAAGTTTAGCTCTTTTCACCTCTGCTCGAAGCTTTAAGCCTGGAATCATCCTTGTCCCTGGACTTTGAACCCTTTTCGTGGAACTTTTCTTGTGAAATTGAAAACAGTGGGAGAGAGAACTAAGTATCAGATCATGAGTGGTTTGGAGATGCCAGGGAAGACGAGGGAGGCAGAGAGTTTCATATTCTTGAAGTCCAGGGAACAAAATAATTGTGTGTAGGAAACAATGTGAACTAAGTTCTAACTGTGATAGAACCTTACTGTATTATGTGTGTAGGAGTTGGGGTTGGGATAGATGCAGCAAAATTGATACTCTTGCTCTCTTGTAAATGCAAACTGTGAAAGAATTAAAATCTCTTCCAGCTACCAGATATTTTTTGTGTGAAAAAAGATTATTTGGCTGAACTGGCTTATCCCTCAGTGCTAATAAAGTGGTGACCAAGCTTTTCCAAACTAGTTGTTGATCCCAAGCACATGCTTTGAATTTAAAGTGGTCACAAAGGAAGCTTTTGAAGGATAAATCAGCTGAATTATTCACACTTAGCAATCGTGCACAGTGTCAGAGTGCTGACAACGCCATTACCTACTCATCACACGAATGAGCTGGACGCCTCTGCTCATTGCTCTCGCTGGTAACAGTAACACATCAATTCTAGCACTGGTAACCAACCAAAGGAAAAGTACACTTAAAAAAACACTGTGGTTGAAAAACACCAAACCATATAAAAGGCATCTCGGCAGCCAGGAACAGCTCGTCACTGTGTAATCATAGAATCATAGAATTATACAGTACAGAAGGAGGCCATTCAGCGCATCGTGTCTGTGCCGGCACTTGGAAAAAGAGCTATTCAATTCAATCCCTCTCTCCCCTTAGCCCTGCAAACTTGTCTTCCCCAAATAATTATCTACTTCTCTCTTAAAAGTTATCGAATTGGATTCCACCACCCTTTTAGGCAATGCATTCTAGTTGCACAGCAGCCTCCATCAGGACCTCACTATCTTCACTCACTGAAGTCACCTGTCAGTTTAACTCAATTGGTAGGACTCTTGTACGTTAACAGGTTGTGGGTTCAAGCCCTAAATTTGGATTTCAACGTCCTAATGTGAAATCCAGCACTGCATTGTCAAATATGCCATCCCTCAGAGGAGATGTTAAACCATGGTCCTGTCTACCTGTTGAAATGGACTTTAAAATTCTTATGACAATTTGCAAAAAGGGAAGCAAATTTCTCTTGGAATCCGGGCCAAAATGTTTCTGGATTAATTAATCATTCGCTTTATGACTGTTTTGGGACCCTGAAGGCCCAAATTGGCTGCCACATTTGCCTAAGTTAATTACTATAAACATTTTTAGATGTTTCAGTGTAATAAAGTGCTGTAAAACACTTAATTAAATGTCGGAAAAAATCAGAAAAGCTAAAGAAGTCAAGCAAATCAGATGAACGACTGGCTATGGAATGATGAGTTTTTTTTCCTTTCAAATGTATGGATCATCATCTTAATTCTGCTTTAAGCCTCATGCAAATTCGAAGGAGGAAGGGTTTTACATCTTAATGAAACCCTTTTATTGAATTTGTCAGTCATGTGAAATTGTACATGTAACTGAGAGCGTAATTTAGACTGAAGACCCAATAATGAAGAAAGATTAAGTCAACTCACTGTAATTAACAAAAGACATCAGGAAATGGGAGAAATAAATGCTTTGGAATCTGTTTACTTTAGATAGCCTCCTATTCATCTTAGTTGTTTGTAGCCCTGGAGGTAACTTGTGTTTTCAGAAGCTCATCGTAGAACAGGCGAAAGAAATGAAGAAGAAAGTTCATGAATGTTATTGAAATTGTTGTTCAATTGAACCAGGCAGAGACCAGGAATACACCGAGAGAGCTGTCTAACAAATGCTATTGATTAAGAAAGAGTTATGGCTGTGCTATGCGATACAGAGCAGGTCGTGTTAATAATGCATCACCGGCCTCCAAATGAGATTAATGACAACATTCAGAAGACTGAAGAGATACATCAGAGCCTCTATTGAAGCAAATCAGGACATCATTTAGGGGAGAGTGGTTAGGAGGCTGGTCAATGAGGTTTGAGAAAGTGCTTCTCAGGAAAGTGCTAATATCGCTGGACCAAATACTTTGCATTTTGTAGCTGCATTCTCTGCAGGGAATCCCATGTAAGTCTCTTTGAGATGCTTTCCTATGGGAAAGGCTCTATATAAGTGCAAGTTGTTGCTTCTGTCTCTGAACACTGGTGATGATTTCTAGAGATAATTCTCCACTTAAACTACTGACAAGGTCTGGGTTAGTCATGCACAAGGTATTCTGTGTTCTTGAACATTTGCCCAAAGACCGTCTCTCCTTCACCTTTTTCCACAGTTCTCTCCATTCACATGTCCTTCAGGACCACTGACATGACTCAGATTTATGTAGAATGTACAGCACGGAAGCAGACCATTTGGCCCCATTAGTCTGTGCCGAGTTTATTATTCCACATGAGTCTCCACCCACGCCTTGCTCCCTCCCCTACCTTCTATTCCTTTCTCCCTATATAGCTACCTTTGTGGAGTCCTGTAGCTCAGTGGTTAGAGCACTTGCTTTGCAAGTGAGAGACCTGAGTTCAATACCAGGTAGGGCGAAACCTTGGGCAAGTTTCCTTACTCCACACGCCTAATAATAATCCCTCAAAAAAAAACAATAATAAATTGGTCATCTTCAATCCACGACTGTTTGTGGGACATTGCTGTGCGCAATTGGCTGCCGCGTTCGCCCACAAATATACAGTCAATTCACTTTACAGTGTGTTCTGTGAAGCACTTTGGGACGTCCTCCCGACGTGAAAAGCGCTATATCAAATGCAAGGATTATTATTACTATGTCTATCTATCTTCTGCTTAAATGCATCAATACTTACTGATTCCTTTAGTCCCATTTCCCTACCTTTTCTCAATATTTGATACCCATATTATCACCGATCTAACTCACTTGTAAACATCCCAACTGATTTTGTCTGCATGATTATCCAGGAAAGTGTATGCACATTTTCACAACCACATGCAACCGTGCTGTTTTACCATCTTCATTTGTAATACAAATTTTAACTTCTTCACAGGCCAGGAAAATCCATAGAAAATGTCACTTCCTCATCGGCCTAAATAAAATTGGTCAATCACTTTGTGTTGTGGTATCTTGCTGTGCACAGATTGGCCCACAAAACACACAGTCACTGCGCCTTACAATAAATCTTGTGAATCATCCTCTTGATGAGAAAGGTGCTATATTAATGGCAGGATGATTATTATGTGATAGCAATGTGGGATCTGAGCCTTTCAGGTTCTTTGTGGGGCAGGCCTGACTTCCTCGAAACCCCAGTCGACAATGGCACAGCTGAGTCTAGTTGGCAAGTTAGGGAATCACAAGCAGAAACCTGTGTTCTACCACTCACTGTCACAGCTACAACACTGCACTCAATCAACTCTCAGCAGATTCGCCCACAAATATACAGTCAATTCACTCTACAGTGTGTTCTGTGAAGCGCTTTGGGACGTCCTCCCGACGTGAAAAGTGCTATATCAAATGCAAGGATTATTAGGATTATTCTTTTTTAACCCTCACTTTTCTTGCCTTTCCGACTGCTTACCGAAAATCACTGACCTGTGATGGGAATGTGTAAGACCAGAGAAAAAGAGTATTAACAGTTCACTCAGCTGGTCTCACGTATCGCTCTTCATGCTCAAAAAATCCCTCCAATGCCTTCTTGAATCTAACTGCACTATCCCCCGTCTGCCTGGAGAATATATCATTATGACTAACTCAGCATTTGATTTAGTGCATGGAAAGCTGAAAGCAAGTCATTTGCCTGCAATCACAAAAATGCAGTCAATTCATTTTAGAGTATATTCGGTGAAGTGCTTTAAGATGTCGTGACAATGTAATAAAGCCCTATATCAAATGCAATTATTATTATTATTTTGCACCCTTTCCCAATACACACCTTTTAGAAAAATAGTATCATGTTTATCTCTTACAAATTAGTATTTTTATTGTTTTAAAACCATACAACATCGAGAGTGCTTCTCAGGACAATTTACAGTATAAAGCGTCATGGGTTTGTACTGATTTTTTTCTCAAGGTCAGGATGCATTTCTCTGAAATGAGAAAATGAAACAAAAAACAGAACGAGCATCAATCCCAGGGGCAATCTGTTTGTGTTTTAACACTCGAATAGCCAGTAACTAAGCAGCTGCTGGGAACATTGGCCTTTGTCCTCAAAACGGATTATCAAGCAGACTTTTAATCTCCATTTTTAAGCACAGTACGAAACATAGCCCAATCGCTCACCAGCGTTGCCTTGCTGTATCTGCTTTTCTCTGTGGCTCTCGTGTGCATGTTGTAGCTCCGTATTAATGCACGTTTTCTTGGGAGCAGGTACAATTTGTTAATCCTAAATAACCGGTCAATATTGAAATGTGTGCTTTTTCAAAGTTTTATAAAAGGACAAGGATTTACAATTCCCTAAGCCTATTTAACAGTAGTCAAGTGCAGTTCTTTTAATAAGTACCAAATGGCTGTACCGCTTGTTGTGTGAATAGCTCTGCATCTACCGTTATTCAGGTAGAAAGATCAACCGTGTTTGCTGGTTAGCACTTCCATTAAGAAAATCGCTGACTACTCGGCTGTGCTGAGAAAAGGATGAAAAATCTACCAATATTATAATCTTTTTTCAAATTGTGGATGCTTGAAAATGAACAGACGATCATTTTGATGCCCACCTTTGCTTAGTGTTTAACAGTTTGTGGCCTCTTTGCTTTGCAGAGAATTCGAGAGCTAGAAGACAAAATAGAATTTCAGAAAAGACAAATCAAAGAGATAGAAGAAAAGGTGAGATGTTTGACTGTGCCAATGTAAGCTCTCAGCTGTGAGCATTACAAAATCATTTGCATGCTTTAAAATGTTCATCACTGGTACAATTGCAATAAGCAACTGAACTTATTGCAGTACAGTACTTCCTTTTAGTATTCAAATCAGTAAAATCATTACAGTAGCACAAACTTTCACTTTGTACTAACATTTTTATCCTCTTTAAACTTGTTTTTCTCTCTCTCTTCCCTTCTCCTGCTTATTTTGTTTGTCTCCTTTATGTTATGTTTTATTTTATACTTTTAGTTTTTGTTTTTGTTCCTGTTTTTTTCCTTAGCCTTTATTCTCTGGCCCTGAGAGACCATCTCCTGAGACGCAGGTAAGTGCAAGCTTCTCGTCTATTAAACAACTGTGACTGGTGCTGAAGAAGAATCTACCAGGGGCTGTACAGCTCATATATGTTGTATGCACTGAAAGTGAGCCATGTACTGTGCATCAGTCTGGTGCCTTAATAAGCTCTGTTTGGCTGACTCACCAAATTGGTTTGCACCACTGTGCACTCTTATTGCATTCAACTAACCCTGCTTTCAAACGGTCCACACAGTACATGACTAAGGACACAACTTGGTAAAATATTGCTGCTGAGTGCTGGGACTGTACAATAAGTTAGACTGGCACATGCCCCTAGTCTGATTTAATCTGGTCAACTAAACAAGCTCATGTATTGTAGAGGTTTGTGATCCTTACTTAAGCGAAAAGGGAATTTCTCCCAGTTTCCTGGCCAACAATCCTCCCAAATAAAAAGTGGTCACTCACTTCTTGGCCTTTTGTGAGACAATGCTGCACACAGATTGGCTGTCGCTTTTGCCCACAAAACACACAATCACTGCACATTATGGTACACCCTGTGAAGTGCTTTGAATTGTCCTCCTGACTTGAGAGGGGCTATACCCAATATAAGGATTATTATTTTATTATTATTACTTAGAGGTTTGTAATCTGTGAAGACATGAACTCCCTGTAAGACACTGCTTGAATGCTGCAGCGGGATGATGGAAAGGTGGGTGGGAATGGTAAGATCAAGTGACCCAAAGGGGCTTTTTCTTTCGGACCTGTCTTGTGACCTTTTACTTGTGATTTTCCACCCCTTACTTCTCACTAGGCTGCAAGAGAGATAACTAAAGATAAAGCTGAGCTGACAGAGCAAATTTCAAAGTGTACAAAGCAAAATGATTACATTGAGGAGGAGGCATTGACTAAATTCATAGCTTCCGCTAAAGACAAAAATGAACACGAGCAGAAAATATACATACTCACACATCTGAATTCAAGCTGGAGGATGCCAGTCACATTTTTCCAAAGCATCTACTCACTGACGTGGAGGATGATTCCAATATACAATTGACTTCAACCAATAAATTAGATGCAAATCCCAAATGTCTGTGATTCAGAAATGATGGAGGACAAACTCACAAAAAAGCAAAGCGACCAGGGAAAAAAACAAGCTACTGGTACAAAGAGTAGGGTAAAGTCACAGGAACTGCATGTGACAGGGGTGAAACTCGGAGCAGAGCAGAATCCCACACAACAAAAGAGAAAAAAAGACTTAGCGTCTTTTCCAGAAAAAATCACTGCAAATTTAAATATCAAATCTTTACAAGCGCAACCGATAGAAGTAAATACAGAAAACAAGCTGAGGAATGACAGAACAGCAGAACTTGAAGACCATATTTTTCAATTCCAGAATTTCCAATCTTTAAGAGGAACCAAATTCCAAGCAAATCAAGATCTTCATGATCGCAAGATTTTGGAAGAGAAATTGAGGGGATGTGAGGTTATAGTGGAAGAAAGGACTGAAGAGTCGAGGAGCTTGAGGAAAAAGCTCAGTGAAATGGAACGGTCATATCAGCAAGTACATTTTGATTATGATGCCCTGAAAGACAAACTGGCCTCTGTGAGGGAACTGGAGTCACTTGATTCTCACAGCAGTGAGGAGGAGACTGAAGGTAATGGTGGCACTGCCAAACCAGAGCTACTTCAAAGAGTCAAGAATCTAGAAGGACTTTTAAGGATTAAAGAAATGAGTGAAAAGGAACTGATAGAAGCATCAAAAGAACTGGAAAGCCAGCTTTTGCAGAAGAAGGAGAACGAGAGGCTGCTTAACCTGCGTTGTGCCAAATTGGACCAGTTAACAAAGCAGAAGGAAGACATTGAAATGAAACTGGAGGAGAGGTACAGTCAAGTGGAGAAGATGCAAAAAGAGAGGGAAGATTTGGAGGAAGAGAACCAAGAACAAATGAAGATGCTCCTCGATGAGATCAAGGAGAGGGATGAAGCTTATGCCCAGCTTGAGATGATTAATAAAGACTTGTCGAGGAAGACAAGGGAAATGGAAGAAACCAGAAACTGTCTTGAAGCTAAGATTGACCAATTAAAGATTGACTTGGAGGAGGGTATACATAGAGAAGTGAAAATAAAAAAGCAATTTTCAGATCTAGAGCAAACTGTCCGAGATTGGGAACACTTTGAGCAACAATTAAGGGAGCAGTTTAAAAGAGTAGAGGGTAAGCTAAATACTAAAATTAAGAGGCTTCGCAAACGGCTTGAGGAGAAAGGCGAAACTTTAGAAAGAAGCATGCAGGCGATTGAAGAACTCAAGAAGAGTGGCAAGGATGCAGAACACCTGCTTCATGAAAGCCAAAAGATTCCTCCAGAGATTCTCAAGGAGAAGATGAAACTTGAGGAAGAGCTAAGCAGGATGACAGAGGCTGAACTGGTCAAGGCAGGATCCATTGTAAAGATGACCAGCAGGTTTGAAATGGAATTGAGCGAAAAAAGCAGAGAATTGGAAAAACTTACAGATGAGATTGAAAGTCGGAACGAAGAGATTGGTGAACTGCAAGAGCAACTTAGACAACGTAAAGAGTCTGAAAGGAAGCTCCTGGAGAGGAACAAGATGATGGAAGAGTTACTGCAAGATATGCAGGAAGGCGAGTCTAAGGTCCTACAGGACAAGATAGCTCGAATGGAAAAGCTGCTGACAATGAAAGAAGAGACCGAGGAGAAACTGCAAGTGAGAATTGTCAAGCAGGTGTCTTTGCTGAAAGAGATGGCAGAGACTCAGAGAAGGCTGGCAGAGCGTAATGAAGAGCTAGGTCTCAAGCAGCGTCGACTGAGCGAGGAGCTACACCAATGGAAAGTCAAGGGCTGTGACCTTGAGAAAAGCGAACGGGAAATGAGAAATGAACTACAATGTCAGAAAGACAGGATAAATGAGTTGGAAGCAGCCAAAAGCAACCTCGAGGTGCAACTTGAAAATAAATCTCATGAATTTGATGAACTTGACTTCTCGCAGAAGGAAGAAAAACATTTAATGGCAGAACTTAACAAGAAGATCGAAGAGCTAGTGTTTAAAGAATCCGTTTGCCAGGCAGGAAATGCAAGCCTAGAAACCCATTTGAAGAAGAGAACAAAAGAGTTGGAGGCTTATGAGGAAAGCAACAAGCACCTGAGGAAACAACTCGAGGAAATACTGGACGGCAGAGAGCGTGAAGTGAAAAAAGTCAAAACCGCCAGTGAACAAGAGAGGAGAGTGTTGGAAACTCACCTGTCGCAGAAATCTCAGTTGATCACATCTTTAGAGACAATGATTCAAGAGGAGCGGCATCTCTCTGCTTCATTAAAGCACGAGTTGCAAAACAAAGAGACAGCTGTAAAGAAGTGGCAAGAAAAGTGGTTAGAGTTGCAGACAAGGATTCAGGGTTTCAAAAAGGTATGCGCAAAATGCAGTATCTTTATTTTTGTTAAACATAAACATGATCTAAATGCTATCAGTTATCACAGAATTATAGCATCATAGAAATTTACTGCACAGAAGAAGGCCATTCAGCTCATTGAGTCTGCACCAGCTCTCAGAGCAAGGTGGTCATTCAGTCCCACTGCCCTCCCTGTCTTATTCCCACACACCTTCAAGCTTGTATTCTCCGTATATCTGTCAATATCCCTCTTGAAAAGTTCAGATGGGTGTTAAAGATTCAATGGCACTATTCAAATAAAGAAGAGTTGTTTTTCTACTGGCCAACAATCCCCCAGATTATTTGATCATTCACTTCATGCCTGTTTGCAGGACATTCCTGTGTTCAAATAGGCTGCTACATTTGCTTGCAAAATACCACAGTAGATAGAAATCCCCAATTAAATGCTTTGAGATATTTTGATGTTACAACATCAAATTGAAGGATTAATATTACATTAATTAATATATATAACATAATAATGAATAATAATACTTGCATTTGATATCGCACTTCATCACGTCGTTGAGATATCACAAAGCACTTCACAGAATATACTGTAAAGTGTAGTGACTATATATTTTGTGGGTGAAATGCAGCAGCGAATTAGGCTCAGCAATATCCCACAAACAGTTGTGGATTGAATGACCCCCGGAAAGCGATTACTCACAGAAAGCGATCTGCCGATTGACTAACAACCGGGTTCCTACTTACTGCTAGGCAAACAGAGACGTGAGGAGTAAGGAAACTTGCCTAAGGTTTATTATATTGATTAATATGAATATAGTAATGTTAAACCATGCAGTAAAACCAAAAGATTGAAATTTAAATAGTGTTTGCTGCGATTGCTTGGAAATATTGTCTTGGGTCAATGGGCTTCTGCGTATTTTTTGTATGGACATTCAAAACAAACTGTTGCCCAATACAATACAACATTACACTTGTATAGCGCCTTTCATGTTGGGAGGAAGTCCCAAGGTGCTGGACAGTCAGGGATTTGGACCCAGGCTGGGGGTCGGGATTACTGAGCTTGGAGGGCATGGGGCTAGGAGGGTGGCCGAAGGCCCAAGGGTCAATACTAGATTATTTCCTCCTGTAATGTAACATTAAAACTGTGCTCCTTGCCCCTAGGTTAGGTAAGGCCTGACAGAGTGAACCTAAGCTCTGAAACAAGCTTGAGGTTTTGATTACCCCTCAACGACAAAAACATTTCAGAGCGACGCGATGAATGAAAATTAGACATTAAATATTTAATGTGGAACGTTATGCTATGTTGAGTTCTGGAAGGCTAATGCTAATGTTTAGGACCTTTCATGTGGTGTCGTTGTTGGAGTCTGTTAATATTGCATACCTGTTTGTTGAATAAAACAGGCAGCACTTCTCTTCCCAATCATGAATAAGTCAGTGCATCTTTCCCACTATACCGAAGAGCCTGTCATTTGAGCAGCAGGTCGACAGCAGAAAGTAGTAACCTGCGTTGAGCCAACCTAAAAGGCAAGCCTTTATTTAGAGGCTGAAGAGTTCCCAGCTGGAGCACGTTCCACAGTGTTCTTGATCCCAAATTTCCCTTTTCTATAAATGGAGTCCTCTGTTGACCGAGAGAAGGAGATCAGTTACCACGTTTCCTCACCTAGTAGGGAAGGGCTCGATGTCCTAAATGTTAATGTGACCATTGGTACCTCCTGGACTTCGCAGGACCTGGAGGAGGCAAAGAGTGAACGGGCAAGCCAGGCAACTCAGAGCGAGCTTGACACCCTGAGGCAGAGGCTGGATGAGTGCGTGCAGTCTGAGAGAACGCTGAAAAAAACTATCAGCAACTTCATAAAAGCAGAGGCTGCTTTACAAAACAGGTAAAGAAACTGTACACTTTCATCTGTTTCGAAATGGACACAAACTGTATAACATAATCACGTGTTGCAATTGAGATGTTATTGGATTGTTAAATGTCAGATGTCAGCCTGGCTCAATTGGTAGCATTTTTGACTTTGAGGCAGAGGGTTGTGCGTTCAAGCCCCATGTCGGGACTTTGAACTCACAGTTAAGGCTGACACTCTAGTTCATTGTGGGGGTCTGATTCATTGCCTGAGGTGCTGTCCTTCAGATGAGATGTTGAAACGAAGTGCCAGCTGCCTTTGCAGGAGGACGTCAAAGATTGTATGGCATGACTCAAAAAGAGAAGGGAGTTTGTCTCGGCGTTTTGATAATTCCCGGATAAAATTAATCATTGACTTCATGTCTGCTTGCGGGACATTGCTATGCACAAGTTGGCTGCATGGCTTGCTACAAAAAATACAGTCACCTCACTTTACAGTGAATTCCCGTGAAGCACTTTGAAACATGAAAGGCATTATATTAAAAATAAGGATTATTAATGTGATTACACAGAGACACTGACTTGGGGAGCGTTTGGCAATTTATGACTGGTTACAAGAAGTGCGCTTAGAAGGAAAGGGACAAATATCTTATTATCAGATTAAGTCTCTTATCACTCTTTTTTCCATTACCAGACACCAGGCATAGTAATTGATCTAAATACCAGACAGTGAACAACAATTAGCATCCAGCAGTTTTATGTCAGGTAATAGTACCAGTTTGAGAATGCCTGCCGATTGCCCACAAGTACTTACCCGGGGTAATACAGACGTTCATGTAGGTCATACTGTGCTGCACTCAATAATTCATTGAAATGAAGGGAAGCATTAATAGAATATTTCTGGGTTATTTAAAGAGTTCACACAAGCATCATATGTAAATTCATACAGACTAAGGTGAAACCCAGGCTGTACAACCTGTTGCTTCTAACCTGCTTACAATCATTTTTTAAAAAATTTTTTAGAAAATAGTTCAAATTAATGTATTCTGGATTTTCAGCAAAACCAAATTACCTGTAGAATGAAGAGGGTACTACGACCATACAGGGGCCCTTTCTTAACTATTGAGAGCTTCTGCTACAGGTAGCAGTAATACCTGGGGAAGAGGAATGAAAGTGAGAAAAATCGAAATGAAAGAGTGTAAAAAAAAACTTGTTCAATTTTCACTTCTGTTCCTTGGAAAAGCACCCAGCCTCAGATGCCTCACAAAAACTGGCTTTGTGGGGATTGTCTGTTCAGTTCAGGAACACTTCTGAAGGGAAAGGTTATAAATTAAGTCAATAAGATGTCCTACTGGCGCTATATAATAATAATAATATTGCATTTGATATCGCGCTTTTCACGTCTTCAAGACGTCTCAAAACGCTTCACACAATATAATGTAAAATGAATTAACTGTATATTTGTGGGCGAAACACGGCAGCCAAATGGGCACAGCAGTGTTCCACAAACAGTCATGGATTGAAGTGACCAATTTATTATTGTTTTTTTTCCTGAGGGATTATTATTAGGCGTGTGGAGTAATGAAACTAGCCCAAGGTTTCGCCCTGCCGGGAATTGAACCCAGGTCTCTCGCTTGAGAGGCGAGGGGTCTAACCACTGAGCTACAGGATTCCACAAAAATATAAATTGTAATCTATAATAAGATTGAACTAATTAGAGGTAATAAGGAATCAACAGGTTAAATAGTGAATGATTCTTCCCTCTGGTAGAGGGATTTATTATGAAGGGGAAGATAGTTAGAACTGAGGTCAGGAGCATTTCTTCACACAGAGACTGGCTCTTATTTCAGCAAAGAAAAAGAAACAGAACGCAAAAGTGCTGGTCATTTTGATGTTGTTTGGGATACAAAGTTATGTATTAATGTTGAAATGTCAAATTCATGAATTGCAAACCACAGGTCGCAATTAACACAACAAATCCAGTTTGCGAATCACACAAAATTGGACCCCATTAATGTTGGCACAGTGTAAAGGTATACAACTTTGCTCAGCACTGAGAGCTACTGAATCCCTCATCAAACCATTCTCCTCCATCTTGCTGGAATGCTTGTGGTAACTTTTATTGAACTGTTTAGAATTCAAGACTTGGAGAGGTCTGAGAAGCAGCTATTGAGTAAAATAGATGAGCTGAATTCCAAGTCCCTACAGCCAGAGATCAGCGAGCCCCATCTGGCAGGAAAGCTCCGAGGTCTGCAGGTTTCAGAGCGAACTCTGACAGCTGTGGTAAGAACTTCATTTTCAATCGTTTCCTTCCCTGAAATCACAGTCACCTGAAGTAATCTTGGTCGGACATTCGACCAGATGGCAAAGAGGCGTTGGTATCTCAGTCCTCGATGGGTGTCCCATTCTGACAAAAGCTTTGTTTTCAAGTTGATGCATTTCCAATCATTGTTTTAACCATTATCCTACTTCAGAAACAGTTTTCACTGTTAGTTAATGCGATGAACACTCCAAAGATTGATGGGAGTGAAAAATGCATTGTTTCTTAATAGATTCTATGTGATACTGAAACATCGCGACTTCCAAACCAGGGCTAATGTAATATAACCTACAGCATACCCTTTAATATTTTTACTCCTCAAGTTTCTATCCATCTTTCTTAAATGCATTGATTATTTTTAAACACCTCGACTAATTTCTTATCTATAGCTCTCCTGAGTGGTGTCTGTAGTTCAACGCTTTGAATGAAGTGAGTGAATGTTGCTATTTAAATACACAACAATAATTTATATAGCTTTCACGTCGATAGGACATCCCAAGGCATGATGTTAGAAGCCTTTTGTAAAGTACTGCTAAGATGAGTGCTTCTGAGTGTTTAAGCATTCTGGGATGCATTCTTGCGTGAGGTGCGCTATATAAATGCAAGTTGTTGTTGTTGCTTGTGTCAGAGGAGTGGTGACGGGTTTGTGTTGACTAATGAAACCTTGGATGGGTTACTATCACTACTTAGCTAATCTAATCGTATTGTGCACTGTATGTATTATCTCATTGTGCTGGGCTAAATCATCTCACTGACAAAAAAAAGCATCAGCTTACCCTAGCAAAGCAAGGAATGGGTGAAGTATTTAAAATAAAGGAACTAAAACAACTGTTCAAGACCAAACTAGGCTTTGAAAGTTTTTAAAAAAAACTGACATGGAATCCATTTTATTCTCAGGTAAAAGGCTCTTCACATTTGATTTTATTCACAGGATTGACACCTGGTGGTGTGTTCAGTGTAACTACAACTTGCACTGAAGACGCCACCAGGCATGGAAAAAACTTTAGCACAATAAACGTCTCAGCATAGAATTATGTAGAATGTTCCAGCATGGAAATAGGCCATTCGGCGCTGGTGTTTGTACTCCAAGTGAGGCCCCCACCCATCTTAATACTCTCTCCCACAGCCCTCTATTCCCTTCTCTCAAGGTGATTCACATTAATTACTCTCATATATAGTTTCTGCTTTTGTAGGCAAATGTGACACTGACAGTGAGACTGTGTGTACAGTAGGGGAATGTGACACTGCCAACAACAACAACAAATTACATTTGTATAGTGGCTTTCACATCGGGAGGAAGTCCCAAAGTGCTGGACAGTCAAGGGGTGAACCTGAGCTGGTGGTTGGCATCAGGAGGGGTGGAGGGCAGGGAGGATGGAAGAAGGGTGAACGAAAGCACGGTCGAAGAGGAAGGTCTTGAGACGGGCCTTGAAGGGGGCAAGGGAGGGGCTGAGGCAAGGGGACTGTGGGATGGAGTTCCAAAGGGTGGGGGCAGAAAGGTTGAAGGCCCGACCGTCGATGGTGGGGCAGGCCAGGCGGGCGATGTGGAGTAGGCCAGAGTCCATTAAGCGGAAGGAGCGTACAGGCCGGTATGGGGTTAGCAGGTCACAGAGGTAGGGAGGAGCAAGGGAGGGTTTTGAAAGCAAGGACGAGGAATTTGAACTCGATCCTCTGACAGTTAGACTCTGTGTGTACGGTAGAGGAGTGACAGTCGGACTCTACGTGCATTGGGGGAGTGTGGTAGGCTTTTATTGTGTACTGATAAAACTCTTCATACTATATTTGGAACGTCTTTCCCCAAACCAGGAAGGTTGCTTGAAACCGTCGCGTTTTAGACCACATTATATACAACTTCACCATTTCTTTGAAGCTTACAGAACAGGAGAGAGCAGATGTGGTGGTGAGGAGGAATCGGTGGCATTCAGAGAACCAGCTGAGGATGAAAGAGGAGGAGGTGAAGAAGCAGTACGAGTACTTTGAACATCACAAACAGAAGCAGCGACAGCAGCTGGCAGAGCTGAGGGAACGCGAGCACTGGCTGCAGAACCGGGTTTACGAGCTGGAGCGAGGAATGATCGAGGGCAAAGCCACCCATGCTGTGCTGAGAACTGAGCTGCAAAAGGCCACAGTAAAGGCCGCAGAGCAGGAGCAAGCGAGCTCCCCGTGGGGAGGTGCCTCAGTGCCCGCCACTGAACTCCCTGAGGAAGGAAACTTTCCGATGGATGGAGTGGACGACGTCAAGAACCACATTGAGATGCTTGAGCAAGACCTGAAGAAGCTGCTGGAGAGGGAAGAGGCCGGTAACCAGGAGAAGGAGCAGCTCCGCCACAGCTTCCAGCAGGTGGAGGACAACGAGGACTTCCTCGGCCACAAGCTGGAGGACTTGCGCTCGTGGGTCCACCAGCTGAAGCTGTCGGAGGGCAGCCTACAAGAAAAGGTGGAGGATCTGGAGAGGGAGAGACGCAAGCTCACAGCAGAGCTGGAAGACAAACAGGAGAGGGAAGAATACCTGAGGGAAGTGCTGGAAGAGAATGAAAAATTGAAACTTTTAGTGGAGGAGAGGTGCCAACCATTTGAAAGCGCACTGGTAAGCAGACATGGGGTACACTTCCACATAATAATAATAATAATAATCCTTGCATTTGATATAGTGCTTTTCACGTCGGGAGGACATCCCAAAGCGCTTCACAGAACACACTGTAAGGTGAATTGACTGTATATTTGTGGGCGAACGCGGCAGCCTCGCGCACAGCAATGTCCCACAAACAGTCATAGATTGATAATGACCAATTTATTATTGTTTTTGGTTTTGGAGGGATTATTATTAGGCTCTGTGTGGAGTAAGGAAACTTGCCCAAGGTTTCGCCCTGTCTGGAATTGAACTCAGGTCTCCCACTTGCAAAGCGAGTGCTCTAACCACTGAGCTACAGGACTCCACATGTATGCAGATGACACCCAACTCTATTTTTCCACCTCACTTTGCGATCCCCACTCCCCTGATGTTCTGTCAGCCTGCCTGTCAGACATCAAGAGCTGGATGAGCATGAATTTCCTTCAGCTAAATGTTGACAAGATGGAAACCATACCCTTTGGCTCTCGTCAACGTCTTAAATTGCACAGTTCTCACCTCCTCCACCTACCCGACCTCCCCGAAAACTCTCTGAACCCATACGCAACATAGGCGTCAGGTTCAACCCTCAATTATCCTTCCTCCCCCACATCCGGTCCCTCACCAGCACCGTTTTCTTCCATCTCCAATGCATCACTCGTCTCTGCCAATATCTCACCCCAAAAGCCACCGAAACCCTGGTCCATGCTTTTGTCACCTCTCGGCTGGACTATTCAAATGCCCTCCTCGCCGGTCTCCCCTCCACTACCATTCATAAAATCCAGGTCATCCAAAACTCTGCCGCCCGCATTCTTACTTGTACCAAACTCCGCTCCCCGATTACCCCAGTCCTTGCCAGACTGCACTGGCTGCCTGTCCCAGAGAGGATCGACATCAAAATCCTCACTCTTGTCTTCAAATCCCTCCACTCCTCTGCACTCCCCTACCTCTTTGACCTCTTTCCTCATAAAAGTGCCCATTTTCTTCACTCCACCGGGTCTGGCCTCCTCCTTGTCCCCCGAATCCTCCGCTCCACCATCGGCAGCCCTGTCTTCAGCTACTACGGCCCGAGGCTCTGGAACTCCCTTCCTCACTCCCTTCGCCTCATCCCCTCGCTTCCTATTTTCAGGTCTCGGCTAAAGACCTTTCTTTTCGACAGGGCCTTTGATCACCTTCCTCCCCCTCCCCCTGGCTCTGCCCCGGTATCCATTATTTTGAAGCGCTCTGAGATGCTGTCCAGCGTGAAGGGCTCCATATAAATCCAAGTTGTTGTTGTTGTTGTAAGCACTGGCACAGACATCAGCAAGAGGCAATAATTGGAAATAAGCTTAAGTGTTAGAAAACACCGCTTGTCATGTCTTCCTTGCTGAAGAATCATCATTTCAAAAGACTCCCGTCATCTTATTTTGTTTCTTCTTAACAATTTTTCTGCTCCAATTTTCTCGACTTCTCTATCCCATTTTTTGAGTTCTTTATTCTTCAATGGCTTCAAAGACACAGATCACCCTCCAGCACCTCACTCGAGTGACCGTGCCTGAGCCTTGACACTGAGTGCTTCAGGCTGTTAGACTGATTTGAGGCATCAGGATTGAGCCCCATCCCTGTTCTCAACCGAGACCAGAAATTCTACCTAGTGTTCACTGGTAAGACCATTTTGTCCTAAAATGTAAAATCGTGCAAAACTTGAAATTTCTTAAATTGGGTATTAATTTGGAAGCTGGGCTACTTTAAGCCCTGAGGAAAACCAAATCAAGACCGAACTTAAGCATTTTCCATCATTCTTAAATTTTCAAGGAGACTGCACCTGCAGGTTAAAATTAGGTGGAATTTCAGGCCTTGAATGTATATATACTCACACACGTGTGTGTGTGTGTGCGTGTGTGTGCACACTGTCCATTAATGGTCTCTGGATAACAATCAATGGTCATCCTCTCCTTAGCCCTGGGCACTGAGGCCAATTGTAGCACCTCAACTGCTGCCCTGGCTAAGATCAACAACTCAGCACAGACTGGGAGTTGAACTTGCAACCTTTGGGTCTTGTACGGACTAGTACTGGCCCAGATGATGCTTTTACCCATTATTCTTGACAGCAATATTTCAATATGGACTGCCTTTCATGACTTTAACGACACAAGAGAAACAAATGTTACCTGCTCTCATGCAGCCCTGTTTGTTCTCTGTTCTAGAACGAGAGTGAATTACACTTCAGGACAGGTGAAGTACAGCTAGATCAAGAGATTGCTCAGAAGGTGAGATAAAAGGCTTCGTCCACACACTATCCATGTTTACTCCCATTTCTGATCATGTCAAACTGCAATTTAGAGAATTCTGCAGTTTCTTGTTATAGTTTTACTCACACACTTGTCTTCTCGTCACATATTTAAGATCTAGTGGCTAGAAAAAAACAGCTCAGGAGTAAACAAAACACCAAATACTGCAGATGCTAGAAATCTGGAAGCTAAGGAGTAAGGTTGGAAGCTGCAGCATTCCTGTTATTCCGCTATGTAATTTCTATTAGTACAGTAAATAAAATGCACCTGTATCAGTGCTCATATACGTCAAATCATGTTAAATCCATGACTGTATTTCTGATGCCAGAATGCTATTATGCATCTAGGGACTAAAAATACTTTGTGCAGTTGAAATACTTGGTTCTTACCACAAGATGTCCATAGTGTGCTTTACAGTAGAATACACAACAGAACAACCAGCAACTTCCTTCAGCCCTGAACTAACTTCATAACCTAGTTGCTGAAGAAAAAAGAGAATGAATGAGGTTGAATGAAGTTTTTAGTTCTGACAATGCTGCTTCTTGAACCTATTAGATTGCTGTAGAAAGAGTGTTATGAGTAATACAGAAACATTCTTGTTTGATCCTGGATGAAGCATTTTATAGACTGGATTTCATTTCATTTCAGATAGCCATTGCTCCCTTACACAGCAACCTATTCAGGCCAATTTTCTTCTCAGTACAACAATATCCTAAATTACAATAAGATTTTGTTTAAATAAAGCAATATTGAGTAATCAATTTATGATTAGTGGTTGATTTTTTTCCAAGTTTCTAAAGTTAGGAATGATGGATAACATCTTTGTATTAACCAAATAACTGTTAATGCTTGATAATGCCCATTGTTTTTTCAGTTGATTCCATGCATCTTCCTGTGTTTAAGTTAATGAACTATCAATCATTGAATTATTTATCGATCATTGAAAATCACTCAAAATAGAAAGCTACATAAAGTTGAGCCTTTGGAAAGGAGACTTGACCAAATTGCTTACCTAATACTGAACAACTTTACACATGGCAGAAATGACTCAACCACTGTGATCTACCAAGCAGCCATTACTAATGCTTGGGATTGTTTTGTTTCATGTTTAAAATCCATGGGATTTCATATGACAATCGTGTCACTTGTGATAGTGATTGTGATAGAGCCCACAGAGCAAGATCATGTTGTATTACCTCAGACTCATTGAATACCACCCACATTTGATTGTTGTGCAGAAAGTTGTGCTTTTTTCCCATAATTTAAAGCAAATTAAGATCTCCCAATAGATGATTTTTATTTGCTCGTAGACCCCAGTTGCTAGTTCTTTCTGTGTTTAATGATTTTATTTTTCAGGTCATTGAAAACTTAAAGACTAAAAACCAAAATCTACTTGAAAATCTTGAAGCTTTGAGAATTGAGCTTTGGAAGAAAGAAGGGGTGCTGGTTAAATACCAGGCTCTCGGGATCAGCTCTTTGGATGCCGAGAGCATGCGGCAAGGCCTGGCTAAAGACTTTCATACTCTTTTGGAGAGCATGAAAGCCTTAGAGCAGAAATTAGCGGAGGCAGAGAAGAGAAGGCTGCAAACCGAGATGGAGAAGGAGAGGGTGGAGGAGGATTATGAACTAGTTGTTAGGGAGCACGAGGAACTGCAGCTTAGCTTCGATAAAACCTGTTACCAGTATGTGACAGCTGTGTGCCAGCTCCACGAGTTTACTGATGGCGGCTCAGAGGTAGACACGCTACTTGTGAAACTTAGTGAGGTGGTGCGACAGGTAACTTGAGTGTGTGCTAATGAGCAATTTCATTCCATCCAAGCCTTTCCTTTGCAGCATTTTTACATTTATAGAGATGAATTATTCTATTGATTCTCAAGGGTACATTTGTCAATTCATTGTCAAGTATGAAAATAAATGAGCTTTTGATGGAAGTGCACAAACATACCCCTTCTGCTGGCTCAGTTGGAAAACTCACTGCTCAACGTCAAACTGAGCGATGATGATGATAATCCCTGCATTTGATATAGCCCTGTATCACATAATTGAGATGCCTCAAAGCACTTCAAAGAATTTTACTGTTAAGTATAGTGACTGTGTATTTTGTTGGAAAATACAGCAGCCAATGTGTCCGACAAACAGCTATGAAGTGAGTGACTAATTTTGTTTGGAGCTTGTTAGCCAGGACACTATGAGAAACTCTTCTCTTTTCGAGAAGTCCCATGGGATCTTTGATGTTCAGCTGAACAGGCAGATGGGGCCTTGGTTTAATGTCTTATTTGAAGAACCGCGCCTCCAACAATGCAGCCCTCCTCCAGTATTGCACTGAAGTGTTACCCTAGACTGTGTGGGCTCAAAGTTCCGACATGAGACTTGAACCCTCAATCTTTGGACTCTGGAAGGATATATAGGAAGAAGAGTTGCTGTAAGTCTTCTGGTATCTGAGCCAAAGCAATGGCTGGATGGAATGAGGCCTGCATGGGTTTGTGGTGTTGTAGCCCATGCACTGGGGGTGCAGTTTGGGATTTTCTGAAATATTATTTGGAGTGAAATATGTACCATACAATATTACAATTGTCTGGGTTTTCTGAAATATCCCTTGTTACTGGAATTGATTATATTTCAACAAAATGTGAAAAAAACTCATTAAAATCTAAATGCTAAGGCAGCAAGGAAGTCACAGTCATTGTGGAATAATTTCGATCAATGCACCATTTGCTTTAGAGTTACAAACAGATAACAAGTCCCAGGATGGAAAGAGCATCCAAACACTCTTGGCTGCTGAGCTGATTCTCTTTATTGTTGTTGCGTGCCCATATTGTAGAGCATGGATTGATAATTGGGGAGAAAAAAACATAATTTTAAATATCCTATGTCAGTAATTAGAAAATTAATTGGATCTATTAAATTTATAGAAAATAAATTATCTTCCATTACAGGGACTACAGCTTATTGCTGCTCAGTGTTTACCCTCTTTAGCTGGAATTATAAATGTGGTGCTTTTGCTGATGTTTTCTAAATACTGAGCAAAATGCTATTTTGTGTGTGTGTGTGTGTGTGTGCAGACAGTTTAAATCTGTGCATTTCCCCACACAAGCGGAGGAAATTGGGTCTAGTGTAAACATGCATACGAGAACAAGTATTTGCACACAGGGTATGCCCTAGCTAGAGGCAAACTAGTGGTAGGCTGCTGAGGGTTGGCAGATTTCTGGGAAAAGCAGTTTTTTTTGAATGCTTGACCAACAAAATTGAAATGTGCGACTGGGCTACAGTGAGTGCCATATGGTAGCGGCGGCAGCGGCCTGCAGACGTTTTACAGTAAATTCATTTCTCCACTACCCCACAGGAAGTGTGCTATATAAATTAAAGTTGTTGTTGTTAAGGCTATCAAATGTCTAAGGTGGGAGGGGGTAGCGCACTAGAGTTTTGCTGCGAACGACAGATTGTCTTGAGCGGCTTCTGTTGCACACCTGGCTGAATACGCTGTTTGTGTAAATGCAGTTCTACCTCCCATGATGAGTAGTGCCCTCTCTGCCATTTTGATGCTTTCTAATCAAAATTTTCTCTTTCTCCTTCAGGAATCTTCAAAGCATAAGCAGCTGAGCAGCCTCTGTAGTGCAATCTTTCACCATGTGGTGAGCTCACATTCTGGCCAATGCACAACAGTGAGTCAGTGCATAATCCATGCAAGCTTTTATTTTGTATCCAGTTAACACAGGAGACACTATTATAGTCGCACAAGAAATGAATCCCAACATGCATAAGAGCATAGGAATGCATAGGTACAAAAAGCACCATATTGCCCACTCTAGGTGTAAAATAATTAATATGAATCATTTGTTCATTTTCCCTCTTCTAAACTTGTGTGCATAGATGGCATTAACACTTGATTTGTTAACATCAGTGTGAAATGCTGGCGCCAAAAAAAAATGTAGAAGTTTTGGACAAACCAGTGAAACTTCTCCCATTTTCTAGTTCGTTTTTAGAATCCTTGGTGTCGTTTTTCCTTTGCCAGTGAACTGGATTCTGAAACTTTAGGACTTATTTTGAAATTGCTTTTAGTTTTTTTTATTTAGCCTATTTTTGAGAAGGAGACAGAACGATCAGAGCCAGACCTGTTGAGAACCTTTGTAGATAAATTATTTATTCATACTTTTTCACAAACACTTTCTGTTTAAAAATTACTTACTGGGCTGAAGGAATGGAAACTGTTGGGGAAAAAGCATTTTTTTCAGCTTTGTTTAATTTGCCTAGTTTATTGGTTTGAACATTTATACTGCATAGTCTAAGAGGATTCTAAATGTAAACAAACTCTTTAATTATACTGACTGTGCCCTCTTTGCACCATTGACAGTCTCCCCTTCCTTTATATCCCCTGTTTATTGCACATCCTAACAAAATCCCTTTGCATTCTTGAGGTCTAATCAAAAATTCATCACTCAGTCAAGTAGGAATTCCACTCCAAAATCAAATCATAGGAATGAACACAGATCACTTTGGAGTAGAGTTTCTGTGTGGTGTGCTTCTGGTTTCTTTATTAAGGAATCCCATTAGAAATTGCCACATATTCATACTCAGTGTCCTCTCATTAAATAAACTAATTTAATTGCAAACTTATATCGAATTTATTGTTCTAGTGTCACTCACTACTGTGTAAATTTGAATCATACCCATTAAATTTGCTGAGCTCTCCATATGTTGTCAATGAGTTTAATGCTTTAAGGATGTCTCTAATGCAATCACTGGGCAGATGTATTCAAATGAATCACAACTGAAACATGCATCTTCACATATTAAGATCAATTTGCCTCATGCAGCGCTGTTGAAATGTTTTGAAATGAACTGAAGTAATTTCAGTGGGTATTTTAAACTTGTTTTTGTTTCCTTTCACAGGAGGAGCAGAGCTCTCCCAGCAGATACAGAGACTTGAAGAACTCTTTGAGCCACTTACGATCTCAGCTCCAGGTAAAATAATACATTGGCTTTGTAGATTACTTCCTGCTTGACACAACACAAATGTATTTTGTATCTTGTTGTCCACATACTTAACATATACCCGTAAGACTGGCACAAAATACTGTTCTAACTAACTGCAGGTGAACCTTATTATAACACCATTCAATACAGAGCTGCTTCAGTTGTAAGGTGGCTAGGTTATGGACTCCAACGTTTACAGGGTGACCTCATAATTAAAAGTCTTGCTAGAGTGCCGGTCCGCTTTTATCATGAGTGCCCCATGGTCAGTGGTTACCAGAAGTGCGATTGCACCCTTCACAAGGGACAGAGTCTTGGAGCCTTTGCATCTATTCTCCATTCAGTGAAGAGCAGATGGATATGGGCTTGGGGCAGGATGGAGAAAGGGGGAGAATGACGTTTTTGTTCCTTTATTTTTGTTTAGTTATATTGATTTGTAGTCGATAATTTCAGTGCTGGAACATCATCTTTCAACTCTGAAATCAAATACTAAACTCGGGCATCTTGGTTCCACGTAGAACGGGGATATCTTGTTTCGAGAAGAGTTGCTGAGGGACAAATGGACATCTCTGCTGGATCCATCTCGTAACAAGGCGATTCAGACACCCTCCATAGGGCAGTGTGTTCAAGAGGCCATGATCATTGCAAGTACGGTGTTACACACAGCTTTACATGCTCAGATTGACCTTTCTGCTTGTTTAAATGCTACTGTCTATCCAATAAGAGTGTGCTTTGCTCTTAAGATGGCACAAGTCAAATAAACCACATATTTGTGTTCTACTTAACAGAGTTGGCTTCGGAATGTATTTACGATTACCCGAAATTCTCAGAGGCTATCAAGGAAGGTCGTCTTACACCACTGCTGGAATCACATTCCTCTCCATTGGCAGAGATGATGCAGGCTCTTAGATGCGGTGATGTGGAGCAGGTGAAGAAAGTCTCTTCTATTGGTCATTACTGAATGTACTTCATTAACTTCAACTATTCAGATAATTATTTAGGGAGGACAAGTTTGCAGGGCTATGGGGAGAGTGTGGGGGAGTGAGACTGATTTGGATAACTCTTTTCAAAGAGCCGACGCAGACACGATGGGCTGAATGGCCTCCTTCTGTGCTGTATAATTCTATGATTTTATGGTTCTATTTGTAAAGATTTGTTTGCGTGTTTTGGTTGTGTATTGCATCAACCAATATGATGCTTCTTCTCTGATGATTCAAGGCTTGGGGTGGGGTTAATCCTTATGTGGAATGGACACAGAATACAGGAAAATTCAGGTTTGAACACCAGTCTGTACTAAACTAGCTAATGTCAGATGGGTTAAGATAAGAGTTGAACAAGTATCCTAGATTGGGGAAGGAACAGACAAGAGTTTAATTTGCTGATTACTAAAACAGCAACAACAGCTTGATTTATATCACGCCCTTCACGGAGGATAGTGTTTTGGTTGTGCTGACATCACTGTCCCATGATGTGTGCTGTACTGTGCTCCTGATCACTCTCCTATGTGTATGTGTGGTGTGAAGTGAGGACAGGATTAGGTTCACATGTGATTTCCTCCCCTTCCCCCCACCACCAGTTGCTTCACTTGCTGACCATCACTGTTCAGGCTCATAGATAAAGAATGAGCACCACAATGATGTCCCTCGTGTACCTTTAAGAAATTGTATGTCAATGGGACTTTGAGCAATTGATCACACAACACAGTACCTGTCCAGCTAGGACCATCCTATTCATTAGGGCTTTGAGGTCATGTCTATAGTAAGAATTTTTTTAATTTCATATAATACCTTTCACATTGGAGGACATTACAAAGCACCTCTTGGATTTGCTGTAAAGTTTAGATCCTTTGTAGGTGAATGTTTGAGCACAGTCTGTTTTGAGCTCCTCTCCCAGGAGGGAGGGCCCAAAGGACCATCAGAAGAATCTGCACTAACTCCTGAAAACGCAAGCTTATTTTGACAATATCATTTATTAATTATTGTAATTTAAATACCAGTTTGTTTCACTTATTAATTAGATAAGTAAGGGCACCTGTAATGAGTTTACACGTTTTACACATCTTGCAAAATTCACCTGGTGGGGGGGGGGGTGGCCCTCATGTGCTTTTAAGAAGTTATAAGACTTAACTGATTAATTGATTTACAATTATTTAGAATGTACTTCCACTCACTGAGCAGTACATGTTTATCATCACTTTGTCCATAGGTCAGAGTTGTCCTTAAAAGACCTGGGACTCAAAAAGAGCTGTCCAGATTGTTGGACCTTGAAAGAGAACAATTAGCAAGGGAGGATAACTCTTCATCCATGGCTGAAAAACTGGGTACTAGTGAGATAGAGCAGGAGAATACGAAGTATGGAGATGACATAATTAACCCCAATGAAATAACACGTCATGCTGTTGTTACAATGGATCCCAATTCCAGTCAACCACAGGCTGCTGTACTGGAGCTTGCCAATCAGAAAGTCCCTGGCGCAAAGTCAAGCAGCACATCTCTACACACGTATAGCAGTTGTGACAATAGTGAGCCTGATGGTCACGCTTTGTCAAGGTCACAGCTCAACATGCAAAGAGAATCCTCCAGCACAGAGGTCATGGCATTCAAAGGCACCATCACCACACTTGAAGCTGAAATACAAAAGCTGCAGACAGAGAAAGCAGAGCTGGACCAACATTTGCAAGGCAAAAACAGCCTGCTACTCAAGACAACTGCAGAAAGAAGTGAACTGGAGAAAAAACTGTGCGCTACAGAAAGTCAAGTCACAATTTGTCTGAGAAACTTGATGCGGTGACGCAAGAAAAGATGAAGGAAGAAGAAACGATGAAGAACAACTTGAGAAAGGAGAATGAAGTGCTGGAGAAGACAAACAAGGAGCTGCTAAATAGAATAGCAAAGCTGGAAAATGAGCGGAGGAAAATGGAGGTAGAGTTACAGGAAGAGAATCAGAACGCTTTACAGAACTTTTCGATGCTGGCAGAGGAGAAGCAGAAACTGGAAGAACAGCTCGCCTCTGTGCAGAGAGCAAATACGCAGCAGATATTGGAATGTCATCAGGCTGCTAAAGGAATGAGTACTCAAAATGAGAAACTGAAGAAAAGAATAGCAGAGCTGGAAAGCGAAGATAAAATACTTATTGATGCAATGACAGGGCTGAAGGAAGAGATAGAAAAGGGAAAGCAAGATAATCACCTACTGTTCAACAAGATGAACAGGCTTGAGAATGAGAAGGCAGAGGTTGGTCATCGAAATGTGCAACTGTTGAAAGGAGAGAACGAGGAGCTTTCAGAGAAGGTCAATATATTAGAAAGCAAAGCAGAACAGTATCTTACTCAAATCACTGCCCTGCAGCACAAACTGAACCGTTTGGAGCACGTAAACAGCAAATTGATGAGATTGAATGAAAATCAAATTGAAGAAATGAATGTGGAAATAACTGATGAAAAAGACAAATTGGTGGAATCTGCTGAGATTCTCGAGCAACCAAATAAGCAATCACTGCAGGATACTTCTTTGGTAAAAGAAGATGGGGAGACAGTATTCAAAACTGAACAAATATTTTCATTGAGCAAAGGTCTGGCAAGGCAGAAGTATGGATTTAATGATGGATTGACAGAGTCACCTATAGTGAAAGACATTGGAGGACCTACTGACGATTCAAAGCTGGGGTCTAATAAGGGATCGCAGCAGGAAGAATGTGTGGCCAAACTAATCGGAGAGGGGGTGAGACGGTGCTCAGCAGAAGGCTTGGTTGTGAATGGTGCTGCTCCAGAAGCTCTTTATCACTGTGACAAAACTGAACAACTGGAATGTGCTGCTCAGGTAAGGAGAATCAGCAGCAAAAAAAGGGTTGGATAATTGGAAAAAAAACGCAACATTTCTTTTCAATCTAGGGCTAAAAAACCGTCATTCAATTGCAGTCTGGCTTTTTAAAAGGTAAATTATTTTCAATTTTACCCTTTTGATGAATGGAATCAAAAAAAAGTGAAGGGCCCACGAAAGACTGGCTTGACAGCACCCTAACGCGTCAAAAGCATCTCAAAGTGCTTCACGAGTATTTGGTGCTTACTTTTAAAAGAAACTACAGTAGTAAACCCTTGCTTAGCTAGACTCCACATATGCAGAATTCAGAATTTTTTGGGACTAGGTCCCCCAAAAATCTGTGTTTCAAAACTCCCACCATCCCATGTGGTGCCCACAGTTCGACACAGGTGATGTGTTTAGCTAATGGCATTAACAGAGCTACATCACATCAGTGGTGATTAGAGAACTATAGCTATTTTTGTTTTTCTTTATGTCTATTTCATTTATTTAAAATTCTTTTTTATTCATTTTAAATGTTAGGGATTAGGATTAGCATTTAGCTGGGGGTTTAGTGCATTGTCACTATAAATGAACATACAATGGTACTAAGTAAACCTTCTTTATAATAATAATAATAAAAATCCTTGCATTTCTCTTGAAGGAAAAAGATGAGATAAACAAAGTTCAACAAAGTGGTCTGATGCAAGCTGAGGCCATGTTTACAGCTGAAGACGTATCATTAAAAACTGTAAAGCAGCCCAGGACTGAGGTAATATTAAAGTAACAAGTTAGAATCATAACATTTATGGCATATTTCTAACCCATTGAGTCTGTACTGGCTCTTTGAGCAAGGTGTTCATTCAAATCCACAGCCCTGCCTTATCTCCAAAAGCCTCTGTCCTTCATAAATCTGTGTACTTCCCACTTGAAACTCACAATGGAGTGATTTTTACTATCAAAATGAGAAGTCACATTTTGCTTCATTCAACTTCACCTGTCACTGATCTGCCCAATGTGCTAATCTATTTAAAGTCCTCCTGCAGTCTTTTGCCATCTTCCTCACTATTCACTATAAACTCAAGCTTGGAATCATCCATAAACCTTGATATTGATATTGATATAAGGCGAGGAGAGTGGTGGAAGAGAAGGACTGATTGGGAGTAGCGGAGAGTGGGGAGTAGAAGAGGGAGAATTTTCGGGGGGATGGGGGTGCAGCTTGAGTCAGGGTTGCAACCAAAACTCGCACGCGGAGATCAAGAGAAGAGTGGGACATGGTCAGCCCACAGGCATGACGGGGCTAGGGGAGGCAGCACAAAGGGGAGAGAGAGGGAATGACACTCATGGTTTTGTTTGATACCAAAGTCAGAGAGCGAGAGAGATGGTGGACGGGGTGGCAAAGGAAGAGGTCAGGGAAGACGTGAGAAAACAGAAATGAAATAAATATATACTTAGCCTGGAGGGTTTGAAAAACGTCAACATTGTAAAGTGTATTTTGTAGGTGAAACATGGCAGCCAATTACACACAGCAGTGTGTCACAAACAGTCGTGGATTGAGTGACCGATTTACTATTATTCGTTTGAGGGGATTATTACCGCCGGAAAGCAATCCACCAATCGACTAGCATGTCTTATTATTATAAGATAAATCCTAACCCCCTAAATAAATATAAACAAGAAGTCCAGTGAAATTTTACCCTGTCGTTTCTTTATTCCTGTTCTACTTTTCTTCTTTTATTCTATCTTTGCCCACAAAAAATACACACGGTCACACCACTTTTCAGTATACAACATTCTGTGAAGAGTTTTGTGATGTCCCGACAATATGTTAAAATTCTATCGTGATTACAAGGATTATTGTTATCATTGACTGTTTTTGGTAAGGGAAAGGAGTGACTTTCAATGTTATTTTTCTAATGTAATAAAACCCCAAATGTTTGATGATTGATGAGAATACACCTTAACCCTAATGTGACCTTGTCTATCTGTGGCATGCGCTTGACAGGGAATTGGAGTCAAGTGTAGTAAATGTATATTTATAGATGAACATGGCCCAATTTGCACATGGCTGTTTTATGGAAGGATTGAGCACCTGTCAACAGCTATGCTTTTGACCCTCTATTGTTTGGGATTGGTATCGCAGTACGTCCGACCTAAGGAATTTAATCTGCCCTCACAAGAGGAAGCAGAGATACAGAAACGTAGAGCTAGCTTGAGAGCTTGGTCATTAGGCTCAGGCCGGGCTTGCCCTGCCAGAGAGGTGACTTGACTTGCTCGGGTGGTTGTGAGCACAGGTTTCACTGGAAGAGGAGAAACGCGATGAATGAGAGGGAAAAAAAAATCTATTTGACTTCATCATTCCAAATAGAACGATACGATGAACTGCACAAGACAAGAGCTGGCACTTCAGCAGCAGATACTGGCGTTGAGGTCTTGTCTCAAAGATCAGACCATTCTACAGAGGAGACTGCAGCAATTAGAACAGCAGCTGGGGATCCTCCAAAACCAATTTGATGAGAAGGTAATAATGTGGGGGTAAACGTTTAGCTTTTAAACTCTTCAATGTGATAATTATCACTATTTGTTAACTCTCATTGGCTCTAATTATTACAAGAATGTGTGATCATTTGGTGTTTAACATTTTATGTCCACCAGATGGCAGCATATTCTGCCAATCTGCCATGGTTTCTCCCAGCTATTAGATTGGGATTGGTATACAGAGAGGGAATCAGATGTTGCTTAAACTCCACACCCCCAACTGGTGGATTAATCGCTCAATGGGAAGGGATGTGTTTCCGAGCTATGGATAGGAGGATGGTGACGATGCTCTCGCATATTTCATGCTGAGCTGTGTTGCTCATCAAGAAGCTCGCAGGGAGTTCCTGGTAACCGCCATCGACCGAGCGAGGGTTCAAATCTCAAATCAAATTAAGAGGCTGCATCAGCCGTTAGTATTTGCATGTGTCCAGCATTAATCTGGATACGTTTGATCAAAGTGGTCAACGCTCACTTTTCAACAGCTTTATGGGAGACGTGATATTTTGTAAAGCACAATGACGGGTTAGAAGTGCAATGTTTGCAACAGGATGTTACAAATAACATCTTCTGATGGTAACTGGTTGTGCATCAAGCTGACCCCTGGGAGGCCTGCAACACTTATGTTCAAGAGTGTCGGAGCAGATTTCCTGTTGGTCAGTGTAATACACGTCTGGCTACCAGACAAAACGCTCCATCCGTGACTTGCTGGTACAAATGTTGAATCTTGACCTCTGCTGTGATCCAGTGAGAATACTGTAATGTATGCTGACTCAGTGTTCTGTGTAGTCTAAGGTTGAAGTAAGTCTAAGAGAAAACAATTCCCAATTGAAAGAACAACTTTGTGCCTTGGAAGAATGGAGCTGTAAAGCACAGGAGCTGAAAGCAAGTTCTGAGCTGATGAAGAGAGAGGTAACCACTGAACACCAAACAGTTAAGACAGCCTGTCAATCTTAGAGCCCCAAACCTGATTATGGAGCTCAGTCAATGCTAAAATGAAATTGTGGAGAACCGTAATTAACCGTGAACATAACTTTGGTGATAGATCATACGATAGCACTGTGCCAGATCCAATTAAATGCTTTGGAGAAGGCCAAAAAGTAAGCCACCAAAGTGTTCAGGACATTATTCCAAAAGTGTGTGTAAATTAGGAAATAGCAGCATTGGCTCAAACATAACATACTGTAGATCATGGATCAGTCCAGATGTTCGAGGGTAATTGGGAGAAAATGTGACATGGTTGATTGCCAGCACTGGAGATAATTATTACATTGACCTGCTTATTGTCAGAACAGTTTGATTGAGCGAAACTAATATCCCTAAACTCTTCCATGTGTGGAACAATAAAGGTGGCTATAGAAACTTTCATGGGGGGTTGGGGGTTACATTAATGGACTGGACTATAAGTAATAAATGGTTTTAGAGCAATATTATTTATTACATCACACAGGGTCCATTTTTCACTGCAGTGGTCAATGAATAATTTGAAATGTGACAACAGTTTCAATAATGTTAAATCTAGGAGGCAGCAGTTTGAAATTAATTCTTAATTCATTCTTTCTGATGTGTGCGTTGACAGTACAAATTGCACAATAAAGGCTAAGTTAGGATAAAATCAGATATTAAATGATATTTGTTTTCTCTTCAGTTTGAAAAGATGGGAAAGAGAAAAACAGAAGCTGAACTGCTTGTAGCTCCATTAAAGGTAGCACCCAGATTCCTTAAACAATTTTAACAGTTGGTGAGTCTTTGTTTTGTCTGAAACATGTCACCATGCTTAAGAGTATCCAAACCAGACAATGTTTCACATATGCATGCCACCTACATGTGAAAAATATCCTATGTCTGGAATAGACACAGAGAGTGGAATACACACACTGAAGGGATGCACCCTGTTTACCTAGTTCCAGAGAGCATTAGGTGCAGGTTGACAAAACCCAAAGTAAGTGAGTGTTGGGGTACTGCTGCAATCTAACCAGTTAAAACTGCGTAGCTTGCTGTTGAGAGTACTCTCTGGCAAGCATCCTGCTGCTTGTTCAGCGAACGTCACTCTATCCGTTAGGTCTTTGGCTTGCAGGGTTAACGGGAGCTGAGTGGTCTGTTCCTCTAAAACCTACAGATGAGCCAGACTGGCTGAGGTGTCATCAGCAGTGCCCTGGAGTATTCGCCTGGCTCAGGAACAAAACAACTGAGACAACACATAAATAAAACATTCTTTTGCCAAGCATATCACCTTTAGAGCCAGTTCAGCTCCAACTCTGCTTATCTCTTGCCCCCACCTCCTCACACCCCCGGACAGTTTTTGGATCTTTGGTGATTCTTCTCCCGATAAACTGATTTGTCAAAAAACAATAGACAAAATTAAGTTATCTTTCAATTTCCTATTTCTCTTTTCTGTTTGGCTATGAGTGTTACCGTAAGTATAGAGACTAAAAGACTCTCATTGACCAATACACTCAATATTCTCCCGTTTGCTGTGGTTTCAATTGCAGGCCAAAGTGTCCTGCCTTATTCAGAAATGCCACGACAGGAACAGCCTGATCATAAAGCTGGTGAAGGGGCTCTGTGGATGTGGCTTTATCAATATGGGCCTGATGGAAGAGGCTGAGGATCTGCTGAATGACACTGCAGTGCTGGAGTACACGAGGACCTTCCTGCCCTCGTACAGCCAACTGGTATGAGCCCGAGACATTCCTACTAATATTCCATAGAAATCACAGAAATTTACAGCGCAGAAGAAGGCCTTTGTGTGTATGCTGGCTCTTTTAAAGAGAATCCTTTCAGTCCCTGCCCTTTCCCCAAACCCATGTTCTTTAGTTCTTTTTTAAAATCTGCTGCTGGTTATCCTCCATTTAGACTTTTTGCTCAAATTCTATTCCATTTTAATGAGTCAGCCAGTCCTGGTACCCACAGGATTTACTTTGTGAAAATGTTCGACTGCATTGGCTCATATTATCACAGTCTTGTGTTCATGGGGAAAGAATGAGCTTGATCAGAGACATTAGGGTTGTGGAGATCACCGCACAAATTGCAGAACTAGTTTATTATTATTATAACTAGTTTGGGCCTGAAATTGCACGATTTAATTCAACGACCATGATCCTGAAAGCCGCCACAGTTAATCTGCATAGAAAGGCTGAAACCAATTCTCTTCTTGGCATTTAGGGATCGATTTCACCCAAGAGGCTGCCTGCCTTGTTGATTAAAGTTAATTTTCCTGACCAGGGAGAGGGAAGATTTTGGCTCTTCTATGCAGATGAACCCTGGGAATCCAATATTAATCAAAAAAGAACCTAGAGCCGAATTCGAGCCTAATACTTATAAAATAAAGGAACTCACTTCAGAGTCTAGTAAAAGGGTGCCAGTAGGTCCTTCAAGAGAAATCCTCCACTTAACTGCAGAGGGAAGCACCTACGGGCAGCTTTCAGGAATGCTGCAAATGTTATCCCTAAATGAAACCTGATTTAGGATTGTAATACTAATTTTCTCTGACCAACTTGTGTTCCTTCGTTCTAGGGGAACATGAAGATTAGTGGAATCTCAGCTGCAAATCCTGACCAAGGTTAGCCAAAGCATTCAAAAATATTGGGGTCAAAATTGCGATATTCCTAAACTCATTTGGTTCCTTTATTATAACCAGAAAGAGTTAAAGAATGGTTTATAGATGGAGAATTGTGCTTAATGACAAATTTGGGCCTGAGCACCCACAAAACGTAGGGAGAAGGGTTTCTTCCTCAGGCTTTTTACTGATCTTTCAGTTTATTTTATAGTGGGGCTAAGAACATAACGATTCAAACTTATTTCACCCATGTACAGTCTCAAAAAGAATTTACACATTCATTTTAAAAGTTCAAATGCTGCACTGGGCCAGGAAAAATGGCTTTAGATGAAAAAAAATGTATTAAAAATTCTGAAAGCGTGGGAATGTGAAGCTATCCTACAAATGATGTGGAAAAGAAAGTGTTCAGTCCAAAAGTTGCTATTAATGACAGATTTATAAGAACAAGAACAATAAATGTATATGTTCACGTCGGGAGGATACCTCAAAGGGTTTCACACAGCTAATGGAGAGCCTGAGCTGAGGGTAGAGAAAGGTAACTGAAAGGACAGTTGGAGGGATTCTGGGATGGAGTTTCAGAGAGTGGGGAAAAATGACTGCATTTCTGTATCCTTGTGACAATTATTGCCTATTAGTATTGGTGATTTGATGATAATTATCATATCTTGCATTTTTCACTTGGTGTATATTTCAAAAATTGATGACCTGTTTAATTTTAGGTTTGCATCCTGGTCTTCTGGACTCTCTTTCCAGTCAAAGGGGAAACATTGTGGATTCCAGTCCATCTTTAATCTACAGGTCATGTGTAGCCAATGCTGACTACCACCCTTCTGAGAACATGCCCCACACAGTCCTGCCTGCTGTGAGTGATCTTTTGAAGTTGAAGTGGAATCCTTTCGCATAGTGGTTAGCACATTCGCCTAGCAAGCGAGAGGATCTGGGTTCGATTCCCAGGCAAAGCGAAACGTTGGGAAAGCTTTCTTACTCCACACACCTCTGTTTACCTAGCAGTATGATTGGTGGATCGCTTTTCCGTGGTAATAGTCCCTTAAAAAAATTTTGATCACTCAATCCACAAGGTTTTGTGGGACACTGCTGTGCGCAATTGGCTGCCGTGTTTCGCCCATAAAATATACAGTTAATTCACTTTACAGTATATTCTGCGAAAGGCTTTGAGTCGTCTCGAAGGCATAATAAGGCACTATATCAAATGCAAGGATTATTATTATGTTAGTCCTGTCCTTCATAGAATGGGGATTAAATCTGGGATGCTCAACAACAACAACAGCTTGCTTTTATATAGCACCATTCACACAAGATAGCATCTCAGAGCACTGCTAAGGATCTGTGTGGCTTGGTTTTATATTAGTGATGCGTTTACCAACTGAGCTAACCAGTGATACTACTAGTCATTGTTCTGGTTGATACCAATGGTTGGGAAAGCATGTTATTGTGTGACAAATTCTGTCTAGAGAGCAGAGTTTGTCAGTGTGCAAACAACCAGGGCCTGAAAAGACCATTGTCTTAAAGCTTAAGATCGTGCAACATTTTGGAATATTCTTAAATTCACTCTTAATAGATTATTAATAATAATCCTTGCATTTGATGTAGCACCTTTTCCTTTGGGAGGACATCTAAAAACACTTCAAATGATTTACTGTAATGTGCGGTGGCTGTGCGTTTTGTAGAAAACTGCTTTTCTACTGTTCCAACTGTAGAAAAATAGCTTCCAAATTGTGTCTAAATATATGAAATTTCAAAACTCTGCATACCTTAAATTCTAGATTACTAGTCTTAAAACCATGAGTGAATTCAGCCCTCTGACCTTTATTCTTTGTCACTGTCATTCGATCTAATCCATGCAGTAACACTTGTGAAACACAGGTGGCTGACCTATTACAGGTTTATCTTGTAATATTTTTGAAATGTTTCTATACTCAGAGGGCTGAGAGATGCAATCTCTAAATGGCTGGCCTTACCCTCCTGAGATTTGGATTGAAATCCAGCCCAGATACTGATGGTGTTCTCTCTGACAATTAAATTAAATTAAATCAGGTTGGCGAGTTGTGAGTGAATCCCTTTAGACCTGACTGATGTGCATGATTAAACCCAAAGCCTGCAATTCCACCCAGTCTTAGCTCGTAGAACCATTTTGTCTTAAAATTGAAGATTGCAACAGAATTATGGAAAATTGATCATAACCAGGGCTCAGGTGCCACTGATTCAGATTGAGTTGAATAATGGGCGGGAATAGTCTTGACTCCTACGCTGATGTGAAAGGTCATCAAAGAGGATTAGCAAAGAATTTTCTATATATCCAGATTTCACATTTTCTGCTGTCACACCATGCAATACATTTGTCTATGATTAATTTGAGATGATTTAATTCAGTGTTTATAAAATGTTAGGAGACTTGTTGTTCTGTCCCTTTCCATTTTTCTCTACTGTTCATCACCCCTAGCCCATCGGATGGGCAGTCATTTGATGCCAGACCACTTGTCAGTGCTGTGGAAAGTGCATGAGAGTGGCTTGGGATGAGTCTACTTATTGTTGTCTTACTAGAGCTGGACCATTTACTCACTGTATTGGGAACCCTCGTCCTATCTCTCAATTGCAAGGTGCATTGGAGCACTGGTGTGCTAGGCCCACAGGGTCTTCATCAATATTCGATGAAGAAAGCCCTTGGCCACCTTACAGAATAATAAGGTGAACGTACAGATGGTTTCCTTTGATGAAACTTGTTTCTAACATTGAACATGCTTTGATATTGCAGTTTTGTTCCTTGTTGTATTGTTTTATCAGTTGCCTCTCTCTGTTGGAGATGTGGTCCGAGTCACCGGGTTCCCAGATAGCCATGGATTGTACCACGCTGAAGTGAATGCGGTATTGGGGCTGGTTCCAGCCAGCTTTCTGGATGAGGCAGATGATGTCCATCGTGCACACACACCTCAGAGCAAGTCTACTCTGAATGCACAGCTGAGTAGCCCAGAAAGGATCCTAGCGTTCTACCAACAGCTTCAGCAGGGACATAGCAGTAACTACCAGGTAAACTACACCATAACTAAAATCTGCTCAAACTATTGCATGTGAAATCGGCTTACTTTGATTAAAAAATAATAAACATATCACTTTTGTTTTAAAAAGTTGAAAAATGTAATGTTTCATAACAAATTCAATGTGACAATTAATTATATGTTGAACAATCCTTTTCTTCCATCTGTCTAAGGACATCTAAGGAGTGTCGGCAGATGTAACTCCCCCACCCCCCCACCCCAACAATGGAGGTTCTGGGAGCTGGATTTTAGGGATTCGAGTGCTACATTTGCAATATTTGTGAAACACATGGAATCATACGTTAAAGAAACAAGCCATTCTACCCAACTAGTCTGTGCCTGGATTTATATTCCCCACTCCCCTCAATCACTCCTGTTCCCCAAATCTATTCCTTTCTCCCTCATGTATACATCAAATTTTCTCTTAAATACATCACTGCTTTTCACAATCTTGGATTTCTGCTTAATGCCCCCAACTACTGTTCCCAACTCAGAGGCAGTCTTTGAGTATGGAATCCCAAGAAGCTGCACTAAACCACTGCAATCAAAAACAACTACCAGCTGTTGAAATCTTTGGGACAACCATTGTAAAGAATCAGGAGGCGTTTCACACCCTGGGCCGTCTTTAAACATTTTGAAATTGCAGTATTCCCCTAAACGCTCCATTCCTTGCTGAAGAAACGTCATTACAATGTTTTAAAATAGGATCACTTTCCATATTCTCAAATGGCCTCGCTGAAATGTCAGACCCAACTGAATAAATGGATGATTCTAATATTATAGACAATTATAGTCAATATGGACATCATTACATTGTCTCTAGATACATAATAATCTAGCTGTCTATCAGATGGATGTTACAAAAGATTCCAGATCTTTACTTGAAAAGAGAAAGGTGTTTTCTTCTGGTGTCATGGCCAACAATTCCCCAAATAAAATTGGTCACTCATTCCATGTCTCTTTGTGGGATATCGCTGTGTTCAAATTGACTGCTGATTTCATCTACATTTACATTTACAGTCACTAAACTTTTCAATAAATTCTGTGAAGTGCTTTGAGATGTCCTCCCAACGTGAAAGGTTGATATCAAATGCTAGGATTATTTATTACTTACCTATAATGCTTATTTATTTTATCTAACACCTTGTTAAAGAGCTTTTGGAAACTTTCTTTTTAGTTGCCTTAAGAAAAATGGGGTAATACTTGTGACTTTTTTTAACCACTCGCTGGTGTTAAGCAACAAAATTGGTGGAGTCCTGTAGCTGAGTGGTTGGAGCACTTGCCTCGGTTGTTAGTCAATTGGGGGATCGCTTTTCCGGGGGTAATAATTCGTTCAAACAAATATAATAATAATAAATTGGTCACTCAATCCACAACTGTTTGTGGAACACTGCTGTACGCAATTGGCTGCCACGTTTCGCCCACAAAATATGCACTCAATTCACTTTACAATACATTCTGTGAAGCGCTTTGAGACGTCTCGAAGACATGATAAGGTCCTATATCAAATGCAAGGATTATTAAAATGCTTAAAAAGATTGCAAACTTCACCCAATTCATTCTTCTCTCTACAGGTAACCCCTTCTGTGACCACTGGGTCATTCTCAGCAATGGATCCCAGTTCAGTGTCTATTTCCTCACCAAATCAAGAACATGTGCAGCGCCCTTTGGTATCAAGGCTACACAATGAACTGGAATGTTCAATTAGTGAGACTCGCTGGCAAACTGCAGGAGAGAAGCAGGAGCAACACCACTCACTCCAGTCTGCTGACCCTGCTCAGTGTTGCTCAGGAGACTGTGGTGCGGATGACCCAAAAAGCACACAGGGATCCGGGGGAAATACTAGTGAGACATGCCAACTAATAGCAGCAGGATGCAATCTATCAGATATGTTGACACTAAATCTCAGAGAAGACCATGAACGGTGGACAGCAGCAACTGCTATGCAGGGAGTAAGAGGACCAACAATGGCACAAGGTAAATTAACAATTCCAATGATATTTGTCAGATATAATTGTAAACAAAGATGGTGATTTCTTTCTTCTAAATGTCTTTTTTCTCAACGCAGTAACTTGATAATCACAATTACAATGATTAACTTTCAAAACAACAGCTTTTTGTCTGTGCTCTCTTATTTTAATATTGTCCTACACTATGTGACACAATTACATCTGTTAAAGCTTTAGTCAGTTTGTCCCTGGTCAGTTAGATAAAATAATGAAACATTTTGATAGCACGTAATCATGTTGTCAAAACATATCACGATTCAATATTCGACAATTGAAGTCCTGAGCCAAAAGTCTGGTTCATTTGGTAGCACTCTTGTCTCTGAGGCAGAAAGTTGTGGGTTCACACCAGATCTTTGAAACTGAAATATTCTTTGATACTTCAGCAACAAATCCCTGCATTGTCTGAAGTGTCTTTCTTCAGAAAAGAAGTTAAACCGAGGTCCTGTCTGCCTGTTTAGGTGGAGGTTAAAGATCTCATGGCAGTATTCAAAAAGCGAAGAGAGTTTCTCCACTGTGGTGCCTGAGCCAACAATCCCCCAATTACAAATGGTCATTCACTTTATGGCTATTTGTGGGACACTGCTGTGTGTGAATTGGCTGCCGCATTCACCTACAAAAAATACGTTCACTACATTTTACAGTAAATCGTGTGAAGCTCTTTAGACTTCCAATGTGAAAGGCGCTATATCAAATGTAAGGATCATTATTTTTATATTATTGCTTTAAATGGTATCTTAATGCAGGTGCTAGAGCTGAAATACCTCAGTTGTCAGTAAAATAATTTGAGAGAACTTTAGCATGAGATACTAGGACAGGTGATGGTCAGAGACAGTACGTTATCCTGCAACATACTCAGTAGCCAATAATCAGTGCATATAAAGATGTCAGAGAGGAAGTGCAGAAAGTAGCCACAAATCCCTCTATGCTGGTCCATTAATACATACCTGTTGAGGCCAGTATGCCCAGTTAAAAAGCAAAACCTCTCCAAACTTTTTTTTTGACGAAAGCGATTTTACAGTAACTTTGAACACATTTTAAAAGTAACATTTCTTGAGAGGATAAACACATAAATTATTTTGTACCTGAGGGCATTGCAAAAGAAAAAGCAGTCTGTCACTCATCATCATCATCATTTTGAGGGATGTAGAGCTGGAATGTCAGAAAAAATTGTCCTTAGGTTGAACTGATTGAAAAGTAGTGGTCTATCCAACGGTGGCCAGCCTTTTTAATCAAATATTTTTTTCTTCATTTCTTTGCAAACTCGCAACACAATATCAGACTGTTTCTAGATGTGCCAATTGGCTTAGTTGGTAGCACTTTCACTTCTGGCTCCAAAGGTTGTGGGTTCAAGCCCCACATGGGGACATTGAGTTCATGGTCTAGGCTGATATTCCAGTGCTGGAGGAGCATTACAATGTTAGAGGAGATGTTCTTCAGATGAAATCTCAGTATACTTGAGATCCTAGCCATCTGTTTCGGTGATTGTTAAAAATCCCATGATACTATTCAAAAAGAGAAGTTTTTCCCAGTGTCCTGGTCAACAATCCTTCAGATGGTCATTCACTTAATAATTATCTGTGGCACATTGTTGTGGGCAAATTGGCTGCTGCCATAACATACCAAAACACAATTTACAGCAATTCCCTGTGAAGTGCTTTGAAATGTTACAAAGTTAAGCACTATATTTCTACCCTTGGTGATGTCCTGTACTATGGGCCTTGGCCCTTCATCTAGGTTCTCCCTGGCTATATAAAAAAGATGTCTTTAATTGTCATATGTAACGGTTGCTCAGTAACCTGGCAGTGTAATCATCCCCATCTCAGAAAGTAAATGCTTTCAAATCAATGTCGAGTGAAAACTAATTTTCAGGGAGACGGAGGTTTGGGATTATCTGATAAAACAGATGTTCCAGCACAGCTCAGAGCAAAATAGTTTTAATACTTACCAGCACTTATCAAATCCAGCAGAACTTTCATCAAAGTGTTAGCAAGTTGATATTATGTGCATAAAGGTGAAGAACATGAGCACAATAGTCACTTGTTATTAAAGAGTAATTTTTAATTGAGCACTCATTTATATTAATAAGTAAATTGAGGAAAGAAACTCAGAAATCTTCAAATAAAGAACATCATTTAATCTCTTATTCATCAGATCTTGGGGTGTATGGCTAAAGGGATACAGCTTACATCTATGGGTCTTTATGGTATATGTCTTTTCTGGGCCTGTGCAATCCGATCTCTGCCATTTTAATAATAATAATCCTTGCATTTGATATAGCGCTTTTCACGTTGGGAGGACGTCCCAAAGCGCTTCACAGAACACACCGTAAAGTGAATTGACTGTATATTTGTGGGCGAACGCGGCAGCCAATTGCGCACAGCAATGTCCCACAAACAGTCGTAGATTGAAAATGACCAATTTATTATTGTTTTTGGTTTTTTGGAGGGATTATTATTAGGCTCTGTGTGGAGTAAGGAAACTTGCCCAAGGTTTCGCCCTCTGCCTGGAATTAAACTCCGGTCTCTCACTTGCAAAGCGAGTGCTCTAACCGCTGAGCTACAGGACTCCCAGTTAATCTTTTCAGTTTGGGGTTAACTTCTATTTAGGTCACAAAAATGTTAGAGCGTCATGATAATTGTCTAATACTTTTCAGCATTGACTATCAGATAGACCACATTGATTTCCTGAGCAAATGTCCTCTTTCTACATGTTGTTAAAACCGTGATCATTTTATCCACCCATCAATGAATCTCTTAATTCTGACACGGACTAACCCAAAATGCTGTTTCTTAAACTGTAAGATTTGTGGTTATAAATAAATGCTGTAGCCTTAAGCAAATCTTCAATTCCAGTCTGTGATCAAAATTGGCTTAAAGTAATGAATACTTAAGGGTGGCCGATAAAATATAGTGGCAGGCGGAATAAAATGAGCTGGTAATGCATTGTCGTGGATTCTGGGTTTAATACGATCAGTAATCCTTGTGTAACGGTATGCTACAACAGGCCAGGGCAAGAAACATTTAGTAATAGACCCTCACTTTTTTTTCACTGGGCTCCTTACAAAAGTAGGGCAAAGGGCTTACTTTAGATAAGTGTGGGTTGGTCACCTCACATAACAAATCCCATAAACATAGTTGCTTAATGCAAACCAAACTCCTGTTTGTCTCCAGAGACAAACAATTCAGAGCTATTTCCCTGACATCTGCAAGATAAATGAGCACAGGGACATTTCTGTCCTTTTGAATGCTTTTTGCCTTATTTATAATTTACATTAATTATTGTGTTCCTTTCTCCAGAGCCCCCTGCACCAGTTGTCTCAGTCCGGATTATAAAACCAGTCGGCCAGAGCAACCTGGTGGTTAACTGGGAGAAGCCTGGTACGGATGAAAAGGGATCCAGCAATCATACGTCTGTCCAAGGCTATAGGGTATGTTATAGACTGGTGACTAACAGTTTGCGACCAACTGAACATGGAATTTTTTAGCTTTAATGTAAACAATAATCTGTTTCATAGTATTATCTAACATATACTCATTTACAAAAAAAGAGACATTAATAATAATCCTTAAATTCGATATAGCGCCTTATCATGTTGTTCAGACAGGTTGATAAGGGGTTAGCAGGTTGGAGAGGTAGAAGGGGGCAAGAAAGTGAGTGTCTTGAAGGTGAGGACAGGAATTTTGAACTTGATCCTCTGAGTGATGGGGAGCCAGTGGAGTCAGGCGAGGTGGGGGTGATGGGGTCACACCTCTGGGTAAACCTCTAGATAAACCTCCAGAAGATAGATTAGATAGTGATACCAGTACAAATATTAAGATCTTAGATGTTTCTGTAAATTTCTATTGTATTCTCTGGAAGATCTGATAAAGGTACTGCACCAAATGCAAGGATTATCTTTTTTACTCAATTTATTTTACTTGTTAGATATTCATTGATGGCGAATTTCACAAGTCGGTGATGGGATCAGATTGCACAAAGGTAAGGAATTAAAGTACATAACACTCTTTGAGAAAATATTCTCTTTTGATTAGACTCAAAGTTTAATTTCGTAGATTCTCCCCAAAACATCTTTAGTTTATAAGAGGTTAGAATGTTGTCCATTCTTTGTAATTCTATTAAATGATGAGAAAATTGTTTTTGAAAGTCCTGTCTTTTGGAATCTTAACCCCTGTGTTAAAATATTCAATGATACAGCATATGGCTCAGTAAATCTGTAAGTTCTAGTTGCCTGAGCAGCAGTCATTAAAATTTCAGGGGAAGGTTGGGTTGTTAAAAATAAGAGCATTTGCATGTGTAGGCGGCATATATATCTCGAATTCTCAGTCTGTTTTGGAAACTCTTAAGCATGGTGATGGATTTCTGCAAAAATATAAACAATTGGAAAAAATCAGAGTAAATTCCTAGAAGTAGAGCAAAAAGGGAACATTTCAAAAGCAACCTTGATATAAAATAGAAATGCAACTATAATAAAAGGGTTTTATATAAAATAAGCATTAGACGCTATCAAATGTAAGGATTATTTACAACAACAACTTGCACTTATATAGCACCCTCCATGCAGGGTAGCATCTCAGAGCGCTTAACAATGGCGGAGCCTGACTCCGAGCCGAGGGGTGGGAGTGGGGGAGATGGCAGTAAGCACAGTCGAACAGGAAAGCCTTCAGGTGGGCCTTGAAAAAGGGGAGGGGGGGGGCAAGGCAGAGGGATTGAGGGAAAATGTTCCAGAGTTTTGGAGAGTAGTGGCTGAAAGCATGACCTCAATGGTGGGGCTGATGCGAGGGACGAGAAGGAGGCCGGAGCCAGTCGAGCGGAGGTGCCGGGTGGTGGAGTGAGGAGAGGTAGGGAGGTGCCAGGGGTGAAGGGATTTGAACACAAGTATGAGGATCTTGAAGTCGATCCATTCGGTGATGGGGAGCAGTGTGGAGCCTGGCCAGAACTGGTGAGATGTGGATACGGAGTTTGGTCAGGAATCAGTATGTGGGCGGCAGAGTTTTGAATGATCTGGATCTTGTAAATAATGGAGCTGGGGAGACCGATGAGAAGTGCATTGGAGTAATCCAAGCAGGAGTGGACAATCGCATGCACGAGGGCTTCGCCTGCATTTGGGGTAAGGTACGGTCGGAGGCGGGCAATGTGGCGGAGGTGGAAGAAAGGGTTGCTGGTCAGGGACCAGATGTGGGGGAGGAAGGACAGTTGGGGGTCGAACTGGACTCCTAGATTTATTACCTGAGCTTTGTCATTCATTTTTATTCTGTTTGATACAATGTTGACAACAACAGTGTTCATTGTCAGCCTGGCTCACTCTCATCTCTGGGTCAAAATGTTGTTGGTTCGAGCCCCACAACGAGTCTTGAACTCATAGTGTGGGTTAATGCTCCAGTACAGTGCTGGGAGAGCTCTGCAGTGTTAGATCTGTCATCTCTTGGATGAGACCCTAAACCACAGTGAATGTTAAAGATGAATGTTAAAGATTCTGTAATCTTTAAAAAGAAAATAGTTTCTCCCTGTGTTATAGCCAATAATCCTCCAGATTAATTTATCATATGCTTCATGGCTGTTTAGGCAAAATGATTGCTGCATTTCCCTACAAAAAGAATCACTAAACTTGGCAATGATTATCTGTGACACGCTTGCAGATATTTCAGACACTATAATAATGAAAGTACTTTTGTTCTTTATTACTGATTTTTAATAATATATTATCTAATACATCAGGCCGCATCAGGCAGATTGATACAGAGAGCTTGGTAAAGTATGCACATGGACTGATGACTGATCAAAGTTCAATACAGATAACTGCAAGGCACTACAGATAGGAATTAAAAATGTGTACTCCATGTATGGGATAGAACTTGCCAAGGGGGAAGCTGAAAGAGATATAGGGGTATTAATTGATTCATCGCTCACCATGTCAAAACAGTGTGAGACAGCAATAAATGAGGCAAACAGAATGCTGCACTACATTGCTAAATCAGTTGAGTTCAGATCCCCAAATGTCGTACTCAAGCTGTATAGTGCTGTGGTCAGGCCACATCTTGTGTAGTGCCTGTAGTTCTGGTGGCTCGACATAAGGGAGCCGCCAAGGCCCTGGAATCAGTGTAGAGAGCAATGAAGATGATCCCCAGTGTCCTGCAGAAAATATAAGCATTATAACAAACAAAGTATAGTTCTGCTTCTTGCTAAAGAGTATCCAAGCTCCGGTAGCTGTGATTAATTTATTAATGCTGTGATCTTGTAAGCTACAAGATGAGTTTCCTGCATCTCCCATAGGGATGTGATTAAACTTCTTTTCATATATCCCTTTGTTAGGTTAGCACGCAAATTTAATTAGAGACTAGGGCTCAATAAGCTTGATGTCTTTGAAGCAAGTGAGCAGGGTAAAAGGCAAATTAATTCCTGCCTTGAATATTTACAGAAGATTTTACTAAAGTGTAGCTAAACCACGATGATGGTCTTCATTGGGTTAAAATACAGAATGTGATGTGACAATTGTCACTTTTAAGATTGAGTTTAACTGGAATTCCCTGAACTGCTGTGCTCCACCTTGGTGGCAGGTTCAAAGGTGCTATTCTCTCAAAGAAGGACTACAGCACCAGCAAAGGGAATTCAGAAGCAAACGCTCCCAAAAAAGCACGGGCAGTGTTTCCCCCCAGGGCACTGGGACATCAACAGGAGCCTGTACAGTAATTATCACTGCACATGCCGACCTTTTCACCTTGTGCATTTCATGTTATTATTCACTTCATTTTAATCATTGAAGAGGTTTGATGATCTGTAATAGTTTAATGTGACGGGTAAGATTCCTTTCTGTTTTGGATGTTTGATCTGTGGTTCTGACCATGTGGATATATTGTCGAGCTCTGAACATCAAACCACACAGTCAGGTTTTCATTTTTTTCCAGGGTAAATTGTTACAGGATATCGATCACGTCTTGCCATGACATCTCCTTTTATGGGAAAATGACATGCATTTGGGTTTGCCAATTACTTTCCCAACCCCATCTGCATTATCTTTTCATTTGAGTAATGAAATCAGTGTCAAGGGACCCAGCCATTTAATCTTGACAAGTGAATGCTGAATCACTGCTGCAGATACAGACCAGATTGGTTGATGGACGGTCAAGGATTTGTGTTGCCTTAGCACCAAGGTCATCAATCCTGGCAAGAAAAATACAGCCCAGTGCTCCCTCAATGATGCTTCGATATGTTTTGAAGCAATCCAATCCACGCGTGAAGGGGTACAATAAAAATGTAAGTTATTGTTTATTCCATATTCTGTTTCATCCATCAATTCTGTGATCTGTTTTCTTCCATGTGTTAATAACAGACTGTGCTGGAAGATCTTGACCTGACTGTACCATTTCAAGTCAGTGTTCAGACAGTCGGAACCAATGGTCTGGTGTCTGGGAAGGTTACTGTCCTCTTTCAGAACTGCCAACCACAAAAGAAGGCTTTGTCTGAACTGTCCTGTCTTTCACCAGCCAGTCACCCCAGTGACTGCTCTGAGAAATTTCAGGTATGTATCTTTTGCAGCCTGTGCTTGGCTTTCTATTGAAACATTTGCTTCTTCATTAAAAATGCCTGAGGGAGCTAGTTAAGTGAATTATTTAATACGACCAGCTGGTTGCTAAAGGAATAAAGGGACAATGTTGGTGGTAAGTTATCTCACCCGCCATTTTACCAGATGTGTGCAATGTGACAAAAGAAAGAAGAAACTTATTGCTGTGATGTGGGCTGGTATCAGGCCCAACCATGTGCTGGAATGTGAGTGGGGGTGGGGTGCAGGGCTTACACATTCAACCAGTCTTTAGTCATTGGCCTCTTTAACTGCATTGATCAACAATGTGATAATTACCACCAATGTTAATCAACCCTCGACAGGTTGCAATTTTCACTTTTATATTTCAAAAGGCTTTTTATGCTTCAAATACACAAGAATGTTTGTATCATCTTTACAGAAACCATGCTTGGAGCAAGGATTTCTCCTACTCAGCTCCTGTTAACCCTACAAGGCAAATCCCTAAATGGATAGGGTGGTCCTATCTGAACAAGCAGTGGGAAACTTGCCAGAGTGCTCTCAATGACATGATTTTAACAAAAACAACAAAACTACATTTGTATAGCGCCTTTCACATCGGGAGGATGTCCCAAGGTGCTGGACAATCAGTGTTTCGGACCCGAGCTGGGGGTCGGGATCAGGGAGGGTGGAGGGCAGGGGGGGGAAGGAGGGTAACCGAAAACACACAGTTGAAGAGAAGGGTCTTGAGATGGATCTTGAAGGAGGCAAGGGAGGGGGCAAGGTGGAGGGACTGCAGGATGAAGTTTTAGAAGGTGGGGACAGAGTGGCAGAAGGCCCGCCCGCCAATGGTGGGGCGGGTGATGCGGGGGACATGAAGCAGGCTGGAGCCCACCGAGTGGAGGTTGGTAGGGGGTTACATGTCCTCCTGACATGAAAAGTGCAATACAAATGTAATTTTGTTGCTGTTGTATGTCGAATGAAATGGCATATCTATTATGAGTAAGAAGCTTGCGGGTTCAAGTCCCGCATTGGAACTTTGAAATCATGGTCTAGGCTTACATTTCAGAGCATTGCTGAGTGAGTGTTATATTGCTGATGAGACAAAAGACATTAAAGTGGATGATAAAGATTTTATGACACTATTCAAAATGAGAAGAGAGTTTCTTCCAGTGCCCTAGCCACTAATCCCCTAAATAAAATTGGTTATTCACTTCAAGAATATTTATGAGACATTGCTGTCTGCAAATTGGTTCCTGCATTTGTCTATAAAATACACTATACTACACTTTACTGTATAAATAATCATAATAATAATAATCGTTGCATTTGGTGTCCCAATGCGTTTCATGATATTTATTGTGAAGTGTATAACTGTATATTTGTAGGTGAATGCTGCAGCCGGTTGCCCACAACAATGGCCTGCAAACATTCATGAAAAAAATGGCCAATTTTATATGGGGGACTGTTGGCCAGAACACTGGGAGAAACTTCCTTCTCTTTTCGAATAGGAGCTTTAACATCCACCTGAACAGGCAAACTGGGCCTCAGTTTAACATCTCATCTGAAGATCAGCATCTCCGACAATGCAATACACCCTCAGCACTGCATTGTGTTGAGTGTCATCTTAGCATCCTAGACTATGTGAGTTCATGTCGCGATGTGGGGTTTGAACCCACAACCTTCTGACTCAGAGGCGAGAGTGCTACCAACTAAGTCCAGCTGACACACTGTTGTGTCCTGTGAAGTGCCTTGAGGCATCCTTCCAACATGAAAGCTGCTTTACCAAATCAAGGATTATAATTACTTTATTTCCTTTTTTCAATTTAGGAAATCAAATCATCTCAGGATTGCTCCTTCTTGTCGACACGTAATCCTAAAGCAAGAATGGTAAGTCAACCTAAATTAGTTACTAGGATTTATAGAGCATCTCTAAGGGAGTTTCTCCTGGTGTGCTTGTCACTAAAATAAGTAGGCATTCACCTCAGGTCTGAGAACTTTGCTGTGAGTAAAATGGCTACAGAATTATTCACAAAAAACGTCACTGTATATACTAGTAATTACTGTTAAGAGCTTGAAGACCTTTACCCATCATAGGACTATAAGTGCTCTTTGTGTGAAAGCTGCCATATAAATGTAAGTTGTTTTGATAGGGGCTTTACAAGTTCTTTTTGTTTTATAGAATTTTTGTAACTGCAACAGTGCCATGTTTCAAGCACACGCTCTATTACTTGTTCAGATATAAAAAGATGTGATTTATTACTGATCAGAGCTACAAAAACAGCAACAAAAACTTTCATTTGCATAGTGCCCTTTGCACAGGGTAATGTCTCGAAGCACTTGACAAGAACAGGTTGGACACCAGGTGATGGAGAGGGGAAGGGGAGGTGTCCCAGCCTTAGCCATTGTTTTAAAATTTACATTCAAGATTGGGCAGAATTTTAGAACATTTTTATATACAGCCTTAATCTGAAAGCTGATTTTCCACAGTCATTAGATGGAGGCTTCAGGTGTCAGTTACAGAACCTAAGCATTCTTTACTCTGGTACAAGATGTAGACAGTGTAAATAGGGAGAGTTTTAAAGTTTGCTGGGATATATTGTAAACCCCAGTGCACCTAACCTGATTATTAAGAGTATAAAGTTTGGAAATATTGTTTACATGTGCAATAGTGCAAGACATAACAGTGGGAGCTTAGCTGGATGCAAGTTTGTTATTTCCACAGAGACCAGGTGGGACATGATTTGCAGTGGCAGAATTTGGGCCAGCACACTCTTGCAATATGGTGTATTATAGGGAGAAATCTGTTTCAAATTGTTAATACTGTTGAGAAGATTGAGAGGTAATATGATTGCTGTTTTTAAGATTCTAATGGGTCTAGACAATGTAGATCATGACTGGCTGTTTCAACTAGGCCAGAATAGTAAAACCAGAGGACACAACTTGCGATTGCAGGGGTGTAAATTCCTGTGGAACAGGCTCCCTAGGGAGACAACAAAAGCTTCACTTATATAGTGCCCTCCACGCAGGGTAGCATCTCAGAGCGCTTAACAGTGGTGGAGCCTGACTCTGAGCCGGGGAGGGGGGAGATGACCGTAAGCACGGTCGAAAAGGAAGGTTTTCAGGGGGGACTTGAAAAAGGGGAGAGGACTTGAAAAAGGAGAGGGGGCAATGCAGAGGGATTGAGGGCAAGTGTTCCAGTGTTTTGGGGCTTAGTGGCTGAATGTGTGACTTCTGTTGGAGGTCGCGAAGGACAAGCAGGAGGCCGGTGCCAGTCGAGCGGGGGTGCTTTGTGGTGGATTGGGCAGTGAGGAAGTCAGAGAGGTAGGCAGGTGCCAGGGAGTGAAAGGATTTGAACACGAGAGTGAGGATCTTGAAGTCCATCGGTTTGGTGATGGGGAGCCAGTGGAGACTGGCCAGAACTGGTGAGATCGGGGTACAGAGTTTGGTCCAGGTAAGTATGCGGGTAGCAGAATTCTGAATGAGCTGGATTTTTTGAATAGTGGAGCTGGGAAGACCGGCAAGGAGTGCGTTTGGGTAATCCAGGTGGATGGTGACAAATGCTTGCACAAGGGTTTCTGCTGCATTTGGGGTAAGGTACGGTCGTAGGTGAGCAATGTGGCAGAGGTGGATGAAGGCGGTCTGGTCAGGGACCGGATGTGGGGAAGGGGTTGAAGCAGGAAGTTACATAGTTTTCTTTTAGGAAATAACATTATGGGATGTAGTACATAGGTCGTTCGGGACATACAACCACCAGGAAGGTGGAAGGTGAATTAGAATAATAATAATTATTGCATTCGATATAGCGCTTTCCACATCTTCTAGACGTCTCAAAGCACTTTGCAGAATAGACTGTAAAGTGAATTGACTATATTTGTGGGCGAAATGCGGCAGCCAATTGCGCACAACAGTGTCCCACAAACAGTCATGGATTGAAGTGACCAATTTATTATTGTTTATTTTTTCTTGAGGGATTATTATCAGGCACATGGAGTAAGGAAACTTGCCAAGGTTTCACCCTGTGGAAATCGAACCCAGGTCTCTTGCGTGCAAAGCAAGCGCTCTAACCACTGAGCTACGGGACTCTTATGCTCTTATGTTGCTAACCATTACAACTCTTGGAAATGGTGCACCTAATTGCCAAAAACTCTTTGCAAATCAACTTAATAAGTTCCACTATACCCACCTTTTGACACTCTGTATTTTACCAGAATCATTTTATTTTGTTGAGAAATTTCATGAGTGTTGATCGAGGTTCATCAGACTGAAACCTATTAAGTCTCTACACCTTAATAGTGCTTTTCAAAGAACCAGCACAGATGCGATGGGCCAAATGGCCTTCTTCTGTGCTATAAATTTATATGGTTCCATGGTCCTCTTCAGCACAACTAACATAATGGGACTGAAAAAGTGCATTGTGACAGTGGGTTCTTACAATGTGGAAAGCCTCACCATAAATGACTGTTGAAGAAAAACAGTTTGTGGAACAGGGATAAGCCATTCAGCCTCTCGAGACTGTCCCACCATTCTATAAGATTATGGCTGATTTGTAACTCAACTTCAATTACCCGCCCCATATCCCTTGATACCGTGACCTAAAAAGAAATCTATTCACCTCAGTCTTGGGGAAGAGAGTTCCAGATCTCTACTACCCTTTGCATGAACACATGCTTTCTGATTCCACTCCTTAAATGGCCAAGCTCTTATTTTAAGATTATGGCCCCTTGTACGATTGTAATTATGTCCCCTTGTAAGATTATGCCCCCTTTTAAAGGTTACAAGGAAATAGAGGGGCGAGGGGTGAACAAGGATGAGAGCAAATCGCTCCAGTTAGGAAGTCAGCTAGCAACTGCATTGACACATCTGCCTGAGTGGCTCCTTTCTGTGCTGTAAACTGACCTGCTGTAGATGTCCTGCATTTGTGTTTTTATTCCTTTTTATGCTGGTGTTTGTGGCCGAGCTATCTCCCTTGGGGAAAGTCATGTGATTTTTGCCACGGTGATCCATATTGATAATTGAAGAGTTAATCTTTTTTAACCTGAACAAGCGAGGATGATTGACAGTCACACTCGGTTGATATTTGGGGTGTTTTGGGAGCAAGGATTCAGCCGTATCTTCATACTGCTCTTTGAAACTTAGAAATAAATGGTCTTTAAAACAAAGTTGATTCATTCACATGAACAGAGCAGGTAAATAAATTACTTTTTGTTTCTGAAAATGGTTCCAACAGACGGAGTTTCATGGTTCATTGTAACCTTCAAGTAATATCTTTCACTACCTGCAGTACAGATTGACACAGAGCACTGAGTTTTGTGCTGATGTAAAATGTAATGTAATTTGTTGTTGCTGCTGATGTCCTCGGATTGTTCTACTGCCACACTTTCAAACATAAAGCAGACTGTGCAACACAGTGGAGAGCAACAACAACGACTTGCACTTATGTAGCTAACGCCTTCCACTCAGGGGTAGGGTCTCAGAGCAGACTGTGCAACTTGCCAATGCGGCTTAATTTAAAATGGTATAAAAATGAAATTAGTTTGTCCACAAGAACAGAAACAAAAGTGGTGAAAATTGTGATGTTGAAATGAGCAACGTTATGATATTTATCAAACTGAATGGTCTCTGGGTGTTAGACAGAGACCTCGACCTGCTCTTCCCCTCCCCCATTCCTATAATACGTTCTTCTTAATGGCCATACTTGACAGGCTGATCGCACTGTGCATTACACTTCCAACTCATTGAGCTGCAGGATACTGGCTTTACTTCCTATTTCTTAATTAGTTATAATAACCTACCCAAGGGGTTTCAGCCTCTTACTGAACATCGACTAACCTGAGGAATGGAGGCTGCGTATCACAGAGCTTGACTCAGCTGATCAGCCTCGTTATTAATTCAGGCTGAGTTGCTGAATATATATATATATATCAAACTGACATCTATTAATGTTGAAGGAGAACTGTAGAATAAGAGGCATGTCCTAGAAATAGTTGCCCTAGATAAGTGTTTGGCTGTTCCTTGTCTATATTGCCTGCTTCTTAGATTACCATTGTTTTCTTTTTTTATCTAAAATAAATGTGTCCAATTATTTTTCTAATTCCCTTCCCACTTGTAAATGCCTTTCTGATGCCGGTCTGACCTGCTTTGGTGCATTTCCACAGGTCATGGTTGCCCTCCTGCGCTCCGCCCAAGTGACTGGTGTTCACAGGTGAGCCACGCCAGTGAGTGTCAGCAGGCCACTCAACTGTACAGGGCTTCACAGCAGAGAGTGACCTCTCTCACCTCTACTACACAAAACACACAACTAGTAGAGGGTTCTGAAGAGGGACCAGTAGTAGGACCCCCTCCCTCACTCCCCTGGGAAGGTTGGGGCTGATTTTACCTCCTATTGCAGCACTGGCTGAGACCTGCAATCTCAGCACCTACTGGCATTCAAACCAGCAAGCTCCTAGAACACAAACTGCAACTCTATCCACTGCTCTGTCGTGCCTTCTCCTCACACTTTCAAATAATTCAATGAATGGTGCTGCTTCGTGGAGCCCTGACTTTGACCGCCTGTTCGAAGTATATGTTTTTGCTTTCAGCCCAGTGGGCACATGAAGGAATCCACATTATGTGTGTAAACAAACAGTTAGAAGACAGCAAATAGCAATGCAATTATTGCCGTATCTAGAAAGGTTGAATCCAAAGCTTTGAGGTGGAACCTTGTGAATAAGACAATTGCAATAGCGAGGTCTAAATCACAAAAGGAACCCTAACTAGTGAGTCCAAGATGTGTCAAGGCCGATCTGTTGTAACTCAGCTCAGATTCCTATTATAGATATTAAAGTAACATCTTCAACGGTTTTCAAGATCTGTTCAGGGTCTCTGAGCAAATCTTGAAAACCTTGAGGGAATTACTAAAGTCTTAAAATGCTCCAATATGTAAAATAATGCAACTGTTAATGACTTGTCTAGTGAGAGGCTAGGACACTTAACCTATGATTCATCTGCAATATGCCCTGCAAAGCACAAGTACTTTATATGCTTTTGGAAGCTATTGTATATTCCACTGTCAATGATGTACAAATGTAATAACCATATCCAGGTCTGGCTAGTGATCCAGAAAATATTCTAAAATACTCAACACCTCCACAACCATAACATCACATGATAATTAGTATTGATTCTGAGTATTTTGTTTCCGTTTATCTTTTCTAGTTCCTTGCAATTTATGACTATCACCCGTTGCAAGACAGTCCCAATATCCATCCTAGTCAGGAACTAGCCTTTAAAGAAGGGGACATTGTTTGGACATTTGGAAAGCAAAGGAGAGATGGTTTCTGTGAGGCCGAGGTAAGCAGTTGATCATGTTTTAAAAAGTCTGACCGCGTTATACTGCAGTTTCATATATATATCATGGAAACACTGAGATGCAGTAGCCTTCCTGCTTCTGGCACTGACTGGCCAGTTTCCTGTGGACAATGTGCTGCTCAGTGGAGTTCGGTGATGTCAGCAGTGATCTTATTATTTTATCTCAATGACATAAAAAGTGCTATATCAAGTACAAAGATTATTATAATTATGATTATTTTGATATCCCCAGAAGTGTTTCCCAGGGCCGCACTACAATACATTCTGACATTTTATAAACCGCAATTGCTGTGTTATAGTGGGGTTTTGGTCTGTAGGTTGAACAGCGCCGAATCAATAACACACCCAGCAAACCAAATTTCAACTGTTATATATCCTGACATGTCTAGTTGCTACATCAATTTGTTATATAGATAGGTCGTTAACATGATCAAATTTACTGATGTTAACCTGATAAGGATTAAGTTCCTCTCTTTGCTCTATTCCCCATAAAGCAATCTTCAGTGCTGGTTTATGTGTTTTCTTCAGGTTTATTAACTCCCAGGTGAGAAAGCTGAGTGCAGTTAACGAATATAAAGCAATATGAGTTTTTGATTTTCTTTGGACGATAAATTAAAAGTCATTTAAAAAAAGATTCAAAGCAAGTTGCAAGTGTTTAAAACAAATAATTCAACACCAGCAATGTGCTGTGATGAATATCATTTCTTTTCTCACAAGGGGTCCATGATCATGTCCCTGGGGGGGGGGGGGGGGAGAGGAAGGGAAGCAGGGTTTCCTTGTAGATGAACTAATTCATTACCGGTTGCAGACCAGTCATTGGGAGCAGGGACTCTTCCCATTAGCTCCTGTTAACCCTGCAGGCCAAAGCCCTCATGGCCAAAGCCACTTGGGTGGTCCTAGCTGGACAAGCAGCGGGAAGTTTGCCAGGTAGTGCTTTCAATGGCGAGCTATGCGGTTTTAGTTGGTTAGATTCCAGCAGTACCACACTAAACACTCTGGGGACCCCAAGCCTTGGTTCTTGCCAACCTGCACCTAACACTCTTTGCAATTAGGTAAGCAGGGTGAATTTCTCTGGGGAAACATTGTGTATTCCATTTCAGACACAGGAATTTCCATGTGCAGGCAGCATACACATGTGGAACTCTGACTGATGTACAAAGAGGCACTTTGTAAGAGATGCACCTGTTGTCTTGAGGCATTTTTCCATTTCAAGGTGTCAGTTATGCTGCTCAACCAGCTCTTTTTCAACTTCATTATGTCTGTAACAAACCTATAACCAATCCTAATGTTGAAATGATTACCAAGTGAATGTTATAGTTCCCACCCAAAAACATGTGCCTCTCCAGCAGAAATTACGTGAGTTAATTTGTTCAGTTTATTTCCAAAGTGATTAGCCCGTTGGCTATTTGAATTAACATTAGATTGCTAATTCTGACACTGCCTAAGCAGCAGGAGGATATTGATCGCAAAGATTTATCCAGTGTATATTATTAGCATATTTTCGGATGAGCAATCATAATTACCATGGCAACACTTACAGGACTGAGCTGTGACAAGTTGTTGCTGTGGAAATTCTGACAGCCAAATTTAAAAAACGGTCTACTTACAAGGCAAGGTATCAAAATCCATTTTCCTGTTATTCACTGTTCTATTTGAAAGCATCCTCTTTTAATAGTGGGAGAAAGATGGCCTCAAACAGATCTACACATTGTCTTATCAATAAGATGCAAATAGCAAGTTAATAATAATAATTCTTGCATTGGATATAGAACCTTATCACATGTTCGAGACGTCTCAAAGCACTTCACAGAAAATACTGTACAGTGAATTGACTGTATACTTTGTGGGCAAAACACGGCAGCCAATTGCACACAGCAGTGTCCCACAAACAGTTATGGATTGAGTGACCAATTTATTATTATTTTTTGAAGGAAGTTGCAGCAAAGTTTTGCTATGATAAATAGGGAGAAACTAGTTCCACCGGTCTTGAGTTGATCACTGTGGGGCATACATTTTAAGATCATTTTTGTTAAGTGCTTTAAGATGTCTCCCAATGTGAATGTCACAATATGAATATAATAAACTTTTTCATTCGCTAGTTAGTGGCTTTACTCTGAATACTTTGGTTAAAGCAGCTCTCCTGCTAATTGGCAGTTAAAAGCTGCCATCTCCGAGCCAGAAATAAAATGTCTTCATATGGCTTCATAGTCGTTAACTTCTGGAGCACTGTTGGTGTCTGACTCCTGCACATTCGGGTAATTTCTATTCAACACATTAGAAGCTGAAATTGCAAGTGAGAGCCTGCGTCTGTTTTGATGCAACCCTTTAAAAGAGTAAAGAAAAGGTTGTAGATGAAGCTGTAATTTCCTGTGCCAAGCACAGTGCATTTGCAATAGTTTAAATATGTTGGTGACAGATGTGTGCAGGAGTGGGAGGATAATAGTTTCATTCAGGGCCTGCACAATCTCCTTACCTCAGCAACCCAACCTTCATTTCAAATGCAAGCAAAGTACCTCATTATATAGATAGAAATTATTGTTGCTGTAAAGTACTATTAATCAGCGGTGAAATCAATTATCCATCTAACGTACTGGGAGATCTATTGGGAGTTTGCAATCAATAAAGATTAATAAGGATGGACAGTGGGGGAAACAAAATCGACCCAGGATCAAATAAGCAGGCCTATTTGGAGATTCGTTTTAAATGAGTGTTATGTTTTTTTTCATTCAGCTTTTCTGATGTTACTGGATGTTTTCCAGTTCTTTTATACAGTTTCTATTTGTACAGTTTGTCTTTTTTTGAAGTCTGTCTTTTTGTAAAGTCTTCGAGAGAGGGTTTGAGCCCAGCATGTTTTCCATCAGAGAATTGGCTGGCTATTTAATTGAAGATGGTGTAAAGCATTACCAGTGCAGTTTGACTCTCTTTATTATACTTATGGTACAAAGATGGCTTTGTTCATGCTTAGCATTGGCTGGAAACGTTTGGCTGGGAAATGCACTGAGCTCCAACATTGTAAAAGAACTGCTTCTGTTCCCCTCAGGCTACAGAACAGTAACACACACTGGGTGTCCTTTCCTATATCCAGTTGAGGTTGTAGTTTTAACCCATCTTAAACCTTCTTAATCCATGACACAACTGTGCTAATTTTCGTCAGTTAACATCTATTTATGTAATTAATTATATCATCCAAAATAATTTATGTGAGCTGGATTTTCTTCTGCAGCCTACCCTTTAGTGCTTTAGCTTACAGGGTTCATAGGAGCCAAGTGGCAAGAATCCCTAGGCCCAGTAAACCGCACTGCTTTTTCAAGTACTGCTGATGAACCAGGCTGGCTGGTTATCAGCACTGCCCAGAGAGCGCTGTAATGTGGATCCACCTGGATGACAGACCACCACAGAGGGTTGACTCGATTCCAACATTCTGTTGCCAACTGTGTCACTTTGGAGTCAGCTCAGCGCTAAGGAGATCCCGTTTAGCTCCCCGCACCGGCCAAGGAGCATAGTCATTTGTATTTGTTATAGGGTCTTATTTTGTCAAAACATCGCAAAGCACTTCACAGTTTTTTTATGTAAAGAGCAAAAGTTTAACATTATATGACTACTATTCCCAGTGATGTATAGAAAAAAAGTTACTGATACCTTTTACTTCCTGGTGTGATGAATAAATGTATTCCAATACTCCAATAGAGAGTTGGGAGAGCACTGCATTGTCAGAGGTGCTGTACTTCGGATGAGATATTAAACTGATATTAAAATTCTACCTGTTTAGGTGTTAAACATCCCATGGCACTATTAAAAAAAAGGTAGTTTCTCCTGATATCTTGGCCAACAATCCCCCCAAAATGGTCATTTACTTCATGGCTGTTTGTGGGACATTGTTGTGCACAAATTGGCTGCTGCATTTGCCTCCACAATGCACAGTCACTGCACTTTACTGTAAATCTTGTAAATTGCTTTGAGACATTTTGATGACATAAGGCACTGTATAAAAATACAAGCATTATTTTTATTAATAATTATATCTTTATTTGCAGGTCAATGGGAGGCGAGGTCTTGCACCAGTCAGCTTTCTTGAAGAAGTCAACATTGGATTGCCAAAAACATTAAAGCAAAAAGTGGTAAGTGTCTTTGTGATTTGTCAAATATCTTTTGTGTTTTATACAAGATCATGCGATTGTTTTGCTTTGTCCAATATTTACACCATGAAGAGCACCACTTTTGTTCGAGATGGAGAAAGTGTTTCACCCTAGGTTATATGGATGCTTTCCTGTAACTTAGACAATTTTTCTGCTGCACATCTGTAACAATATGCACGTGCTATTTTCCATTACAGATAGTGCAGTTAAGATTGCTCTGGTTTCTGGGGAGAGAGGGAACTAACCATTTCAGGACAATTAAGTATTCCTGCAAACACAATCCATTGTAGAGGAGCTCATAATACTCTCAAACCCTATTAGCAAATTTGGAAAAGAAGATTATTGCCTCAAATCCAAATTTATACTTTGATTTAAAGGTGCTGAGTAAATGACCCCATTAGAATGTACCCATTATATTGCGTTGCTATTAATTCAGTTTAAAGGTACACGATTTCCTCAGGGAGTGGTTACATGTTCCATTCTCCAACATTAGCATCAATGGTGTGTTTTCATTTTCAAGTTTAAGATAACTCTTAGTATAATGATGAATAATGTCATTAATAATGGGAACCTGTCATGACTTTCACTGGAGGTCAAGCGGAGAGTGAGGACTGCAAGTAGGAATCCTACAAAGATTTTGCTATTAACCCTAAGATCAATGTCAGCAGAGACTCCACCTTATTGTGTGGTGCAGTGCCCTAGTTCAGATTGAGGTTGACAGATTGTAGTTCCTGAAACAGACTGAACTCTCATCAACATGTACCCAGCACTTGATTTTACTTTTTTGGCGTTAATTTATGTGTAGAAGAAATAAAGAAGAGTTCAGAATGCAGGTGTGAATTCGCTATTTATGTGTTGATCCTGAAACTGGTTTAACGGTTAGATATTGCTTTTGTAAGTTGTTTTCCATCCTGAGCCTTTTCAACTGACTTCTCCCTGAGGCTCAGTAGGTTCAAACATTTTGAGGTGTGGAACTGAATCACACAGATCAAGTGGTGCTTCAGTTGTAATCTCTGGTGCATAGTATGTTAGCTGGTCTCAGGCTGGTCAGCAGTCAGGGTGCTTCAAGTGACCTTAGAACCTTTGGCAAGCAGGCAAAACATCAAGTACCCACTATTCAGCACTCACCAGTGACTGCTACAGAAGTGCTTGAGTGTGGAGAAAAGGTAACAAGGAATCCTGTTAGAATTCCCATTGAACCAGAGGTACTCTGCTCTGGGAAATAGATTATTTTTGAGTTGAGTTCCCCTGGTTTGGAGTGAGGTACTCATGGGTACTGGAAAATATAAAGCAATCCCACAAATAGACCCAATGTTTTATTTTGAAAAGTTGTGCCTCACCTCAATTTGTGTTTTGAGGAAGATTATGGTGTGGATGTATTACGCGAGATAATCAGTGGAGGTCTGGGGAGCATCTCCTTAATTCTTTGCATCAGATCAATCTTCCTACATCAATTCAGCAGAGATGTCCGTTTCAACAACAACAACAAGAAGATTCCATTTATAAAGCGCCTTTCACGTCAGGAGGACGTCCCAAGGCGCTGCACAGTTGGGTCAGGACCCAAGCAGGGGGAATATTTCCAAAGAATATTGACAGGAAAGTAATGTTGGCTCTGCCTCCCCCCCCACCACCACTTCCACCACCATCTGTTTCCATGGTTTGTTTGATCTGGTTCGATTGTTTCCTGTTCCACATCCCCCGCCCGGCCCATCCCACTATCAGGGGTCGGGTCTTCAGCCTCTCTGCCCCCGCCCTTTAGAATTCCACCCCACAATCCCTTCATCTTGCTTCCTCCTTTGCCTCCTTCAAAGAATGTCTCAAGATCCTCGGGGGTGTGTATATGGAGAGCAGGGAGGGTAGGGCACCCCTACCCTCCCTGCCCTCCACACCCACCCTGATCCCAACGCCCTACTCAGGTCCAAATCTCTGACTGTCCAGCGCCTTGGGACCATCTCCTGACGTTATACAAAGGCATTATACAATGTAATTTGTTGTTGTTACAACTGAAATTCCCAAATTCAAATTGATTGTATATTTGAATGTACTGAATGTATTTATGGCAACACAACTGGTAAGAATCAAACCCTTGCGCTAATTCAGACCAATAATCCCTGATCAGCAAAGACAACAATTTACATTTACATCTCAAAGAACTTAACAGATCTGACTGGGAGCCGAAGGTTGGTGGAGGGGAATGGGGCTGAGGAAATGGATAAGATGGGCCTGAGGAGGGTGAAGGAAGAGAGAACGGAACTGAAAAAGGTGTTGGAATGGATATGGGACTGAAGAGGTGAGGAAGAGGCCTGAGGTCGAGCATGAAAAGGGTGGAGACTAGAGATGAGATTGATGGAGGGTGGGGGGGGTCTGTACGAGATTGATGGGTGGGGGGAGGTGGGGGGGAGGGGGGACATGGTTGAGAAGGGTGGGGGGATGAGTAGCTCGCTCATTCCAAAATATAGATCTAAAGGCGGGTTTTAAAAGTGGGGTAGGAGGAGGCGCATTAGAGGGATGCAAACTAATGACAAAATATGACTCTTTACAAGTCATTGCAAGAACACAATTTCTTTTTCTTGATAGGAACACAAATTGACCTGTTCATCTTTAAGCCAAATACAACAAGTTCATTACGAGACATTTTCTACCATCGTTTTGAACGCAATACAATACAATTAACATTTACATAGCACCTTTCATGTTGGGAAGACATTTCAAAGCACAGCTCTAGAAACACTGATGACAGAATTCCAGAACTGATCTGCAGTTTTAAATTCAACTGGAATGCCATTGTATATCCATAATGAGATGAAAATATCTTAGTTGACATCATGATTTCTGCAGATTAAGGAATGTTCTGTAATCCCATCATATTTCTAGTTATTCATATATAGCATCTTACACTGATGGACTGTATAGTGCTTGTTTTGCAAATGCTCTCTGACAGGACAGAGATGTGCTGTGCAGAAAACTGCAACAGGATGTTCAGAGCTTTTCCTTCATTCATTTGTGCAGTGAGAGCTTCAGTGTGACAGCTGCAAACAAAATCCGTGAAATGGGTAGGAAAAATACTATTCCTGGTTCATCCAGAGGAAATGCACAGATAAGACAATTTAATAGCAACAGACTGTTAATTGTACAAACAAGTAATCCAGTAGTTGTCAGATTAATTATCTTCTTCCTCCTAAATCTCAAACTGAGGAGATGTTTTATTTTGGTGCAGTTTCCTTGGTGATTTGGGCTCTGCATTTATTGGAGGAAAAAACATTCTAAGTCAGGCATGATACCGTCAAAACATTTTTTTTTACAAAAAATAGCTCGAAGCAATAAATCCTCCTCTGAAATGACACTGGCTTGTCTAAATGCTGTTCACAGCTCATTCCTCTAATACTGGAGATCATCCTTCTTCCTCTCCTCTGCATGGCATCTTGGGCCTGAACAGCTCCCTTATGTCATGGCAACCACAACTGTACTCATTATTCTAGGTGCAGTTGCTTAGAGCTCTCTACATCTTAAATATGACTTCTAGGGATCTGAACTCAACTAATTTGGTACTATAGCTCAGCATCCTCTTTGCTGTGCTTATTGGTGCCTCCCACTTTAACAAGTTTTGCCATGGTGAACACCTCTAGAGTCAACTAACACCCTAGAGTCAACTATCACCCCTAGATATCTTTCAGCATCCATGGTTCTATGATCTCTATGCCATCTATGGAGTATATGTGCCTCCTATTCTTAATTCCTATATTCATTGCCTTTCATTTTATTAATAAATAATTTGAGATAATTTTAGGCTGGGAGGATGCCCCAAAGTGCTTCACAGGATATAATGTTATATATAATATAATGACTGTGTATTTTGTAAGCAAACGCAGTCATTTATCTGCATTGAACGTATTTGCCAATCAACATATGCATAATCTTAATGAGATCTTCCTCTCTAAGATCTTTGCTGCCTCCTTTGATTTCACAGTTATCCCAACTTGGTGTTGTCTGCAAATTTAGCTACCTTGGATTGAGTCTGCATATTAAGGTATAGAAGAAAAAAGAGATGTCCCAATATAGCCATCTGAGGCCACCTTCCCTAACAACCCCATTTTCTTCCTTTGAGCCAATTTCAAATCTATGTCCATGCCGTATGCTTGATAACCTCTTAGAAGTCTAGTTATACTGTAACTGGTGGCTTCTTATAGTCAGTTTGGATTGTTACCTTCTCAAAAATTGAGATTGGTCAAACAAAATCTATCTCTTCTGAAACCATTTTGGTGGTCATTTAGTAGATTATTGTTATATAGTCAAATTCCTTTTTTATTCTGATAATTGACTCCATTTGTTTTCCAATTAATGAGGTCAGGATAATGGGTATATAGTATCCTGGTATGGTTCTGTCACTTTCTTGAATATAGGAGCCACATTAACCTGCTTCCAGTCTGTTTGAACCTCCCCAGTAACTGGCTTCCTCATAATGTCTTTCGGTGCTGCACAAATCTCCTGGGGATGCACTGCATTGTTGGAGCTGCCTTCCTTCAGATGAGACATTAAACTGAGTTCTCATCTGCTTGTTCAGGTAGATTTAAATTTCCTGCAGCACTATTCAAAAAAAGTTTCTCCTGGTGTCCTGGCCAATAATCCCCATGGCTTGATAGCTGTTTGTGAGACAACGACAGCAACAACTTGCATTTATATAGCCCCCTTCGCACAGGGTAGTGTCCCGGAGCACTTGACATTGCTATGAACAAATTGGCTGCCACTTTTGTCACCGCAAACACACTACACATTACAGCAAAATCCTGTGAAACACTTTGAGGTGTCTTGACAACTTGATAAGGTGCTATATCAAATGCACGGATTCTTATTATTAATAATAATAATTAATAGACGTGGTTTTGGGTAAATTATTTTTCTCTTCCAGACAAAGTCAGTGGGTTCATCTCCAGGACATCATGGGATACCCAATATTTCCAGCTGCTCTGAACATCTCCACAATCAAAATGTGAATAGACGCCTGCTGCTGAAACGTGTGTGAAAGAGGTGAGGCTGAGGTCTGATCACTCTCATCTAAAATCGTAATATGTTAATTCACTCATGTGGTAAAATTACTTTCCTGAGCTATATTACAATTTTTGTGCAAAATGTATGCACGCAATGGTTTGATTTAATACAAAAGTCATTTATGTAGAACCAGCTGATTTAGTTGTGCAATCTTCGTTGAGCCCCACTGCACAAGTATCTGTTTAAGTGGTGCAACACTGAAATCTCTGGTATGATGACTAGAGATGACACCCACCATATCTCATAATGCACTGTGTGTCAACTTACCATGACGGGCATTGAAACGGCCCTTTCCATTATCTTCTGACTCTGAAAATATTTGCAGAATTGAAACATTAAAAGGACATACTTGCTATCCTGACGATCTAAATGTACAATGCAACTTGTTAAAGCTACGAGAACTCTTGATAACTCCTTATGTGCCTATGATCATATAATGCAACAAGGCATGTACTTTAAAATGTTCTTTTGCTTATAAAGTGCTATATAAATGCAAGTCATGATTGATTCAGCAGCATAAATGCATGTTAATCTACCATCCTGAGTCATTACATGTAGCTATATATAGATATATACACATATGTAAAGATGTATCCTAAATGTTGTAACGTGAAGACTGAATTGGGTTTCTTGTGTACTTTTCTTTATTTCTGAAAATATTTGTAGGTTGATTGAAAGGGCAAGCTTGCTGTGCAGAAGATCTAAATGTACAATGCTGCTGGTTAAAGCCACAACTCTGCTAGAACAATAAACGGTCGTGCTCTATGAATACAGGTTAAGAATATCTGCAAATGAAGTTTATCCTCCAATTCCATTTGGTGCTAACACCCAGCAAAACCACAGCCTTGAATTAATCTTTGCCTTTAATTTGTTACAAGGTATATGTGTTTAATTCTCATGTTACCTTCCTCTTGGTTCCTGCTTTGTATTCCTTGCCAATATCCGGGACCTTTCTACTAGGTCTTTGAAGTTTGTATCCAATGTTCTTTATGCGCTCTCTTCCATGTTTGGTCAGAAAAAAGCTTTAACTCAGCACAAGTAACTATTAGCAACTAAAATGAAAACCTAAAAAATCTGGATCGCAATTCTCACCAGAGCTTGTGGCGCTGTACAGCGGTGCCATTAGTCTGTGTCTTCTCAAGGCAGATAGATACAGAACAGCACAACATTTATTTCCTCAGAAATAATGGAACTCAGCATTCAGTTCATCAATTGTAAAAAAAAATTGGGAATTCAAATATAGGTTATATGTGTGAGAATATTGTCTTGGATGTTGATTTGTGACTCAGATAAACAGCAAACAAAGGGACTTTCTCTTGAATTCATTCACGAAACACCATTCATCATAGTTGCATGTGTGCGGAACTTAATAAGCCAGTACATGCAGAGGAGACACAGGGCTACTTTACATCTCTCTATCCTGATACTAGTCTTCTGCGTGACTGACGTCAAGGGCCTTTTTTTAAAATAAAATAATAACTTAGCGCAGTTATCACTAAGCAGATTTGTTTAACATTTCACTTCTTTTGAAGTGTATCTCAGGACTTCATTCAGGAGGCAATAGTGCTTATTTATTCTTTGTTCTATATTTGTATATCATGTGTACAGGATGAGACTACTTGTTTGCACTTTTCATTGTCTATTGCACCTGAAGAAGAAAAATAAATACTTTGAATTTATTTTTGAAGAAAGAAAGAGACTGCACTGACAACTTTTGAGGTGTCGTGGGAGTGTAATTCTTCCTAAATTTGTTCTTGACAGAAATTTGCTTCCCACAAAACAATGAGAATTGGTCACAACGGGGTCAGTCCTTTAGTTGCTACTGCATTTATCAATCCTGTAAAGGTTGGAGGGTAAAGCCTCCAATACTGGTGGGTCTTACTTGAGTGTGAAAGTCTTACCTAAAAATATTAGAACATTATTCCTTCCGTCTTCTCCGAGGTACTCGATACCAAAATCTGTGAATTATTAAACTTGGAAATATTTGATATCATCCCAGTCCCTTGATTCGCTTGGTTCTTGTTGTGGTACTACTAACATTAGGAGCCTCTAATGGTTTAGACCAGATGTTTTCCCTCAATTGACACAATTCCCTTTCTGCCGATACTGTTAAACACTGTTAATGTTGATGCATATGCGTTATGCTCTGTACTATTTAATCACTAGTAAAGTAGATGGGGGTGATTTGATTTCACAAATAAATTTGCCAGTAACTTTGAGCTTTCACTGAACAATATTGTGGATAATCCAAGAGCATTCAGTGATTTTTTTTGTTGCATGAGACATAGTAATTTTGCTCAAATGAGGAAATGGATCCAATTGAAGAGTCCCTTTGCACTCCCTTTCTTCTGAAACTTTGTAATGTTTGTTGATTTAAAAAAAACTGCAGTGCATGAGTCGTTGATATTGTACTGTGGCCTTGTGACAAACAGCAGATCTAAACTTTAATCCATTTACATAAATACCAGCCTACAAGAAACAATACCCACATCTTTTCTTCATTTCTTTTCCAATGGGACAAAAACAGGTATCCTTACACACACAATTCAACTAGGTTTTAAATTTGTTTCTGACACTTTATAAATCCTTTAGTGCCTTATGGGGGCAGAGAGGAAGCAAATATACCAATACTAGTTTCTGCACAAGCCAAAATGGTTTGGTTTTGTCTCTCCAGAGCAAAATCTTCTTGAGTTAGATATCATCGATTGTTATAGAGTTTCTCTATAAGGCTCGGTGGTGAACATTTTTTCTTAGTCTGCAAATGCCTTGCAAAAAAGGAGGAAACATAATGGAGTAGAGTTTAGATGTGCACTTTATTAAACAATAGAAGTGTAAGAGAAGTCTGTCACCAGATTTCCAATGTACAGATTATTAAATACACGTATTGTAGTTACCAATGTTTACTAAATGGCTGTACATCACACATTTATAAGATGTTTATCAAATAACGTGGAAAAAGTTACTTAAACTTGTTGATTTACTTGTTAATAAAATTGTAAGGTTATTTTTATATGCTGGTCACATGTAAATGATTTCGATACATTTGTATATTGTATAATGTATGCATTTTATATTAAAATGAAATGGAATCGCTTTCCTTGTTGCGATTTAGTTCCCAGATTTTGTTTAGGATTTCACTTCTGTTTGGCCTATTGATTCCATCCTCTGAAATGCCAAGTGAGTGAGCACCACAACATGATTTGTATATGTGTAAACATGTATGGGAGGCTGCCCATTGTCATCCCACCCTATTCGATGTATTGAGTGGGGGTGGACTTGATGTATCTGTTCCAGGCCTTTCCGACAGGATTATGGGATTTCTGTTTGCGGATGATTTTGTGCTAATGTGGACTCAGCTGGAGATCTTATGCGCTGCACTCACTGTGTTGAACACTGGGCCACCCAGTGCGACATGATTTTGGTTGCCCCCAAGTGCGGAATCATGGCTCTGCACAGCTCAGGAAAAAAAATTGAGTGTATTGACTGGAAGGTACAAAGGGCATCAGTCCCAATTGATGATTCTTATAAGTATAGGGTGACCAAAAAGTCATGAAGCTATCTTATTCTCTAACAAAATATATCATAATTTCTTTAAGAGTTATTAGACATTGTAAAGAATTCTGCAGAGTAGGGCACTCTGGTTATGCTCGTCTCTCTTCAAGGACAACAAGGTCCCAATGCAGTCAACCTTGTAGTGTATAAGACCTGCGTGCAAACGGGTATCCACTGTGGTTCTGAACTCCTGGTGATCCTCCAGCCCATTTCCGAAGTCCAGGAATGAGCTGTGAGTTGGATTTATGGCAAAAAAGGAAGCCACTGCAAAGGAGGAAGGATTCTGGCCTACGCTAATGGTATAAACCTTACGTTTGATGTAGTGCCTTTCACGTCATCGAGATATCTCAAAACGCTGCACAGGATTTACTGTAAAGTGGTTTTTGACTGTATTTTGTGAGCGAAACATGGCAGCCAGTTGTGTGACAGCAATGTCCCATAAACAGCCATGGAGTGAGTGACTGGAAGAAACTCCCTTCTCTTTTTCAATAGTGGGATCTTTAACATCCACTTGAACAGTCGTATGGGACCTTAGATTAAAATCTCATTCAAAGGACGACTCCTCCAACAATGCAGTGCTCTCCCAGCACTGTATGAAAGTATCATTGTCCTCTCGATGTGAAAGGCGTTGTACAAATGTATTTTTGTATTGTATCAGTCTAGACTATATGAGTTCAAACCCACTGTCTTTTGACTCTGAGGTAAGAGATAAGTAAAAACTTTACAACTAATAACAACAATGAATATTTGGGGTAACATGAGACATGATAATTAACCTTCCTGTTAGACACTGTTGGACATTCCTGTGCAGAAATCGGGCTGCCTCCTTCACTAACAATTCTAGTCACGTCACAGTAAATCCTGTGAAGCATTTTGGGCTGTCCTCCTGACATGAAAGGTGCCAAAGCAAATTTAAGGATAGAGGTCAGTGTTTTTAGACAGGGTCAGGATTTATTTCAATTTGTTGGGCATTCAGCATTCATTTTCTGTCACTAAGATGCAACCTTGTTTTGGTAGTTTAGGCTAAAGGGTTTCACTTAACCTTTTTCAAAAGGGAAATCAATTGTAACATATTTTTGGCCGCATAAAGCCATGACAATTTTGCCTTGTTAATTCTTTTAACAATATATGTGACGAGTTCCCCTATTCAGGAACAATTCTTTGAATTTCTATTTTATTAGCTGAAATTTCCATGCATAGATGAGATGCATGGAACTCTGTTTGGTTTGGACACTCTTAAGCATAGGGATGATTTTCACATGCGACACTTATCTGACAAAACAAAAAGGGCACATATAGCTTCTATTTATGTGATAATAATAATACTTGCATTTCATATAGCACTTTATCACAGCGTCGAGACATCTCAAAGCGCTTCACAGGACATACTGTAAAGTGGATTAACTGTGTTTTGTGGGTGAAATACGGCAGCCATTTAAAATCATATTTACAAGTAAGAAATGCCTTTTACCAAAAAAACTTTCAAATAAGTTGATCAAAAGTTGCAAGAATTATACCTCAAGGGAGAGAGGAAAAGTCCACTGACCCTAATTTAAATCTGCCTGACATGCGTGTCAGTGTTTTGTAATGGGAGTTTTTTAGTCAGCCGGGTGTTTGACACATGCGGAAACCTATGCTTAAGACTATCTGAACAAAACTGCGAGTTCCATGCATTTTACCTATATATGGAAATCCCGGAGATGGATTATTGGAATAGAATGCGCACTCTCTCCCTGGAGAGTTGGCAAGAGCCAAGGCTTGGGGACCCCAGACTGTGCGTTGGGGGTACTGCTGGAGTCTAACCAGCTAAAACTGCATAGCTTGCCATTGATAATAATAACACAACTTGACATGCAGATTAGCATCTCAGAGTACTTACACAGTGACGGAGCCTGGTGGAGGGATTGAGGGAGAGCGTTCCAGTGTTTTGTAGTGTAGTGGCTTGAAAGCAAGGCCTCTGATGGTGAGGCAGAGGGTACGAGGGACGAGCAGGAGGCCAGTGATGGTCGAGCAGAGGCGCCGGGTGGTGGATTGGGGAGTGAGGAGTGAGGAGAGGTAGTGAGGTGCCAGGGAGTGAAGGGATTTGAGTGTGAGGATCTTGAAGTCGATCCGTTCGGTGATGGGGAACCAGTGGAGCCTGGCCAGAACTGGTGAGATGTGGGTACGGAGTTTGGTCCGGGTCAGTATGTGGGCAGCAGTGTTTTGAATGAGCAGGATCTTTTGAAAGGTAGAGCTGGGGAGACCGGTGACAAGTGCATTGGAGTATTCCAAGCAGGAGGTGACAAACGCATGCACGAGGATTTCGGCTGCATTCGGGGTAAGGTACAGTCGGAGGTGGGCAATGTGGCGGAGGTGGACAAAGGCAGTCCTGGTCAGGGACCAGATGTGGGGGAGGAAGGACAGCTGGGAGTCGCACTGGACACCTCAGGTGAGCACAGGTTCGGTGAGTCTGAGGGAGAACCCAGGGAATAATAATAATCCTTCCATTTGATATAACGCCTTATCAAGTGTTCAAGACATCTCAAAGCGCTTCACACACTATACTGTAAAGTGAATTGACTGTATATTTTGTGAGCGAAACATGGCAGCCAATTATACACAGCAGTGTCCCACAAATAGTAGTGGATTAAAGTGACCAATTTTGTTTTTTAAGGATTTATTACCCCCCAGAAAAGCGATCCGCCATCGATTAACAACCGGGTTCCTACTTACTGTGAGGTAAACAGAGGCGCGTGTGGAGTAAGCAACCTTGCCCAACATTTCTCCCTGCCGGAAATCGAACCCAGGTCTCTCGCTTGCGAGACGAGTGCTCTAACCACCGAGCTACAGGACTCCACTGTATCACCGGCCAGCTTTTTCCGCTACTTGTCCAGCTAGGACCACCTTCTTACTCATTTAGGGCTTGTGCTTGCGGGGTTAAGAGGAGCCGAGTGGGATGACTCCCTGCCCCCTACTGACTGGTCTGCCCTTGAGCCAGGGTGGCTTGTGCTGTCATCAGCCATGACAGGAGTCCTGTAGCTCAGTGGTTGGAGCATTCGCTTTGCAAGTGAGAGACCTGAGTTCAATTCCAGGCAGAGGGCGAAACCTTGGGCAAGTTTCCTTACTCCACACAGAGCCTAATAATATCCCTCCAAAAACCCAAAACAACAATAAATTGGTCATTTTCAATCTACGACTGTTTGTGGGACATTGCTGTGCGCAATTGGCTGCCGCCTTCGCCCACAAACATACAGTCGATTCGCTTTACAGTGCGTCCTGCGAAGCGCTTTGGGACGTCCTCCCGACGTGAAAAGCGCTATATCAAATGCAAGGATTATTATTATTATTATTATTATTATGAAGCTGGCGTGTTGTGTGTGTGTGTGGGTGTGTGTTGTGTGCCAATGTTTTTGGACGAGGAGGTGCTGAAAGGACAGCTCATCATGAGCTAAAGTCAGATCAACCGGGGGCAGCTTCCCAGGGTGGGCTTTGACTGATCGTTTCAGTCGAGATGCTTTCAGCAGGTCCACTCCCTCCCTCCCCTCCCTCCCTCCCTCCCCTCCCTCCCTCCCTCCCTCCCCCTCCCCTCCCCTCCCTCCCACCCCTCCCCTCCCTCCCTCCCTCCCTCCCTCCCCCCCCCGCTCCCCTCCCCTCCCTCCCTCCCTCCCCTCCCCTCCCCTCCCCTCCCCTCCCTCCCTCCCTCCCACCCCTCCCCTCCCTCCCTCCCACCCCTCCCCTCCCTCCCCTCCCTCCCCCCCTCCCCTCCCTCCACTCCCTCCCTGGCTCACCCTCCCGCTAATAATTCATTGCAACGCTCCTCCTCTAAGGGAGGAACTGAAGTCAAGTCAGACAGCCTCAGCCCATTGCATCCAACGAGGGATACTTTTTTTTGTGTGTGTGTGTGTGTGCGAAATGTATGTAACGTGCAGACTCTATCGCTTCCGTGTCAGTTGATGTGCACCAATTCTCCAGCCATCAGCCCATTCATTGACTGGACAGATCTTGGCTCAGATCCATCAGCTCCCTGTGTTTGTGTGTGTGTGTGTGTGTGTGAGGGGGAGAAAGTGAGTGAGTGAGTGAGACCGACAGAGAGAGAGAGAGAGAAAGAAAGAAAGAAAGAAAAAGGGGAGGGGGAGAGAATAGACTTGAGTTGAGTTGGAGTGGATTCGATCCGCTTTTGTAGCCTTATCTCTCTCTGTGTCTCTCTCTGTGTGTCTCTCTCTCTCTCTCTCTGTCTGTGTGTGTCTCTCTGTGTGTCTCTCTCTTGTGTCTCTGTCTCTCTCTCTGTGTCTCTGTGTCTCTCTGTGTCTCTCTCTGTGTCTCTCTCTTGTGTCTCTGTCTCTCTCTCTGTGTCTCTGTGTCTCTCTCTGTGCGTCTCTCTCTGTGTCTCTCTCTCTCTGTCTCTCTCGGTGTTTCTCTCTCTCTGTGTCTGTCTCTCTGTGTGTGTCTCTCTCTGTCTCTCTGTCTGTGTGTGTCTCTCTGTGTGTCTCTCTGTGTCTCTCTCTTGTGTCTCTGTCTCTGTCTCTCTCTGTGTGTCTCTGTGTCTCTCTCTGTGTCTCTCTCTCTCTGTCTCTCTCTGTGTCTGTCTCTCTCTGTGTCTGTCTCTCTCTGTGTCTCTTTCTCTCTGTCTCTCTCTCTGTGTCTCTGTCTGTGTCTCTCTCTGTGTGTGTCTCTCTCTGTGTGTGTCTCTCTCGGTGTCTCTCTCTGTGTCTCTCTCTCTCTGTCTCTCTCTGTGTCTCTGTGTCTCTCTCTGTGTCTCTCTCTCTCTGTCTCTCTCTGTGTCTGTCTCTCTCTCTGTCTCTCTCTCTGTGTCTCTCTCTCTCTGTCTCTCTCTGTGTCTCTCTCTCTCTGTGTCTCTCTCTCTGTGTGTCTCTCTCTGTGTGTCTCTCTCTGTGTCTCTCTCTCTCTGTGTCTCTCTCTGTGTCTGTCTCTCTCTGTGTGTCTCTCTGTGTCTCTCTCTCTCTGTGTCTCTCTCTCTCTGTGTCTCCCTCTCTGTCTGTCTGCGTGTCTGTCTGTGTCTGCGTCAGGAGACGACGACGACGACGACTTCTTCTGTGTGCGCCCTCGGGGGGGAGAAAAAAATTTCCGATGTCGGAGAGCAGGAGCCGCTGTGCCGGGGCTGCCGAGCTGCCGGTGTACCTGGCCAGACCGGGCGGCGCGGCCCAGACCCCGCGGCAGAAGCGCGGCGGTATGTTCTGTACGGTGGAGGGCGCCTACGAGAGTAAGACCATCGACTTCGACGCCTGCAGCGCGGGTCGGCGCAGCTCCGGGCCCGGGAGGAGGGGCGGCACTCCTCGGGACCCCCTGTCCCCGGAGTCAGACGGACTGAGCGAGAGCGCCAGCGACGCCAGCGAGGTCTCGGGCTCGGTGGTCAGCTCCCCCAGCGAGAGGGAGGAGAGGGCCCCCCTGGAGATCAGGCCCGCCTCGGGCAAGGGGCTGCCCCCGGGCTGGGCGCCGGGCAAGGTAATGGCGTCAAGGGGTGGGGTGGGGGGGGCACACAGGCGCTCGCTTCTCACTCAATAACCTCACCCCCACCCCACAACCTCCCCATCCTCCATCCACCCCCTCACCCCACTCAACAACCTCACCATCCACCATCCACCCCCTCACCCAACAACCTCCCCACTACCCCACCCCCCACCCCACTCAACAACCTCCCCACCCCCCCACCCCACAACCTCCCCATCCACCATCCACCCCCCCCCACTCAACAACCTCCCCATCCACCCCCCCCCCACAACCTCCCCATCCTCCATCCACCCCCTCACCCCACAACCTCCCCATCCACCCCTCCCACAACTCCCCATCCACCCCCCACCCCACAACCTCCCCATCCACCCCCCACCCCACAACCTCCCCATCCACCCCCCACCCACAACCTCCCCATCCTCCATCCACCCCCCACCCCACAACCTCCCCATCACCCCCACTCAACAACCTCCCACCCCCACCCCACTCAACAACCTCCCCATCCACCCCCCACCCCACCCAACAACCTCACCACCCACCCCCCCCACCCCACCCAACAACCTCCCCATCACCCCACCCCCCCACACACACACACACACCCCTTATTATCTTTTTATTCTTTTTAAAAAAAATATTTAAAAAAAGTGTATCTTTCGGATTATGATTCGTGGGGCAAACTGTAACAACACTTCCAAAAGAAAAAAAAACTTGTTTCAACAGCAGTGCGCGTCTGTCTGCGTGTGTGTGTATATATATATGTATGTGTGTGTGTGTGAATTTGCATTTGTGTTTATATATGTTTCTGTGCACAATAGATATATATATATGTATGTGTGTGTGTGCATATGCATATATGTTTGTGTATGTATGTGTGTGCATATATATGTTTGTGTATGTGTGTGTGTATGTATATATAGTATATGTGTGATCGTTTAGCTACATGTCTGTGTATATATATGTGTATATGTAGTGTATGTGTATATGAGTGTGGCTGTAAGTGCGCACAATTCATGTCGCATTTCAGCCTCACCGTGGGGGAGGGGGAGGAGGATTTATCATTAAAAGGAGCACAAAGAGGCTGTGGGGAGGGGGTGAAGGCTCATTCTCTAGTTGTCAATGCGCTACTTTCATGTGGACCTGTTCTTTTGTTCGGCCCTGAACTGTATTGGAGCTGAGATGAGATGAGCTGCGCAGGAGCTGCTGCTGTGGGTTTTAAAATTGTCACCCAAACAGCCGCTGCCGCAGTCAGTCGGTCAGTCAGTCAGTCTCACTTGGGTTCAACACAGCAGTCAGACACAGCGCACTGTTCACACACCACAGCGCACTGTTCACACACCGCAGCGCACTGTTCACACACCGCAGCGCACTGTTCACACACCGCAGCGCACTGTTCACACACCACAGCGCACTGTTCACACACCGCAGCGCACTGTTCACACACCGCAGCGCACTGTTCACACACCACAGCGCACTGTTCACACACCTCAGCGCACTGTTCACACACCACAGCGCACTGTTCACACACCACAGCGCACTGTTCACACACCACAGCGCACTGTTTACACACCACAGCGCACTGTTCACACACCACAGCGCACTGTTCACACACCGCAGCGCACTGTTCACACACCGCAGCGCACTGTTCACACACCGCAGCGCACTGTTCACACAGTACACTGTTCAAGGCAGTCAGACACAGCACACTGTTCACACAACACAGCACACTGTTCAAGGCAGTCAGGCACAGCACACTGTTCACACAACACAGCACACTGTTCAAGGCAGTCAGGCACAGCACACTGTTCAAGGCAGTCAGACACAGCACACTATTCATACAACACAGCACACTGTTCATACAACACAGCACACTGTTCAAGGCAGTCAGACACAGCACACTGTTCAAGGCAGTCAGACACAGCACACTGTTCACACAACACAGCACACTGTTCAAGGCAGTCAGGCACAGCACACTGTTCACACAACACAGCACACTGTTCAAGGCAGTCAGGCACAGCACACTGTTCATACAACACAGCACACTGTTCAAGGCAGTCAGGCACAGCACACTGTTCAAGGCAGTCAGACACAGCACACTGTTCACACAACACAGCACACTGTTCAAGGCAGTCAGGCACAGCACACTGTTCACACAACACAGCACACTGTTCATACAACACAGCACACTGTTCACACAACACAGCACACGGTTCAAGGCAGTCAGGCACAGCACACTGTTCACACAGCACACTGTTCACACAGCACACTGTTCACACAGCACACTGTTCACACAGCACACTGTTCAAGGCAGCCAGACAGCAAACTGTTGAAGGCAGACAGACACAGCACTCTGAACAAGGCTCCTGCTCTGCTGCATAGATCACCTGTACAGCTACCATTTTTCATCTACTGCCCCCCCACCCCTCCCTATAAAGCAGTATCAGTCTGCAACTTGTCTCTATTCTTCCTCTCAAGTTTTTTCGTTCTCTGCATCCAGCTCCTGGCGTTTTTTTTTAAATGAGAGGGAGTGTTTTTTTTATAAAATCCATATCTTTGCACCGATGGTTTCGTATACAAAAGGATATTCATTTGGATATTATAATTATTATTTTCAAATAACAGCGCAGGGAACAAAGTAATTATAATAATGTATGTATATTATATATATATATATATATGACTTAGTAGATTAAAAACAACTGATGCTTTTTTATCTGAGCACCTTGTGCAATGACCTCATTGCACTGTAAAGCAGTAACTCAGTGGTTAGGTACTGTGTTTTATCCATCATTTTTGACACGTTTCTCGAGTTTCATCAGCCTCAACCCAGTTCTGTGGTCCTGTGGGGGGGAGAGGGGGGGTTCATCTCTGGAATCATGTTGGAAATGAAACAAATATGCCCCTTGATCGCCCCTTTTTGAGTCAAACTGGGGGGGGGGGGCGGTGCTGGTGCATTTCGTAACCTCAGGGATAACTGTCTGGGTGAATGGAAAGTGCTTCCTGAGGTAACAGGATTTTAGGAGAACATTTTTTTTGGGGGGTGGGGGGGGAAATAAAAATATATAAAGCTGTTTGGCCTCTAGAAGGAGCTGTGCTCCCAACTCTGTCCAGACGGCTGCAGACTCACACATCCTTCTGTTAACAGCCCCTCTCACTCTCATTCACTCACTTCTCTCTCTCTCTCTCTCACTCTCACTCACTCACTCTCTCACACCTCCACCCAATTCAGCAAATTCAGCAATAAATATTTGTGGGGTTTTTTTTTGGGGGGGGGTTAAAAAAAATCGGGCATACTTCAAAGGTAACGGCCGTCCAGCCAGTGTAGAGCTGGAAACCCGACCTCAGCCTCTGCTCTTGACACTAAAATCACAGCAAACATGTCCTACCAACACCAAGGCGAGAAGGACAGAGCCCGCATCTCGGTAAGATCCTTTCTCTGTGGAGAAGCGACGCGCTCCCTGTGTGTGTGGTGTGTCTCTGTGTGTCTCTGTGTGTGTGTCTCTGTGTGGTGTGTGTGTCTGTGTGTGTGTCTCTGTGTGTGTGTCTCTGTGATCTGTGTGTGTGTGTGTCTCTGTGTGATGTGTGTGTCTCTGTGTGGTGTGTCTCTGTGTGGTGTGTGTCTCTGTGTGTGTGTGTCTGTGTGTCTCTGTGTGTGTGTCTCTGTGTGGTGTGTCTCTGTGTGGTGTGTGTCTCTGTGTGTGTGTGTCTGTGTGTGTGTCTGTGTGTGTGTGTGTCTCTGTGTGTGTGTGTCTCTGTGTGTGTGTCTCTGTGTGGTGTGTCTCTGTGTGGTGTGTGTCTCTGTGTGTGTGTGTCTGTGTGTGTGTCTGTCTCTGTGTGTGTGTCTGTGTGTGTGTGTCTCTGTGTGTGTGTGTCTGTGTGTGTGTGTGTGTCTGTCTGTGTGTGTGTTTGTCTGTGTGTGTGTGATGAAATGTGCATGTTTTTGGAGAGGTCAGATCTTTGTGGGGGGAGAATAAAAAAAGAAAGCAGTGGTTGTTTTGTCCAGCGATTGATCCCCACTGCATCGAAAGAGAAAGACACACACACACACACACACAGACAGAGAGAGAAAAGGGGAGAGAGAGAGAGAGAAGGACGAGAGGGGAGGTGTGCAGAATGGTCTGGGGAGTAGCTCTGCAGCCATGGCCGTCTGTGGAGTCAGGCAGATGAGACAGGAAGGGAGGCATAGGGGGGGGGGGGGGGGGTGGGGGCGATGGCTCTAGTTTTAAAGATAATCGATCGATCTGCATCTGCATTTTCTTTCGTGCAAAATAGGTTCAAATTCCTACCGTGGGCATCATTTTTTTTTTAAAAAAATTACATATATATATAAAAAAAGAAACAAAAAGCACCGATCCCGGTGTGGAGGGGCATTTGCTATTGCGATAAATAGGGGCATCTGTTAACCCAATGGTGATGAAATGGAAATGAAATGCTGCTTCCAGACAGAATCCAGGGTGGGGGTGGGGGGGGGGGGGGGGGTGGGACTGGGCTGCTCCCATTATATCAACGGGTCAACAAACACACAATAAAACGATGCACAATAATCGATCGTTTATCCCAAATGACCTGCAATTCATTTGCTGTTGTTTTTTTAAATTGGGTTCCATGGTTTATTTGGGTTCCCCTCCCCAGACCCTGCAGGGAAACCTCTTTTGATGCAAAGGAGGCGAATGGGGAGATGCATTGACAGATGAAGGACAAAAGGCGAATTGTGTTATTCAGGTTATTGTTCTCGCATCAGCATCCCTGTGTTTCCCAAATCCACAATAAAACAAGGTCGTTTCGTTGCAGAAAGCTGCATTTTTTTTTTTACGATTGGGAGGGGCTGATGCATTTCGATGGGAGGCAGAAATGATCGAAAGCTGCAAAAAAAAAAACGCCATGGCCAGGATAAACACCCAGTGATTCTATTCATAGAAATGAATAGCAATAATCTCAACACAGGCCATTGGGGTAAACCAGCTCGCACGATTTCCATGCGAAATTCATCCACGTATTGGATTATTTCGACCTGATTGTTAAAGCAATGCTTGCAAATATCGTTCCCATCAGAAAACATAAATCAATTGCCCACAGTAATTGCAATGCTGGTGTTTATGTACCTATATATAACAAGGTGCCTATATAAAGTATAGAATTCTCCTCAATGATGGTGATTGAGAATTCCTTTCTGTGATAGCATTTGAAATCAGTGACCTAGATTAAATCTAGATCACACATAAAGATAATTGTCTCCTCAGCCCTTTGCGACACGCAATAATGTATTGGATTGACAGGAACTGATGTTGCATTTAGCCATTTAATGTTAAAATTAAAGTAGATGCAAATATGGTTTGAAAATCTGGAATATTCGAGTACCTGTGACAAAATGGAAATGGCTAAAAGTTTATTGAGGTTCAGGATTAGACTGGACAATTGATAGTTTAAGTGTTCACATGAAGACTGAATGCTTTATAACTGGGATTCCAGAGAGATTGTGGGATGGAGTTCCAGAGGGTGGGGGCAGAGAGGCAGAAGGTCCGTCTATCTGCCAATAGTGGGGCGAGCGAGGCCGGGGATTAGAAGCAGGCCGCAGCCCTCTGAGTCCTTCCTCGATGTAATGAAACGTGTATAATGGTTTTGGCGGCCTGCGGTATGAGACGGTGGCAGAGCTGAGTGATATTGCAGAGGTGGGGGAAGGCAGAGCGGGTCATGGCACAGATGTGAGATAGAAAGGATATTTGAGGGTCAAACAAGACGCCAAAGTTCCAGACTGGCTTAGTAAGGTGGAGTGTGCAACCATGGATGGTGATGCTGTCAGCGCCTGAGGTAGAGGTGCTGACGGGAGCCAATCAGGAGAGTTTCAGTCTTGGTGACGTTCAACTGAAGAAAATTAGCTCTCATCCAGAACTTGATGTCCGACAGACATTCTGTTAACTTTGTGCGGCGTTCCTCGGGGCTCTGTACTTGGTCCCCTCCTGGAGTCAAGGATGGAGGCAGAGAGATAGAGTTGGGTGTCATCCGCATACATGGATAGAGTTGGGTGTCATCCGCATACTGCGGATGATGTTACCAAGAGGGAGCATATAGACATTGAAGAGGAGGGGATCAAGGACAGAGCCCTGAGGAATGCCGCACAAGATGGTGCGAGGGCAAGAGAAGAAACCGTTTGTGGAGATGAAGTGGAGGCTGTGTGAGAGGTATGATCTGAACCAGTCAAGGACAGCGTCGTGAAGGTTGAGGTGAGAGGAGAGGCGGTGAATGAGGATAGAGTGGTTGATAGTGTCGAAAGCAGCAGAGAGGTCAAGGAGGATGAGGAGGCAGAGGGAGCCCTGGTCGCAGATGGACAGAATATTGACCAGAGCTGTTTTTGTGCTTTGGGTGGCACGGAAACCCGATTGGAGGGGTTTGTGAAGGGAGTGGTGGGAGAGGAAGGAGCGAAGCTGGGAAGCAACAACTCATTCCAGGACCTTGAAGAGGAAAGGGAGTTTGGAGATGGGGTGGTAGTTTGAGAGTAGAGATGGGGCCAGGGAGGGTTTTTTCTTAGAATAGAAGTGATGATGGCGGTTTTTAATGGGGTGGGAACAGTATCAGTAGACAGGGAGAGGTTTATGATGTCTGTGAGTAGAGGGACAGGGAGGTGGAGCTGGGAGGTAAGGAGAGGGGTAGGGATGGGGTCGAGGGAGCAGGTGGTCAGTTTCATGTGGGTTATAGTCGTGGTGAGATAGGAGTGGGAGACAGGTTCAAAGGTGTGGAGGGAGGGAAGGGTAGGTGCTGTGGTGGGAGGGGGAGATGGGGAGGTATAGCAGACGGAATGGCAGAGGCAGCTGAGCAGATCCCCTCGACTTTGGATTCGAGGAATAACAACAACAACAACAAGATTGCATTTATAGAGCGCCTTTCATGTCGGGAGGACGTCCAAAGGCCCTGGACAGTTGGGTCGGGACCCGAGTAGGGGGGAAATGGTCAGGGTGAGAGGAGGGAAGGGAGGGAGCGAGGAGGGGGTAGAGAGTCAAGAGGGGAGCTGAAGGCACGGCTGAAGAGAAAGGTCTTGAGATTGGCCTTGAAGGAGGAAAGGGAGGAAGCAAGGCTTCTGGGGGATGGAGTTCCAGAGCCTTGGGGTTGAGAGGCTGAAAGCCCGGCCACCGCTGGTAGGGCGGATGGGGCGGGGGATGTGGAGCAGACCGGAGCCAGAGGAACGGAGGGTACGGGCAGGTACGTGGGGGATAGTAGGTCGGAGAGGTACGAGGGTGCAAGGCCGTGAATGGCCTTGCAGGTGAGGATGAGGATTTTGAATTTGATTCTCTGGGGGAATGGGGAGCCAGTGGAGGCGAGCGAGGGTGGGAGTGATGTGGTCACATCTAGCAATGCCTCGTAGTTGGCATTTGAGGTGAGGCATGAGAGGGTGGGAGGAGGAGCCGGTTGGTGACGGAGAAGAGGAGCCTGGATTTGTCCTTTGCCTCCAAGATTGTCTTGGAGTAGAACAATGATTTAACGGAGGCGAGGGCAGAGTGGTAAGATTTGATAAGGTCCAGCCAGATCTGCCGATGGAACGTTAAGTTTGATTTTAAACCAGGTTTGTTTAGCGGCATGCACCTGTGCTCCAAGGGAGCGGAGGTGGCTGATGTACCATGGTGACTTACGTGAATAGGAGACCGTTCAGGTAGAGATGGGAGCAAGGGAAGTGAGAATGGAGGAGAGGAAGCTGTGGAGAAGAGTGCCCGAGGAGGATAGGTCATTGCGGGAGGTCATTGCGGAAACCCGATTGGAGGAGTTTGTGAAGGGTTCTTTATAATGTAACATTAGTATGGGGAGCAGGGAATTTGGATTAGAGTAGTTAGCTCCAATGGAGGAGTAAGCCAGAATTATTAATAGGTTACAGCACATCACAAAGATATAAACCAACTGGCAGAGATTTTGAAAATAGCATAAACTGGAAGAGCAACTGTATATCACCTGAATCTTGCAATTGTACTTGCATGTGGTAACTAATGGAAGTGTTCTTCAGAGTACATATTAAATCAAAGTCTAGTCTGCCTGTTTCGACACATGTTAACAATTTCATGGCCTGGACAGTGTTCCTTCCTCATTCAAATGAATTTGTCATTCACCCCATTGCTGTTTGTGTGGTATTACTAGCATACTTTAACTGCTGACTTTACTTGGAGAACAACAGTCAATGCAAGTTGACAAATTTATTGGGGTTGAAAAAGTGGCTGATCACAATGGGATTTACGAATAGTGGCTCAGAGTTATATGATTTATAAGAAAAAATAATGTTGGATTAACACAATATGAGCATCACTATATGAACATCAGAATCTGTGCCTTTTAAGATACCCTCTTGGTTACTCTATAGAATTATAGAAATGTATAGCCCTAAAGAAGGCTGTTCAGCGCATTGTGTCTGCCCTGGCTCTTTGAAAGAGCATTCCATTCATTTAATTAAATCCCATTTACGCTCCTTTTCCACATATCACTGCAAATTAATGGCAATGTTGTCAAATACTGTTAGAGATAGGAGACAGATTGCTCAAGATCAGTATCTGAAAGAGGATCGGATAGCATTTTGTGTGCGACTCCAGTGGTACTTTGTTAACAGGTTTTGCATCTCATGATGGATAGATGAGTTAACAATCCCTTTGGTAGCTAGTGATCTGATTTAGTATTGAATTGATGAATAATAAATTAGATTTGCATACACAAATCAAAATTCACAGCTAATCTGCCAATTAATAACCAATTTATGATTGTGATTTAAGTGGTGCAGGAAACTGACCAAATTAAAACCCCAAATAAGTCAAAGCTACAAACTCCCTGATCTGAAAGCACAGTGAAGTACTTCAACATTGAAGCCAGCAATCCAGTGGGGAGGGAGTGGGGGAAGGAAAACTAACGCCTTAATTCCCTGTGAGCATACTTTGCAACTCAAAATATTGGTTTCATGACAGCCTCCTGATAAATATTGAGTGCATCACTCTACAGTTACCGTATCATGATAGTCAATTGCATAATAGACATTGGCAGCGGTTATCAACTGCTCAGATTTTGTTTATGGTCAAATAACGTAATTGTTAATAAAAAGCTGCAGCTACAAGTGTATAAAATATTTAGAAGTATTAAATGCCGAGAGCCTGAGGTCACGGTTTTAATGTCATGTAGATTCCTTGTTCAAATTACTAGCTATGTTGCTCTTAGGCATATGTTGGGAGATCATCTGGGATCAGATTTCTCGTGAGGTGGTGGGTTTCCTGGAAGAGATGCACTTTATATTCCTATTGCACTTTTTACACACTATTCGCACTGAGGTTTTTCCATTTGGCTTTGAAATACGTTTGACTACAAAGCAACTTTCTAACCATCACACTAGATTGGAATGTTAATGCTTTCATTTTGCTCGCATCTAGACCAATAATGATTAGGTATTTTAAGTCGTAGTTTTTGTAAATTCATTACTAAACTTAAGAAAATTTCTGAATGAATTTGAAGTGATTCACAAAGCGACGCAAAGCAAATGCAGGCTAGGGTGAAAATAGAAGTGATAAAGGTTAGTGCATTTTTTTCCCCATAATACTAATGCACATTAGATGTCCAGAGTTTTTTTTTGTTCATGGCAGAGAGGCCCAGTGGGTTAGTGCACTGCTCTTTTACAGGAGGCTGGGTTTGATGAAAGTCTCTCATCTTTGTTGGCTCTATGTGTCCTTACATGACATGGTGTTAACAGCAATGAAGATGATTTGGAGATTTGAGGATTGAAATTCCGCCCAGTCTTAGTTGGCCAGACCATTGTGTCTTAAAATTATGGAAAACTCGTAAATTCGATCTTAATTTGGAAGCTGATTTTCTGCAGTTCATGAAAAGAAACTGGCTAACAGAATTCAAGAGCTTTCCACAATACTGTGCAATCTTAAATTTTAAAACAAAATGGGCTTGTGGGATAAAATGTTTTTTGTAGCTTTCGAGCTCCATGTTTTGAGAAGAAAGAAAGTTGCATTATTGTAGTATCTTATTTGGTTGGAATGCTTCAAAATGCTTGACACATGGAGTCCTAGCTCAGTGGTTAGAGCACTCGCCTCACAAGCGAGAGACCTGGGTTGGATTCCCAGCAGGGCAAAACAGTGGACAAGTTTCCTTACTCCACACGCCTGATAATAATCCCTCAAAAAAAATAATAATTTGGTCACTCAATCCATGACTGTTTGTGGGACACTGCTGTGCGCAATTGGTTGCCGCGTTTCACCCACAAATATAGTCAATTCACTTTACATTATATTCTGTGAAGTGCTTTGAGATGTCTAGAAGAAGTGAAAAGCGCTATATCAAATGCAAGGATTATTTTATTACTAATTACCTTCATGCATAGTGACTATTTTTGTCAGCAAACATTGACCGACACGCAGGCAAACTTCTACACACACCCATTCAGCTCACAAAGTAGAACTTGTTAGAAAAATGAAAGTGGGGGATGGGTAAAATTTCAGGACTTTATATGATGAGGCACATAGAGTATAGGCGATATCAAGTGTCAGCCGAATTGAGTTGGTAGTGCTCTCATCTGAGAGTTAGAAAATTGTGGTTTCAAGCCCCACATTGAGACTTTGAACTCACAGTATAGAGCTGACACTCCACCTCAAAATTGGGGTCCCATCCTTTGAATAAGACATTAAACCAAGATATTAACTTCAATCTGTTCAGGTGAACGTTAAAGATCCCATGTCCTCCAGGTTAAAAAACAATCATTCATTTCATGGCTGTGGGACATTGATGTATGCAAATCGCCTGCTCATTCGCCTACTGAAGCACAGTCACTATATTTTACAGGAAATTCTATGAAGTGATTTGAGATGTTTTGACATGATAAGGCATTATATCAAATGTAGGAATGATTATGATATATATATGTATATATATATATATATAGTGGGTATAAGCAGAATATTCACTTAGGGTGGAATCCAGTCAGTTTTATGTTTCACCTTTCCCCATTTATCACTGCACATCACCAAAGCTGCTATATGTAACACTGACTAGATTTCAGCAGAATTGCAGGGCATAGAGATTAGAATGCCCCTGGCACCAACAATGTGGAACAGATTCACCACGAAAGCTGCTGATGATGTGCCAATTAACAGCTTCAAAAACGTATTGACAAAGTGTTCATTTGAAAACCAATAGGTACAGACTGAGTTTATAAATAGTCTACAGGACATCATAATTTATGTGCTGTTTGGGGGGAGGGGGAAGGAGGGAATGTTTTTTTCCTGTGGATGGAAAAAGCCCAGGTGGTAGAATGGAAATGTGACAACTACTGACTATTCTCTTGGGGTTGGGGGAGGAAAGCAGTCTTTTTAAGGCTGAGTTGATTCCATGGTGACGTGTTTGGGCAGTGAAATATTAGAATCAAGCCAATCCTCTGTGGCAGTCCCAGTAATCCATTTCCTGAGCCAGGCAGGTCCACAGTACACAGTACTCCTGGGCATCACGGATGACAGCACAGCTCACCTAGCTCATTGGCAGGATTTGGAGTGACAGGTGGATCAATGAGATTCTTCTCACTCAGCTCCTGTTAAGCCTGCAAGCCAAAGCCCTAATGGATAGAGTGGCTCTCGCTGGACAAGTAGTGAGGAGCTTGCCAAACAATGCTCTCAATTCCAAGCCATGCAGTTTTAGTTGGTTAAACTAATAACACCCGGTCTACAGGGTCCAAACCTTGGCTCTCGCCAACCTGCATCTAATACTTTCTGTAATTAGGTAAGCAGAGTGAGTCCCTCTAAGGAGACAGATTGCACACACAATTTCCAGACACAGGGAAGTTTCTGTGTGTACGTGGAATACAGATATGGAATTCTCAGTCTTGTTTAAGCATGGTGATGGGATCCTGCATTTGTTGAAGACCAAAGCCAAACTGGTAGCACAGGGATGTGGAATATGCTGCCAAGTAAGACGGGCCAAAGCAGAGTCAAATTTGGGTTTCAAGAGGGAAGTGGACAGATACATGAAAGAGAAAGACTTGAAGGGGTAATGGGATAAGGTGAGCAGTGGAATTAAATGAAAATCTTGCTATGAGAGCTAATGCAGAAGGAATGGCCTCTTTTTGTGCTTTAAATGTCTATGAACAAATGCTCTGAGTGACCTTGAGCTCATTATTTTACCTGTGTTTGCTTCCTAACAGATTGATTGATTCATTTTGAATTGATTGAAATTTTAATTGGATTCGCCCTAATTTAGTAATGCTCATTCAAGTTGGAATTCCTTCAGACTGGGAGTGGTATTGAGCAATACTACTACAATCACATACATTGAGATTACTCATAAAAGGCATTTCAGTCATTTAGCCCCAAAACTCTGGAACCCTAGCCTTCAATCCCTCTGTCTTGTCCCCTCACTTCCCATCTTCAAATCCCGCCTGAAGACCCCTGACTTGTCAGACTCTGCTACTGTCAAGCACTCCGGAATGCTACCCCACATGAAGCAAATCCCTCCACTCTTCTGCAGCCCCCCCTACCTCTCTGACCTCCTCTCTCCTCACAATAGTTGCCTTCGCTCCACCGGGTCTGGCCTCCTCCTTGTCCCCCGAATCCTCCACTCCACCATCGGCAGCCGTGCCTTCAGCCACTACACCCTGAGGCTCTGGAGCTTCCTTCCTCGCTCCCTTCGCCTCGCCTCCTCTCTTCCTATTTTCAGGTCACTGCTGAAGACCTTTCTTTTCGACCGCACCTTTGGTCACCTTCCTCTCCCTCCCCCTGGCTCAGCCCGGGATCCGTTACTGTGAAGCGCTCTGAGACGCCATCCGGTGTGGAGGGCGCTATATAAATCCAAGTTGTTGTATAAATGCAAGTAGTTGTTGTTGTTGTTTATGAATGTAGGTGTGGGAAGTAGGCTGAATGAAAGCTAATTTGTCATTGAATGACAACATCGCTCTGCCAGGAGTGTTCAAGGGAATAACCGATAGCTGCGCTGAAAACATGTCAAAAATAATCAACCAAGATTTTTATTTCAAGAACAGGGTTTTTTTTGCTCAGGATACTGTACACAATGTGTGACTGTTGTATAAAGATACAACAATTGCGGGTGTGTCTGCCATCACTTTTGGATGCACCGAGTCAGAGGAACAAGAGAGCAGGAGGTTTAGAGTTGCAGAGGGCAATTTCAGGATAGACCCCAGACGGTATTTCTTTACCCCAAGAGTAATTATCAACAGGAACAGGTTACCAGGAAGGGTGGTTGAAACCAGGATGCAGGACATGTTTAAAATAGCTTAAGGGCTGTAATGGGAGGACAGTAGGGTGGGTGTTCTAGCCAAATTCTTCATCCAAACCCCTCATGATAATGCGATCTTATGACATCACTCAAGCCACCTCAAGTAAACATTGACATTTTCTTATTGCTGTTTTAGCATTTTGTTTGGTTGGGGGGTGGGCAGGGAGTTTGCTGTCTTCCCAAGAAAATAATGTTCCCTCAACAGTAGGCTTTTCAATGCTGAGGACAGAAAGAATCTGTGTGTGCACTCATATGCATGGTGTAAGTTTTCAATCTTGGCCGAGACATGAAGGAAAAGCAGTTTGGAGGCTCAAAGTATCTCTATTACTTGGTGCAAAGGCAAGAAGGATTAGAGAAGGATTGATTCTGGGACATTTTTAAGTCACCTAGCATTCAACAACAATATATTGCTTTTCAGTAGAGTGATGTCTCAAAGTGCTTTACAGAGATGGTGTGCAAACCTGAGCAGGGTGAAAATTAGTTGCTGTAGGTGACTGAAGACATGATCAAAGAGGTTGAATTTTAGAAAGGTTTTAAAAACAGCGAAGGGAGGGAGAAAAGCTAAGGGATTTTGGGAGAGTTCCAGAGAGCGGGGACATTGTGACTGCTCAGCTGCCATTGGCGGAATAATAATAATAATAATCCTTGCATTTGATACAGCACTTTTCACGTCTTTTCGACTTCTCAAAGCACTTCACAGAATAATAATAATAATAATAATAATCCTTGCATTTGATATAGCGCTTTTCATGTCGGGAGCACATCCCAAAGCGCTTCACAGAACACACTGTAAGGTGAATTGACTGTATATTTGTGGGCGAACGCGGCAGCCAATTGCGCACAGCAGTGCCCCACAAACAGTCGTGGATTGAAAATGACCCAATTTATTATTGCTTTGTTTTGGAGGGATTATTATTAGGCGTGTGGAGTAAGGAAACTTGGCTGGAGGGGACAAGGGATATGCAGCAGGCCTACATTGTAGAGTGGAGGGAGGAGGCGGGAGAATGGGCTGGAGAAGAGGAAAGAGGCAGGGAGGGCGAAGAGTGGAGGGATTTGAAAGCTTCATTGCAGAATTAGCAGAAGCTTAGAGCGGATCACTTGGGACCTATCAGCAAGAGAATGGTGAATGATGGCATTTGGGCCAGGAAGTTGGGCTATCAGTGTGAAAAAGTGACACAAATAATAAAAAAAAGTTCTTGACTTTGAATATCCAATGGGTTTATATTTATTATTACTTGAGAATTTTCTGGTGTAAGATTGGCATCCCACTATTATATAATAATAATCATAATCTTTGCATTTTTAATCGCATCTTATCACATTTTCGAGACGTCTCAAAGCGCTTTGCAGGATATACTGTAAAGTGGATTGACTGTATATTTTTGTGGGTGAAACTTGGCAGCCAGTTTGCACATAGCAATGTCCACGAACAGCCATGGAGGGGGTGACAAATTTTTATTTGGTGATTGTTGGCCAGGACACCAGAAGAAACGCCCTTTTCTTTTCGAATAGTGCCTTAGGATCTTTAATGTCCACTTGAATGAGCAGACGGAACCTCAGTTTAACGTCTCATCTGAAGGACGGCACCTTCAATAATAATAATAATAATCCTTGCATTTGATATAGCGCTTTTCACGTCTTCTAGACGTCCCAAAGCGCTTCACAGACCAATTGCGCACAGCAATGTCTCACAAACAGTCGTAGATTGAAAATGACCAATTTATTATTGTTTTATTTTTGGAGGGATTATTATTAGGCGTTTGGAGTAAGGAAACTTGCCCAAGGTTTCGCCCTCTGCCTGGAATTGAACTCAGGTCTCTCACTTGCAAATCGAGTGCTCTAACCACTGAGCTACAGGACTCCGCAATGCCACACACCCCAGCATTGAATTGGAGTATCAGCTTAGACTATATGATTCCATGGGCCCACATGGGGCTTGAACCCACAACCTTCTGACTCAAGAGGCGAGAGTAATAATAATAATTCTTGAATTTGATATAAACACTTTTCATGTCTTCTAGAAGTCTCAAAACTGTTCACAGAATATACTGTAAAGTGAATTGACTGGATGTTTGGGCGAAACGAAGCAGCCAATTGTGCACAGCAGTGTCCCACAAACAGTCGTGGATTGAAGTGACCAAATTATTTTTGTTTTTTTTTTCTTGGGGGATTATTATCAAGCATGTGGAGTAAGGAAACTTGCCCAAGGTTTTGCCTGCCGGGAATCAAACCCAGGTCTCTCGCTTGTGAGGCGAGTGCTCTAACTACTGAGCTATAGGAGAGCATTACCACTGCGCCAGGCACTACACATTGGTACCTTTTAAAGGTGCCCATTATAGTAGTATATGTTGTGTAATAGTGTAACTCACAACAAACTCAAAGATCTCACTTGAGTACATAGATCTGATGCCATTCCTATATTTATGCAAAATGATTGTCTGCTGATGTCATGGCATATAATGAATGCGATTTTTGTCTTGGAGGGAGTGGGTGAGACACTTTATTGTATATTTGTCCATTCAGTAAACTCCAGTGTTAAAACAAACCGATCATAAGATCGCAAGTATGGATTAAGAAATCCTTCGGTCCATCTGATTTTATGTTTCCAGATCACCCACCCTACTCTCCTCCCTTCACAGCATCAAGCTGCTTTTTAAATGAGTTCAAGGTCCTGGCTTCAACCACCTTTCTTGGCACCATTCCTGGTTCCAATCATTAATTATCTTCTGGGTAAAGAAATTCTTCCTGTTGTCTGTCCTGAAATTGCCCTTTGCAGTTCTATAAACTGTGGCCTCTCGTTCTACTATCTTGGTAAATCTGGAGAATTCATAAGAGTAACACAGCTATTAAGGTACAGGATATGTGATGTGGGTTCCTGACATAGTTTTAATTCTTTATTAACTATTCTAATGCTACAGGCAACTTAATCAATTTGATCTATAATTTTTTATTGCTATCTTCTAATCCAGTTCATGCTTAGTTATTATTCTCCCTTCTACAAAGGCCCTCCATTGTCCCCACCAAAGGACTTGGTTATGATTACATCGAAGCTGAGAACTCAGTAATGGAAAGTTTGGTTCTAAAGCACCAACAAAATATCATTTAAATTTTGAGCTTAGTATTCTACCTTCTTTAACTCTCTCCGCCCCAAGATTGGGCTCCCAGCATTTTGAGATGTCTTCCCGATGTGAAAGGCACTTGTGATTTTAGTAATCTGAACTATTTTACAAATATGATTCTCAAGAACTCTGAACCTTGTTCAATCTTATGATTACATCAAATTCTGCAGTGTAATTGTGTGTTGCTGTAGATATTTAGCAGTAAATGATAGGCCTGTTTTTTATTTTAAGAGTTCAGAATACAATCTTTTTTAAAAAATCATATATAGTAATTTAGCAAAGTTGGTTTCTAACAAGAGTGTGAAATGTGTGTTGGAATACAGACATAGTGTTAAAGTAAATCCAGTGAAGCGTTTTCAGATATCTTCCAGACATAAAAAAAATCACTATACTAAATATAAGGGTTATTATTATAAAGAAATGTTCATATTTCATGCAAATAGTTTTGTGGTTCAGATAGTATTAAGCATGTTTCAGAATTAAATTAGGATTAGGTATTATCCTATTTTCTCAAAGTGGTTCACAGGACTTATTGTAAAGTGTAGTGAATGTATATTTTGTAGGCAAAGGTAGAAGTCAACTTGCTCACAGCAATGCCTCACTAGCAGTCAGGAAGCGTTCACTTATTGGTGAACTGTTTATATCATAAAGCTACTGTTGGGGGAAAGTGGTTGACTTATACGGTTAAATCTTTTTTATATCACAGTTTCTTCCCCACCCCCCTCCCCCATGCTCAACGTAACAAATCTGTTATCCAATGAAGCACTTTGCACATTTGAGTGTAGGATTAACATTGGTTCTAGAAAAATGACACAAATTATCTGTACTTTTCGGCAAGAATCTTTTTCTGGGTTCCTTCTCACATTATGATAATGGATACTATCATGTCCTCCCCCACTGCACTCAGATTTTGAAGGATTTACAAGATGCCCATTTTATAAGAACAGAAAGTTGAAAGGTAATTCATGCTGTTTGGTGGACTGTCTAGCAACTTGTTAAACAGGTTCATACTGACCTAGGTTAGCAGTCAAATCCGCACTCAAATCTCCAAACTCAGTGAGGTGACCTTGTTTCATAGTATGGTCTGGGAGCCACCTCTTCTCCTGCTCAGCAATTTTACAAGTGATTTTGTGTTTATTGAACCGTAGGACCATTCTGTTACGGTAATGAGAAACCGGTCTCCGGAGGGGAAATCCAGGCTAGTTTATACAGTACTGCCTCCAAGTACATTCCAGAGAATGAGGAGGTAATGCAGTTCCAAGCTCAAACCACCTTGGAGGTCAGAATTCACAGTGCGTATGTTAATTATTACAAAAAGGAGAGGTGGCAGTGGTTAGAGGTGTTAGACTAATTCAAGCATTCAAAACACACTGCAGACCTGGAGTGTAAAGACAGGTTTGCTTGGCAATAGAGAGCATTGAACCCTTTGGAGATATTTGTGTAGAACTGAGCCACAGAGAACAGGGAAACCTGAAACTCGATCTGGGGTTTGTGCTGAATTGGTTACTTTAAGCTGAGTCAGTGCTAAAATTTTGGAATAGAGCATAAAAGGCCAGTTGGCCTGTTTAATCCTCGCTGGTGATAACTTCCCCTCTGGAGCTACCTAATTCCATAGTGTGACAACAACAGCAACAACAACAACTTGTACTTATATAGCGCCCTCCACGCAGGGTAGAGTCTCAGAGCGCTTAACAGCGGCGGGGCCTGACTCCGAGCTGGTGGCGGGGAGGTGTCTGTAAGCACGGTCGAAGAGGAAGGTTTTTAGGCAGGACCTGAAAAGGGGGCGAGAGGGGGCATGGCGGAGAGATTGAGAGAGAGTGTTCCAGAGTTTCGGGGCATAGTGGCTGAAAGCGCGACCTCTGATGTTGGGTCACTCTAGACCGCTAGACTTGTGACATGTCTAGAGATCAGGTTGGAACAGACGAATAGATACAGAACTGCCCTCCAGCATGAGACCACACTTGCAGGTGAGGAGGGAAGAAAATCAGAGAGGTTGAAAGCGGTTAGGACAATTAAGTCACTTTATATCCACAAAGTAAAAGTCAGTCTGACGCATCTGCGATTACTGACAGGAGTCACTATACAGGAAGTTAACATAGTTATTTGTGGCTTAGCTCTTCCTGGAGGAAAACGATCATAATTTTCAGATCATAGATATTATCTTTTGACTCCTGTGATTCTGGATATTTAGCTGCTGAATGAATGTGCTTTTCTTGTTGTTCACTCATATGTTTGATGTATTTTCTTTTTAGAGTGACAGGATCCTAATTAAAGGTGGGAGGATCATCAATGATGACCAGTCCTGTTATGCTGATATTTACCTGGAAGATGGAATCATCAAGTAAGTATTTTTGACAAGCATATATGTGCTGTATATTGGTTTAGCGATGGGACAACAAAAACGTTTAAATAGTAATGAGTCAGACTTAAGCCTAATATTATGAATAATATATGTCATGGGATTTCTGGTTAAAGGTAAGGGATATGAATCATATAACATCTATATTGAAAACCTAGCAATAAGATTACTTTTTGTGGTATTATTAATTAATAAACTTATTAATAAAAAGTAACCTTTTTGCGGTAAAATGTAACTGCTCCATCAAAGAGCAGTGCATGGGTAGAACATAATGTTTGTTATGTTTGTATCATGACTCAGTGTTACATTACAAAAATAAATAGGATCAGGTCTTGGATAAGATCTCTGGGACAAGTGCATTTAAACCCTTCGTGTCTGTTGCTTGTCTCTATTGGAATCACAGGTGAATAGTCTTAGTAGTTTAATATCTTCTGAACTTCCAATGGACTAACACCATCAAGTGTGCATTGGGTACAGCTGGTGAGACTCCAGTAGTACCCCAACACACACTCTGGGGTCCCCAAGCCTTGACTCTTTCCAACCTTCACCTAATACTTTCCGGAATTGGGTGGATAGGATGCATCCCTCCAGGGAGAGAGTGTGCATTCCATTCTTACAATCTATCTCTGGGATTTCCATGTGTAGGTGGGTGCATGGAATTCTCAGTTTGGTTTGGATAACCTTAAGCACGGTGATAGGTTCCCATATGTGTCAGACACCCGACACACCAAAAACAAAACGCCATCAAGAGATTTGTGGCTGTAATGAAAGTTCTTAATACAAAGGAGGAAACAATAAGAAATTGGCACAAGGTTGGGTGGATGGTATGGTTTAAGAAATTGACACAAAGAGTTGTGACCAATAGTAATGACAGTGACTAGCAACAGTGAGCTGCAGAGAATCCTAGGTTCATCATGAGAACTTCTGTAGCTTAATTCTGAGTTTATAAGGGATCTTGGCCAAGATATTAAAAGTGTAATTTCTATATTTGCAGAAGATGCAAAGCTTGCTTTTAAGCAAGCAGGGTGTTCAGAGAAAAGAGATGCATTTGAGAGACACACAGAGACTTAGCATTTGGGCCCATGAATTGCAAATGCAACATTAGGGATAAAATTAGCGATAATTTCTTAAACCATTTCTTGTGTGAATTGGCCATTCAACTTTGGACCAAAGGTTTCGGCAAAGGTAAGAAGAATATTGGTTTGTGGGATGGAAAATATAATGAATAATTATTTTGCACCATAATCATATCTCTAAAACAGTACTGAAAGACAGAGTACTGTGTACCATGACTCGTTCTGCTTCCCCAGCTTGTATACTCTCCCAGACCAGGCTCCGTGAACCTATCGCCTCCACGCTCGCCTGGTTCCACATGCCCCACAGGATAGAGTTCAAAATCCTTGTTCTCGTCTTCAAAGCCCTCCCCGGCTTTGCTCCTTCGTACCTCTGTGACCTCTTAACACAATGTCGGCCTGTCCTCTCACTCTGCTCAGCAAACTGTGTATGTGACTATCTATATATGTGGGATATAACACAAACTTTCTTTGCACTTTCTTGTTGTGGTGGTGTGTTAACTGAAATGCTGGACCAAAAATACCGACATTATATTAGTGGCATTCCTAGTCAAATTTCACAGGCCTTTATAAGACATTAAGAAATCAATATTGTCAGTGTAAAAACCTCCATGGGTGGGTTTCAAACCACCATTAGTTTGCGTGTTATAATTTCCATCGCTTAGACTGCTTTAAGACCAGTGCTGATTTTATGGTTGATAAACGTTGGTGTAAATATTTAACATTGTACCATGGAAGGGAACCAACGTGGCAGCTCGGACATCAAATAAGTGAAACTTTATTTTCAGCAATTGCATTCTTTAGCCATAAGTGTCTCTCTCTCTTAGACAAAAGTTAGTTATGTCTGAGGTAAAGATTGCTTATCTGATCTTCCTCTGCAGTTGGTGGAGACTGTTTCCCCACATATACTCTTGAGAACCCATTGCTGCACATGGAGAAGGTGGAACTACCAGTAAATTCCCCTATTGAAAAGTCTTTCTCTGAACAAAAAAATTCGAATTTGCAATATAAACAGGCTACCAGTTCACATTTGCTGGATGTACTAGGTTGGTGGGTGGGGAATGTGGTCATTCTTCTATGTACGTTTTACTCCTGACTTCTGAAAGAAGCCGTATTTAAGATTTGCTGGTTTGAGAAAACACTATTTGCCCTGTTTCCAGAAAAGAGGAACAGCAGATACTCTATTTTGACATAATATTTCCACAGCGAACCACTCAAATCCTTTCTCTAGACCTGTCGGCCTTCGTGCTAGAATCAAGAGAAAGGATATTTGTTTTTTGTCAACAAGTTGAGTGACTGTGTATGTGACTATCTATATAAGTGGGGCATAACACAAACTAATGGTGGTTTGCACTTCCTTGCAAAATTGTGGAGTCACCTTGTTGCTAACAGGCATATTAGTGATCCCAGTCACCGCACTTTCCATGTGCTGATTTGTGAACCGTATTGAATGTCCCCAACAACTGATGGATGATGAACATGAGGATTCTGTGGCATTTACTTTTCTCAGGGAGACTTATTCACCTCTACTGAGCCAGTACCTTACAAATTGTCTACCGTTTCCCTGGTGATTGGAACCGTTTCCTTTCCCCCAACCTCTCCTCTACCAACTCCTAGTGCTCAAAACAATGGCATTTTCCCCTGACAACCAGGAGCTGATGGTCTGTTTCAGCGACAGAATTTTGAATGGACAGGCTTCTGTCAAAGATGCAGAAGAGCAGCAGGCATGTTCTCCAGCCAGCATGGAGGGAGCTGTGGTGTATAGTACATTAGAGAAGTCCACAGAAACAACCAATCCCCACTTTCTGAAATGCAGGCCACAATCTGAGGCTTGAAAGGAATATAAACTGACTTAAATGAACCAATCTCTTCATGCCTACTGTCATCGATTTGAGTTACAACCAAGTTGTTCAATGATTTGAACAATACTTGGACGTTGGTATTACTCAGCTGTTCATGAAGAGAAAAAAGCTTAAGTTTTGAAGAACTGCTGCAGGTTCCCAGTACATTTCTGTGAAACTGACAGTGAAACTGAAATGAATTTTGCAAAGCAAATTATTTTCATTTTTTAAATGTTTGTGCTGTTTTTTGGTGGTGGCAGGTATATTTGTATTTTTGTTTAGTTTTGTAAAATCTATACCATGACTAGGGTTTGTTTGTGACTATATATGTAGGGTACAATGGTAATAACAACATTATTTACCCTTTACTTTTATTAGCCAATAATAAACTATTAACTTTGCAATAAATTTCACGGTCTAATAAAGTGGAAGAAAATGACAGATATACCAGAGATTATATTTTTGCATGCAAATTATATGTATCTCTTTATGTGATTTTTACCAATGATATCTATCATTAACAGATGAATTATTGTGGTCTGACATTCAATAAAGTATTTTTGACCCGATGACCCACGTGAAAATGTTTTAAACTATCTGTCGTACTAGTCAGATCTACTGTGTGGGAGATTGACAATGCTGAGATGTTCTCATGTCATAATTTGCAGGCTAACGGAGGTGTAGCAAGCGAGCATAGCTTCTGAAGGCAAGAGAGCTTGCCCGGATTCCAATAATGTGCTAGTTACTGGTTGGGGTGAATGATTGAACTGTGCTCCAGCCTTCATTAGCTTCACCCAACTGCATTGTTGCTAGTTGACTGTAGCTCATAAATCACATCACACCGTCGGAGGACCCCACACATGCCAAGCTGTGGTGGTCTGGGCTGATTCCCACTTGGGTCTGTATTTCTATAGGAGATGTACAGAGCACAAATGAGCCAGAGTTTAAAAAAACAACTAACATATCAACCCTTTATATTTAAGTATATCAAATGCAAGGATTATTATTATAAACTATTCTATATCAGGTTTGTCACAGGGCAAGGTGATGAAGTGTTTTGTGTTGGGATGAAGCATGGCCAATGGCTCTATAAAGCATCTTCTCCACCTGACAAATATCACAACAACAACTTGCAATTATATTAGCGCCCTTCATGCAAGGTTGTGTCCAGGAGCGCTTATCCCTCTGGGTGATCAATTCAAGTTGGGGAAAAAAAAGGGTGTGGCTCTTTTAAACTGCTGCAACCAACACACTGGACATTATGTCAACTGTATGTTTTATATCAAAAGGTGGTATCATTTGTCGATATAAAAACCCTGAGCTATCTCTATCACTGAGATATCTTTTGTATTGGAATTTATTTGTAAAACAGTTGAACCTTTTGTTGTCCCTCCAGACAAGTTGGAGATAACCTGACTGTTCCTGGAGGTGTGAAAACTATTGAGGCAAACGGCAGGATGGTTATCCCCGGAGGGATCGATGCAAACACGTGTCTGCTAAAGCCCTACCTGAACACGACTAGTGTGGATGACTTCTTTCAAGGAACAAAGGCAGCCTTGGCAGGCGGAAGCACAATGATAAGTAAGAGACGTACCTTTCCTCTTTTCAGTTGAGCAGATGTTGATTAATGCATGATACTGAAAGGGACATCCTCTGTTCTGAAACCCGCTGATGCATGCTAATGCTCTATGACAGATAAATTAGTTGAGATGGAAAATATTTGCTGCATGTGTTTCTGAATTTTACAGCCTTGTGACTTATCTTTTAAAATGCGTTGCTTCCAGTTGATCATGTTGTGCCAGAAAGGGACAGTAGTTTGTTGACAGCTTTTGAAAAATGGCATGAAGCAGCTGATAACCGATCATGCTGTGACTACTCGCTGCATGTGGACATCCCTCAGTGGAACGAAGGAATCAAAGAAGAGCTGGAGGTCTTGGTTCAAGAAAAAGGTCAATAAACTTATTTTTTCAATTAAATCTCTTTTGGGGAGGGGGAATGGAAAGGGAAGGTAATTATCTGGAACGGTTTGGGAGTTCTAGAAACCATCATTGGATTTCCGTACTTAATCCAATGGTTCTATTAAAAACTCAAGTGTTTTGGCAGTCATGCAACTTGCTGGCTGGCCCTGGCTTGATGGATAGGAATAATGTAAAGGTAACATGTAGGTTGTATTGTTACAGCCGAAATGTAATATGTGCTGCATCTTGAAGCATTTGAGAAGCATAATTTGCTATTTACCTAAACACTTATTTTTTACACGTTACTTTACTGAAGATTGAACTTGCAATTGCAACCACTAGAATAATGATAATAAATAATACTTGCATTTAATATAGTGCCTTATCACGTTGTAACACCTTATCCATAGTGTAACCCTTGTATTATGGCTAATTCCTAATTGTATAATGAGCAATGCTTGGTTCCATGATTCAATTACCTATTAAATCGAGCCAGGACTATATGAACTGATTTAAAAACAATTGTCAAAGTTGTTTAATCCTGTGTTGTTTGTTCACCACATTAGTCCAAGCACTGTGGTTTAATCCTGCCTCAAGACTTGACCTCTTTGACCATGCTTTCCGACATCTTTCCCCTCCCACTCTCTTGGGCTCCCATCTATCCCTGTCCCCGGCTTGGATGGCTCACCAGCAGTGTAAAACAACTTGAAACATCTCACTGATGTGAAAGGCACAATATAAGTGAAATTGTATTGTATTTGTTTGGAGGGTAGTTCATTCACTGGGAATGTACTTTATTTTAATGCTGCCACATAGTCTTTCTGAGAGAAAACAATTGACACAGAGCAGGTCATTAAAAAAAAGATTTAAAACAACCAAATGTCTACACAATATATTTTTCTGCTGCTGAGCTTACTTATGTTCATTAGATTTTATTATTGGGATAGCAAAAGCTCTCGGTTTGTGAACATACCCTCATTTATCCAAGGTTTGGGTCCATCTTGAATGGATTGCAGAGAGCTGCTGCTTAAGTTTCGCACCTCCAACTGGTGGAACCATTGCTCAATAGGTAGGGGTGGGTATTCGAGCTGTAGGCAGGAAGACTGTGGCAATGCTGTCATGCATTTTATGCTGAGCTGTGTTGTGTCACCAGGAAGTTCACAGGGACTTCAAATCTACAGTTGTTGGGTGTCAAATGCAACAGGTCCTGCCAATGAGCCAGGTCCTAGACCATTGTCAGCCAGAACTTGAAGTGCTCTTCCTCCAGAGTTTAATTCTAAAATAATGTTATTCAGGTTTATGAAAATATCTCCATAATTAAGTACCATGATTTGGTGATTGATACAAAATTAAACAGTTGATATATTGTATTGCAATCTCTGATAAATGTATTTTCTTTGTTTCAAACAGGTATCAATTCTTTCCAAGTCTATATGGCATATAAGGACATATTCCAAATGATGGATAGTGAGGTAATGTATCACACGACTTCCTTTAATTCAGTGGGGAATAACCCTCTGTCTTTATTGAGGGCCTGTGTTAAAACAACCAAAGGAGGGATTTTATTTGCTGGAACTCGAGAGCAAGCAGATGGGATCCTGGATTAAAGTCTCATTGAGGAGGGCTGTGTTGTGAGGTTCTATGTGCCTGTGGATGAGAGAGAAGGATTGGGAGATAAACTAATGGCAGTGTGGGGAATGGAACGTGGACGCATAGGGATTTAAATACAAGTATGGGAGTGTGAGGGCGAGTGGGACACAAGGAACAGAGGTTGGGATCCTCCCAGATTTTTTCTCCTTCAAAGATTTTCCTCCCAAAATGTAACCAAGCTTCATACGATATCAGATTTGCTACTGCTGGATGTTGATGCTGATTTAATTCATTCTGCCACTCTCACCCTTCACATCAACGAACACAAATCAAACTTCCCTACTCCACATAATATACAGGGCGACCCTGTTACTCAGCGTCTCGCTGCAGCATGTGTTTGCTTAGAATTCAGATGTCCCGTGGACCTGGAGTTATTGGAAGTGTTGTGTACATCAGCTTTAGATGTGGAATGGCCTGCTTCATGTGCACTCTTGCAGTGTTTAGGAAGACAGCTGGTCAGCCCTGACTGCTCTCAGGAGGATTTCCAGTGCTAGAAACACTCCCTAAGATTGGTGGCAGCTGAACGGCCAGCTTGCTGCATGAGTGATGTCATCGGTAACCTGAGGACCAGTGGCTGTTTTTGTTTGTGGTAGTAAAGTAGTGATTGATTTTTTGGATCTAAGACACCGCATTGTAATGGGGGTCGCCCTGAATTAGATGTGCATAAACTGGAAGCTGCTGCACTAATCGTGACTTCTGATGTGCGTCCGAAATTGTGTGAATTGCTGACAAATTTATTTAAATGCCGCAAGATACAAGTCCTAAAATGACGACAAAGGCTGCTTTGTGCCCAGCAATTTTACTCTTTAACTAAAACACTGACTGAAATAGACAAACCTGGTTGGAGATCACAGACTGGTTGGCGTTGATGCAGCAATTTCCATTTTTCATCTGGCAGCACAGAGCCGTCAAAACTACATCACGGCAGATTTAGATATGAGCTCTGGTATTACAGTTTGTGTAATATGCATAGATGGGAGCATGTTAATGCTGCATATTACCATCTGTTAATCGTTCAGTTGGAAATTGCGATCAGTCATTTGAGGAATCGTTCTATGAGTGGTCACGCATGCACAGATAATATTTCTTGTACATTATTCGTAGAGATTTCACGTGAATAACACATTGCATCCCCTTGTTATAACAAACTCTACTCGAAGACCAGTTTCCACTCGGGAATCAGAGATAACTTGATATGTTACATTTTCAGCTGTGCGCCTTGTGAAAATGAATGCACAATTTTAATTAAATTGGAGAGAGTGAACTATTGATCCTAATAAATGCAAACAATTTGAGGTTCTGAAATTCCTCAGGTCTCAATCTTTAGATCGTTCTCTTTAAAATTGTGCAAAATTTTGGAAAATTTCTTAGAAACAGTATTAATTTGACAGCAGGTCCTTTGATGTTCCAGTGGAAGATTAGCAAATACCAGATACCGTGTAAGGCTGGAATACAAGAATTTCCCCAAATTCTCCACAATCTAAACTGTTAGCTGTCTTACCACTAAGGACATGGGGGCGTTTGGACTTCACAAGTGCGACAAAATAAAATAACAGGTGTAGTGAAATGTTCCAGCTTCTGACAATGGGGATTCAGCTATAATATCAATAATTTATTAAATATTTAAGGCTGACCTCTTGTTTACTGATATTTTTGTTGGTCTTTGCAGCTTTACGAGGCTTTCACTTTTTTAAAGGATCTTGGTGCTGTCATCCTAGTCCATGCGGAAAATGGGGACCTGATTGCAGAGGTGAGCATCTCCGTTTTTAATCTATTTGTTTATTTCCAGTACAGTGACAGGAGAAGCAAACATGTATTTTAACATCATTGTGCCATGGATTTGTAAGTAAAGGTTAAATAAAAGGTTTTCCCTACAAATTTCACAGAGATTGTAAAAATAGAAGGTGCTGAAAATCAGCAGCAGGTCACAAGATTGGTTTGGATGATGAAGGCCCTTTGGCTCATGTGGTTTCATCTATCCAGATTACGCTACTGTCCTCCCAGCACAGTATCAAGTTAAATCAGCATCTGAAAGAGAAAGACAAGGTTAGAGCATGAGAGGTATCAGCCTGGCACTGATGTAGCACTCTTGCCTCTAGGGCAAAAGATTGGCTTGAACCACCACATTAGGAGTTTAAAATCACAATCTACCCTGACACTCGAGTGCAATGTTGAGGTAACGCTGCATTGTTGGAGGTGCTGTCCTTGAGATGAAACATTAAACCGATGAATCATCTGCCCCTTTTAAGTGGACGTAAAGATCCCTTGACACTGCTTGGGAAGGAGTTTTTCCTGGTGATCTGGCCAACAATCCCTCAAATAAAATTGGTTATGCACTGGATGGCTATTTTGTGGAACATTGCTTAGCACAAATTGGCTGCCACATTTGCCTACAAAACAATACAACACAGTCACTGAACCGTACAATAAATGAAAGGGGCTTTGAGATAGATGACCTCCTGTCAATGAAAAGCTCTGTACCAAATGCAAGGATATTATTTTTAATATATTAGTTTTCATGAAAATGAAAATTTTTAATGAAACAAAACAAGGTTTGCCAAGCACCTTTTCATTAAGACCATGCCCCTTTGAGTTATTTAGGTTTTAATCGTTTCAGTGTATTGTAAACCAATTATTATTAGATCGGGGCAGGAGATTACTGTAAATTAGCAAGTGACCTGCTTCTTTAATCATATCACCTACAGTTCTGATCTAGCAGAAGCTCTCAGAACACCATTCAGTTCTGGACCTTGTAAACGTATTCTGAAAACCTCTTTGGCTTCTTAACCACTGCAAACCACAGTAGCTTCTCAATCAGCACTGTCTATATTACATTGTGCAGAAGTTCTTAGTGAACAGCATCCCTTTGATTCCGGTTTGTGGTGTTACATTGTTCAAACTAAACATAAATAATGCTAGCAATATAAATAGAAATCTGTGCTAGACTCATAGAGTGATAGAAATTTACAGGACAGAAAAAGGCAATTCGATCCATCTGTGCGGGGTCTTTTAAAAAGCAATCCTTTCAGTCCTATACCTGCCTTTTCCCGGTTCAGGTGCTAATAGGAACTAAAATGTATTTTGTCAAGTTTGAGCTGACAAGCATACTGAATCTTCAGTATTCTGATATGTGGACTGAAAGTCCAACCACAGGCTATTAATTCCACGCTGAAGTCCCTCTTATCGTATTAGAACCAAAAAGTGCTACGTACACTTGTTTGGGAATATTGGTGTTTTGCTGCAGGGTATATGTAATGTAATGTATATGGAATGAGACAGCAGCAGGAGAGACAGCAGCTGCCACAGAACAGCCTGAGGTGGTTCCTTCTCACTGTCCCCAATGTCTGTATTAGTGACCTAGATTATCACAGATGCTGTGGAGGATGTCTAGCTCCTAGCAGGAGCCTGGGTCAGGGGTGGGAGATTTGTGGTTGCACATATGTACCCAAGGACTCCATTTGGAAGGATTAAGCTGCAGGAGTGACTGACAATAATAAAAATAATAATAATTATGTTTAATGTAGAGCCTTTCATAGCAAAAGCACTTCAGACAATATCCTGTAAAGTGTAGTGATCGTATATTTTGTTGGTGAGGTAACATGTCCTTTTGGCTTCAAACTATCCAACCTTGACAATCTGGTTGCTCCCCTGCCACCACAATTGGCAATTGTTTAAATCTTTTATACACTGTTTAGTGTATTGATGATCTGCAGAAGGATCATAAAATCGATTACATCTATCCTATGTAGAGCATAGAATGTGCACCGTTGATGCAGATAGTTTTTTTTAACTGTTATTCTCCTTTTGTGTCGCTTCCTGTGTCACCCAACAATTGCAATTGGTTTAATTAAATGCTTTAACCATTACACCCTGAGACTCTGGAGCTTTCTGTCTCCTTGTCAGCGCCTTGGGTCGTCCTCCTGACATGAAAGGTGCAATACAAATCTAATTTGTCGTTGTTATCCATCTTCAGATCACACCTGAAGACCCTCTTCTTCGATTGTGCCTGCTGTCCCCTCCCCACCTCTCCCTGGCTCAGCTTAAAGCTCCACCATTGTTAAGTGCACTGAGATGCTACCCTGTGTGAAGGCTGCTTTATGAATGCAAGTTATTGTTGTGCTATCTGACTGTGCAAGAAGGCAGCAATAGCTACCTACCAGTGAACATGTTGGCTTGCTTCATGTCAACCCAACATTGGCGAGCAGGCTTTTAACCATTCTGTCCATCTCTGCTCTCTGGAACTGCAGTGCCGAGTGACTCCAACTTGTTGCTTCCCTCACTCCTTCCCCTGGTTCAAGGCCTGTCTCGAGACCTACCTGTGTCTGGACTTTGGGTCAACTTTTCCCTCCTAATCACCTTTGGCTCCCACCAGCTCGGGTGCACAACAAGCAGTTTTAGATGCTTTGAGACATCCTTCCATCGTGAAAGGCTCTATATAAATGTAAATTGTATTGTATGTCCAAGCACGTTTAAAGCGTGACAAAGGACAATTATTGACATTCAATTGAGGTACCCATATCAGGAGGTTAATACTGTAACTTTTAAAAAATTATTTTTTAGGAACAAAAGCGGATTTTGGAAATGGGAATAAATGGACCTGAAGGTCATGCACTGAGCAGGCCCGAAGAGGTAAAGCCTTTTCGTTTCTCTGTTTCCTTCACACAACAATCACAAGACCAGCCTGAGGATGGTGAACTAACTTGTATATATATAAGAAACAATCAAAGCTAATAATAAAGGGATCGACAATAATAAATAAAACCAAGTTGCAATGATTAGACCACGTGCGAGATTTACATCTAGATGGTGTATTAGTCATATTTAAACAATGCACTTGACCAATTCTAAGCTCAATATTTACTTCCTCATGCTTTCTTTACAGTTGGAGGCTGAGGCTGTTTATCGTGCTATCACTATTGCCAGTCGGATCAATTGTCCCTTGTATATCACCAAGGTGATGAGTAAAAGTGCAGCTGATGTAATTGCCCAAGCCAGGAAAAAAGGTAAGACCCACACGACTTCCAAATGCTGCCTCCAGAATACTCAGACCATCCGTATTTCAGCATTAATACTGAATTATTCTGCAGTTCAAGGAGAGGCAAATCACACGAACACTACTTACACTTCCCCAGCTCTACATTGTAATGCTCACCAGTCAATGACAGTCCACGTAGCTTAACATGAGGCTCCAAGTTCTGCCCACAGCAAAATTAGGAGTCCAAACATTACATTATAAGACAGGCAGCAGAGAATGGGTTGTGACCGTGTTGTGAATTGGATTTGCTTGTGGATGTTGGAATCATTAGTGTTTTCAATTTTTCTGAAACAAAAAATCACATCATGGCTTCAATATCTGTTTAATTTTTCTTCTGTCCGTTTTCAGGGAAAAGTGATGGACGGGTATGGTTGCTTAATGCTGGAGGGGTTACTGAGTTGGAGTATGTGTGTGTGGGGGAGAGAGAAAGAGCCTGTACTACAGAGTTACTGTAAAGATTGAAGCCATGAAATAACATTTTAGTTCTTTATAACTGAATATAAATGTTGACAATGTAGATTATGATTTTCAGTTGCTGCCTTAACTTATTTAACTCTTCCCAAGTCCCCAGTTATTCCCTGTCTGCTTGAAGGCACTTTTTTATGGGGACTTTATGGTTCTGAACTCTATCCCAGAGCCTCTCCAACTCTCTCCCGCCCTCGCCATAACCCTAACCCAGGTTCAAAGCCCGTCTCAAGACATACCTCTTTTGGTCATCTTTTCCTTTCCCAGCTGCCAACCCCTAGGTAAGGTACCCAGGGAATAATAATACTAATCCTGGCATTTGGTATAGCACCTTATCAAGTCTTCGAGATGTCTCAAAGCGCTTCACAGAATATACTGTAAAGTGAATTGACTGTATATTTTGTGAGCAAAACGTGGCAGCTAATTGCACACAGCAGTGTCCCATAAACAGTTGAGAATTGAGTGACCAAAATATATATTTTTTTGGAGGGATTATTAGCCCTGGAAAAGTGATCCGCCAATCGACTAACAATTCGGTTTCTACATACTGCTAGGTAAACGGAGGCGTATGGAATAAGGAAGCTTGCCCACCAGAATCAAACCCAGGTTCTCTCGCTTGTGAGGCGAATGCTCTAACCACTAAACTACAACGCTCCACTAGCAGTGTGAAGTGCTTTGAAACCTCTTGTCATGAAAGGCACTATATAAATATAAATTGTATAGGCACTGGCTGTCCTCTCCTACCTCCCAAAGTACCTGTTCTTCATGTGTGATCCTGACCTTCAATGTCAGCAGGAGATTGGACCATGGGTGGTGAGGGGGTGTGAGCCATCCTAACTAAGCTGTTTGCTGTTTTTATGTGATATCTCCACACACACACTTTCCAGCAGGGTTCCCTAGATAATAATAACAATAGTTACATTTGTTTTAGCACCATTCAAGTCTGGAAGATGTCTCAAAGTGCTTTGTAGGATTACATTGTTAACTAGAGTGATTGGGTATGTTTTAGGACCCAGAGATAAGCTCCTCTTTCTTTTCAAATAGTGCCATGGAATCTTTAGCATCCACCTGAACAGGCAGATGGGGCTTTGGTTTAATGTCTCATTCAAATGATAGCATCTCCGACCATACAACACACCCCCAGCACTGCATTAGAGTATCAGGCAAGACAATGAGCTCAAAATCCTGATGTTGGGTTTGAACCCACAACCCCTGATTCAGAGGAGAGAGTGCTACCACTGAGCCAGGCTGACCTTTTTAGTCTGTATGGCACAACTTCAACAGGTTGCAAAGATTTTATTTAGGAAGACCTTATTTTATCTCTAATGTAAACTGTTTTAATTCTGTTGGTGCTTTAGTTTAAGGTTGTGCTGTCATGACCTGTCGGTGTGCACCGTAATAGTGATCCAGGGTGATGTTTACACAGTGGTATTCTTTTGCAGCACTTTTATGCTGTTTGTTTTGTTTCCAATGGCCCTTATTAAACATTATCTATTTACAGAATATTTCTTGGCCACCCTGGGGTGAAAATTGTGATGTTTCATAACAGACTTGAAATGATGCATTAAATGTGTCAATGAGATGTCCTATTTTTCATTCCCCGGTTTGCAAAGAAGTTTCACCAAAGCAACGAGCAATTGGATTGACAACAGTCTCAGAACTGTTGGGTTATGCAGTGGTTTATTGTGCTGATGGAGTGGGGGCATTAGGTTCCCCAGATCGTACCCACTCCAGCGGCCTATCGAAGCACTGACAGTGAGTAAGACATTTCTCCTGAAGCTGGCAGGGAGAGAAAACCAAACCATGCAGAAACTTTCCTTAGCAGATTAAATCAGTCTGCCTGTTCAGGTGGGCATTGCAGATCCCATGACACTATTCAAAAAGAAGAGGGAGTTTATCCCAGTGTCCTGACCAACAATCTTCCAGATTAAATTGCTTCACCTCATTTGTAGGTCATGAGTCATAGCATGCCTGTGCATAAATTGGCAGCCGCATTTGCCTGCAAATATCCAGTCAATGTATAGAAACTTTGTGAATCACTTTGAGATTTTTTTGATGTTATGGGCACTATTTCAAATGCAAGGATTAGTTTCATTTGACATTTCTTCACACAAAGAAAGGTTCTGAGAATGTGACAAGTACTGTCACACAAGCAAAGGAAAATAAACACAAATACAAATCACTGTTGGGAAGTAAGGGTTTGGAGAAAAGGCGAGGAGGTGGGATTCAAAGATTTGCTGTGATCGAGTAAAATAGCAGAACATGCTCTGTGGTTGAGTGGGTTCTCCTTTTCCTGTGTTGCAGCATTCTTAATGCACTGTGAAAAGAAAGGGGCAGATCGTCTGTTGGTCATGTTGTGCTTTTTTATGTCTTTATGAAGCCCACCACCTGCTCCTTTGGCCCCATCCCTATCCCTCTCCTTATTCCCAGCTCCACCTCCTCGCCCCTTTACTCTCAGACTTCGTCAACCTCTCCATGTCAACTGACACCGTTCCCATCCCCCTAAAAACAGCTGTCATCATCTCTATCCTAAAAAAAGCTCCCTGGACCCATCCCTACTCACTAACTACAGCTACATCTCCAAACTTCCTTTCCAATGTCCTTGAAAGAGTTATTGCTTCCCAGGTTCATTCCTTCCTCTTCTGCCACTTCTTTTATGAACCACACCAATTGGGTTTCCGTGCTGCCTACATCATGGAAACAGCCCTGGTCAAGGTGACAAATGACATTCTGTCCATCTGTGACCAGGGCTCCCTCTGTCTCCTCGTCCTCCTGGACCTCTCTGCTGCCTTTGGCACTGTGGACCACTCAATCCTCCTCCACCGCCTCTCCTGTCACCTCAACCTTAAGGTTCTGTCCTTGAATGGCTCAGATCCTATCTCTCACATCGGCTCCACTTTGTTTCCACAAACGGCTTCTCCTCAAGCCCCCGCACCGCCATGTGCGATGTTCCTCAAGGCTCAGCCCTCGGTCCGCTCCTCTTCAACCTGTACATACTCCCTCTTGGTGATGTCATCCACAGACATGGGGTCAACTTCCACATGTAAGCGGATGACACCCAACTCTATCTCTCTGCCTCCACCCTCGACTCCAGGACCACTGACTGCCTGTCACATCCAGTTCGACCCTCAACTGTCCCTTCTCCCCCAGATTCATGCCATGACATGCACTGCCTTCCCCCACCTCTGCAATATTGCCCGACTCTGCCTCTGCCTCACCTCTCAGGCTGCCGAAACCCTCATCCATGCCTTCATTAAATCCAGGCTCAACTATGCCAACGCCCTGCGTATCGGCCTTCCCAACTCTTCCCTCCACAAGCTGCAGACCACCCAGAACTCTGCAGCTTGTGCCCTCTCCCGCACCAGGCTCCATGACCCCCTTCACACCCACCCTCACCCGGCTCCACTGGCTCCCCATCCCTCAGAGGATCGAGTTCAGAATTCTCGTGCTCACCTTCAAGGCCCTCCACGGCCTTGCCCCCTCCTTCCTCTTCAACCTGCTAACCCCTTATCAACCTGTCCGCTGCCTCTGTTCAGCAGGCTCCCGCCTGCTTCATGTCCCCCGCCTGGCCCGCCCCACCATCGACAATTGGGCCTTCAGCCTCTCTGCCCACCCTCCAGAATTCCATCCCACATTCCCTTTGCCTGGCTCCCTCCCTTTCTTCCTTCAAGGCACGCCTCAAGACCCTTCACTTTGACTGTGCCTTCAGCCACCCTCCTACCCTCTCTGACCCCCACCCTCCCTAATTCCCCCCCTCTCCCCCTTCTTAAGTCCTAATTCCTGACTGTTCAGTGCCTTAGGTCATCCTCTGACGTGAAAGGAGCTTTACAAATGTAATTTTGTTTGTATTTATGTGCTTGTTCAGTGTTCACTTTAGCAGCTAGTTCAGGAGTACCTTAAGCAGAGGCCTGGAAACAGATCATCCATATGTGTTGCAGGAAACCTCAGGAGAAGAAAATAATTTATAATTATTTATTTCTTGTTCACAAAACAATCACATCAAATCCTGTAAAGTGCTTTGAGAAATCTCAATGACATGATGAGGCGCTGTATCAAATGTGAGGATTATTATTATTATTGCTTATTATTTATAGTTTTAAAATGAAGGAAATTAAAAAACAATTTCCAGAAATGTGAAGCAAACAGATCTGACTCTTGTGTACACAAATCAAACCCGTACGTTTGAAGTATTCCAAGAGAAACTCATATTTTTTGAAAAATTAAGTATCTTACAGAGGTTTTTGGAATGAATAAAACCATAAAAGAGAACATGACAAAAAAGAGACTTAAAGGACTCAGTGCCAGATTCTGTTTGTTCCTTTATTAACAGGAGCTGTAGTTTTTGGAGAGCCAATCACTGCAAGCCTTGGGACAGATGGAACCCATTACTGGAGCAAAAACTGGGCCAAAGCTGCGGCCTTTGTAACATCACCACCACTGAGTCCTGATCCCACAACACCCGACCACCTCAACTCTCTATTAGCCTGGTATGACCGTTGCATCAGTTTAATCCTTGTAAATGGCAAACCCTGGCCATATAGTGTTAGAGAGACATTTCACTCTGAACTTTTCATATATATTGAACTTAAATGCGGTTTTGGTTTGCTACAGGTGAGTAATTTTGTTTGTGAGCACCTTTGTTGTATGCTGCAGTATTCTGAGGATTGTTATTGAGGGGGGATTGATTTTAGCCTGAAGGACACTGTTACCTTCCAGGGGCGTAGCTGGGAATGGATATTTGGGTGGGCAATGACTTATGGTGGACGGGCAATGAACAAAGGTTTCCATTCCTAGCTACGCCACTGAAAAAGCACCCGAGTGGCTGGTATCATACCTCCTGCTCTGGCTCTCTTCCTGTCAATCTCTGCGCTGCCTCATACCTTCCACTCTGACGGGGAAGAGAGCTGGAGTGGGACACGAGCGCAGAGATTGACATGTGACAAGGTGAATGTGAATGTGCCTAGCAACATCAGTTGGTGCTCAGGAAAGGCGGGACAACCTATACCTTCTCACGCAGCACGGCGAGCTGCTGAATGATAGGAAGAGAGCAGGAACGTCCCAGGAGTTCAGAGGCAGCATGCACAGCCCATGGGCTGATCTGAGTGTTAATTCGGTGGGCCATGACCTACCTAGGCCCACACAAGGCTATGCCCATGCCTTCAACAATACCTTATGTCAAACAGTAGATCACAAAAGAAGTTTGGATAAAGAAGGTCCTTCTGCCTGTGTTATTCCTGCACAGTACCTATTTCAGTCCAAAGTGACAGGTTGCTTGCAAAGGCTTATTTTCTATTTCTGGCTTGCTTGCCATCCCCTCACAAGCGCACCCTAACATCTGCTGTGGCCAGTGGGGGAAGGAATGGGAGCACAAGTGCTGCCTGCAGGAATCTTACAATACTCCTATACCTCAGTGAAGATACTTACACCAATTATCCCTCTGAGCTCTGCTCAGCCCTTCTCCAAAGAACACAGGAGATTAGCAGAGGGGATAAAATTGATTGAGCCTGTGTCTTTCAAGTATGACCACTGAACCTTTACTGACCCAGCAATCTCCATCCCCTCAAGCAAAGATATAAACAAAGGCAGAACGCTGGTTAAAGGATAATGGGGCAAAACTACAAAAGAACCCCCAATATTTTATATGCAAAGCTAATTCTGGGCAAAGATGGCCCCATGAATTGTAGTGATTAACAACGGGATTCCTTAAATTCGGGATTCAAGATTGCAAATAGGAAGTCCTTCTGGTAATTGGAGCTACAGTAAACTCCTGCTAATTCAACCCCGGATTAACTTGTCACTACTACTTTAGTCATCATGCTGGCAATATCCCGAATACATTTATTCACATACTTAAACGTATGCTGAACTGGCCACTCCAGATAACTAGTCATTTAGCCCTTTTCTCTTGGAGTGACGAGTTATCAGGAGTTCCCTGTAGGTAATGTTGACTCATGAGAACTCTGCTCCTATATCTGGAGCAGACTTCCCCTATTTCTGGAGCAGAATTCTAGAGCCCTTATTAAGGCACTTTATGAATCATGATAATATGTTGGTGTTGCTCACATCAAGTGGCTATCAAGCTTGTTTTAGCGTGAGTTGGGATTTTATGGATCTGAATTATTGCCTTATAACTGAATTTGAGAAATGTTCACTGCTCAGGGGATCTTAAATTTTAAGAGAAAATGATCTTTAAGTCCAGGTAAAATTTGAAACCTTGGTTGAGGACAAGTTCAGGCTACTTCTTCAACCTCTATGGTCACTTCCCTCTCTCCTTCCTTGCTCGGCATCCACTGTGAAGTGCTCCAAGACAGTATCCTATGTAAAAGCGCTGTATAAATGAAAGCTGTGGCTGTTACAATATAGTGGTTGAGAGCCATGAAATTCCAACTTGCACTAAACAAGGCGTGATAGTTTTTCCCTGGCAATGTGTACAGCCGTATGGCGTAGTCCTTGTGTACTGACCTGTTCCCGTGTTGAAAATTACGGCTGACTTCTAGATCATTGTGGAGTCCTGTAGCTCAGTAGTGAAAACACTCGCTTTGCACGCGAGACACCTGGGTTCAGTTCCAGACAGGGCTAAACCTTGGGCAAGTTTCCTTACTCCACAAGCCGAATAATAATCCTCCAAAAAACAAAACGATAATAAATTGGTCATTTTCAATCCACGACCTTTTGTGGGACACTGCTGTGCGCAATTGGCTGCCGCATTTCGCCTACAAATATACAGTCAATTCACTTTACAGCATATTCTGTGAAGCACTTTGAGACGTCTAGAAGACATGAAAGGAGCTATATCAAATGCAAGGATTATTATTATTGGGTGGCTGCCATTGCCATTTCTCAGTGGCGAGCATGCACAAAGCAGAAAGTAATTACATGATCTGAATGTTAGCCATTTCAGTGTGAGAGTTGACTGGGAAGAGAGTGGCTTGGCTTCATGTGTGTGGATTATAACCTTATTATAACCAAATTTGTGCTGTAAAGCACCAGATTATAGTAGAACTGAACTGTAAATTGGAAGCCAGTTTCCTACTGTTTTTTTAAAAAAAAACTGCTTTCAAATTAAGGGTGAATTTCAGGATTTCTCATAATTCTGCGCAATTTTAAATTTTAAGACAAAATGGTATAAAAGGTTAAGACTTGGTTGAATTTCATGACTTGGAGGTCCACGCATATGTCCTTTACAGAATTGACTCACTGAACAGTGTTTGAGAATAAAAACTATGGCTGGGTTTGACAGCCTCCATAATCTAAGGATCAATTGAAAGCCAATTGTGCCAACCCATCACTATTATCCTGGTTAAGATGAGTTAAGTGAGCACAGAATATTGTCTTCTATTCTGGATGGCTCAGTACTTCACTTTATGGTCATCATTACCCTCTGAGCCACATGGGGAACGTGATTCCTTATTCCATTAGGAACAAATTATCTGACATGCTTTGGTTTGTATTTTTCTCCTAGCGGAGATCTGCAGGTCACGGGGAGTGCACACAGCACATTCACCACAGCTCAGAAAGCCATTGGGAAAGATAACTTCTGCTTAATCCCTGAAGGCACAAATGGCATTGAAGAAAGAATGAGCATCATCTGGGAGAAGGCAGTGGTAAGTTGCTGTAATGGTACCAGGTACAAAGTTCTCTATCAGTCACATACACGTATTCTTCATGATGATGTGTATACCCCTCTAGGGGTAGGCGGGACTGTGGTCTTAAACAGGTCACATTTTTGATGCAGTAACTCAAAACAATTTACAGCACATATAATCCTGTACTGGATTTATGTGAAGATTACTTTTCAGTCTCTGTGTGGCAAGTTGATTATTACTGTCTTGCTGTTGAATACAGGTTATTGCATTTTAAAGGCAATCCCCCCACTCCCCTCCCCACATAATGTCTCCGCATAACACACAGTCCTTAGTCAGGAAGATGGCAGAAAGCACCCAACAACTGTGCTGTATAGCTAGATTGTCAAAATAAATGATTGCATTTGGTTCCCTTCTAGAGTCTCCCCTCCTGTCCTGAAGATATTGACATTTGCTACATACACATTATGTGTGTTGACTGAATATTGGTTCCTTGCCTGAGTTTAGTTGAAGTCATTTATCTCAATGTAGACAGAAGGTCAAAACTTCTGGGATTCTGTGGCTCAGTTTCACTGTAGGCAATAGCTTTCTTAGCTCAGCATTTAGGGAGCAAGGAAGCATGCTATATATAAAACATCTTCAGGCTTAGGTGTTGGAGAATATTAAAGATCCAATGGCACTATTCAAAAAGAGAAGGGAATTTGTCCACCTTGTGCAGTTCTGTACAACGTTTCAAAGCAATCAGGCAGTTCCTTCCTTTCTCTCTCTCTCTCTCGTTCTTTCTTTCTTTATTGTAACTTGAGTCTTTTATCATCTTTGTTTAAAGGCTACAGGTAAAATGGATGAGAATCAATTTGTTGCTGTCACAAGCACCAATGCTGCCAAAATCTTTAACCTGTACCCAAGGAAAGGAAGGATAGCTGTGGGTTCTGATGCTGACCTCGTCATCTGGGATCCCGATACTGTTAAAACAATCTCTGCCAAAACACACCGTTCAGTAAGGAGCATCTCTTTATTCTTGGATTTATTTTTATGTGTATTTGTAGAAATTTGCCAAATATCTCGTTTTAAATTTGTTTTGTTTTAAACAAGTTTAATAATTATAGGCAAAACAGTCCAGCTGTTGTATGATGTAGAAATTCTAACTTTGAAGTTCAGCAAACTTGGCACATTAATGAGGCTTGAAATTAGCTGCTGTGTTCACCTATAAATACAATCCCTATACATTAGAGAAAACCCCCTGAAGCACGTTATGACACAAGGAGCCTGGATACAGCACAGAAACAGGCTATTTGGCCCAAATAGTTCATGCCAGTGTTTATCCTCCTATGAGTTTCCTTTTACCCCACTAGTCTCTTCTCCCTCAAGTAAGGATCAAGTTTCCTTATGAATAGTGTGAGCTTGATTGTACTTCAAAATATTTTAAAATTGATTAAATTCCTCCAATATTCTTCCCTCTTGCCCAGAAGGAATCGCCTAACCAGGCTTTTATTCCAGGAGTGTCAGTTACCTGGCCCATGGTAGCATTTTTTCACCTATGAGCACCTCCTTGCCTGGAATCAGTCGATAGTAATCTGGAGTTGGAACTCTGATTGCCTATTTCTCTTCTCAGTAACCAAGGTCACTGAGGTGAATTGTAGCACCTCTCAACATCTGGGATCAGCTAACAGCATAAACCAGAGATCGAATTGGGACCTTCTTGTTCCACAAGAAATCCACCTTTGCACAGCATTTCCTGAGCTGTTATCCTACAGCAAGGGCGTTATATAAAACACGTTCGCCCATAAAACACACAAGTCACTGCACATTACAGTAAATCCTGCGAAGCGCTTTGAGACGTCCTTCTGACGTGAAAGGCTCTATACCAAATATAAGGATTACCATTACATAAATGCAACTGGTTGTTGCCTGTGTCAAGTCATGATCCATAAAATGCATATTCTATTTTCTGAATTTTGCAAGAGAGAAGAACATGACAAACTATTATGGGTTGGATCTTTTATTAAAAAATAATTTGATTGTTGGTAATATATTGTTTCATTTCCAAAGGATGTAGATTATATCTTTTTATAATGTTTAATTTCTGTAGACTGTGGAATATAATATTTTTGAGGGAATGGAGTGTCGTGGTGCCCCATTGGTGGTCATCAGTCAGGGAAATATTGTGCTGGAAGATGGAAATCTCCATGTTAACCAGGGAACAGGCCGTTTCATTCCTCGTAAACAGTTCCCGGAATATATATACCAGCGCATCAAGATCAGGAACAAGGTGAGCATGGCACTGAACATTTTATGTTTTACTATATATGTGTATGTGTGTGTGTGAGAGAGAGAGAGAGAGAAACAGAGAGAGAGAGAAGTAGGGGCAAAGTAAGAGTAGTTTTAACAAAGTTTATGCCATACTATCGAAAGCTGATACATATGAAGTAACTTTTCCCTATAGCAGTCAATCTATTTGTCATTGGATTAACAATAGTCCAATGTCAGGAGATTGTATCAGTACTTATTTTTGCTGTTACTGGTGCACATTGAAACCCTTTAATCTTATGACCTTGTCTTTGTGCTAATGCTATTTACACTATCATGGCGATATTTATATAGAAAATTATTATTAAAACATCCCCTCAATTTAAAACTCTATTGAATCACTGCGATGGCTGAAGCCGGGAGATTATTTTAGGAGACAGTAAAAGGTGGGATATTGTTTTGCTTATCGACATATCGGCTCCAGTGCCAGCGCTTGTAACCTCAAAATATAATGGTAAGAAGCTGGCACTGCACATGACTTGAAATTCTGTTCAGACAGTGACATCATTTCAGGACAACAGTTAAACATTTCCTAGCAGTGGTTTTGTACAGTGAGCAGCATGTGAATGTGTTTATCCGGTATTATCCAGTGATCAATAGGAATGGAGTTTATAAAATATTATTAACCTAAATGCTTCTCCTATTATATTTATCTGATGGTTTCGCCCAATTTACATGTGCCTCCTCATTGCCTCTGGTAAGGTGACGGAGCTGTACCCAGTGTCCAGAGGGATGTACGATGGTCCAGTATATGACTCTCCAGTCACTCCCAAATATATCACTCCAGCCCCTTCGACTAAGTCATCTCCAACCAAACCACAGCCCCCACCAATCCGGAACCTACACCAGTCTGGCTTTAGTCTATCAGGTGAGACATTTAACATCTGCATAAAAACCAAATGTAACTAAACAATATCTACATTATGGACACTGTGCTTGATTTATATTTTGCACAGTTTTTGGTACTGGTCTAAACAGGCAAGTTATCGAAGAAGCTTATTTTAAAACGAGAGCTTTCATCTTCAGATCCCATGGCTTTCGCCCACAAAATATACAGTCAATTCACTTTACAGCATATTCTGTGAAGCGCTTTGAGATGTCCGAAGACATGATAAGGCGCTACATCAAATGCAAGTATTATTATGGCTTTGGTTCTGGCATTGGTTCTGACTCATGTCATGTGTTACTTGATTGACCTTCTCTTTTAGTGATTGTGGTGGTAATCGCCCACTTTGTCAACTGGGCATCTCTTATCAATTGGTTTTGGTCACAGATGAAGAACGGTGGTTGTGGAGGAGTCCATGGTTGCCTTATTTTCTGAGCCACAGCACATTACTATATTCAGTGGGTATACTTGTGGGGTCTGTCATTTGCTGATTGATAAAAAGAAGTGATGTATTTGAATGTTTTTATTTATGATGAAATTTCATACTGTACTTACTAATTTTGCACTAAGTGAATAATAGAAATGAATGTGTTTGTTAAGGGGACTGGCGTCAAAATGAAATGTTTTGAGTAGTGGTTGCCTTAACCCAGCTCTAAGTGGGTGAGTCCACAGCACAAACTCCCAACAAAATGGTGAAAATTGGTACTCAATTGTCAATCCAACCCGAAACGTACTATAACAATGGTAATAGTCCAATAGCAGAAAAGAGGAAACATTGGTCGAATGATTCATATCCTTCACCATGATGAGAAAAAATTTCTATATATATATTTAAAAGATTAATAAGTAATCTTGCTACATTTCTATATCTTAAACCTAACAGCATTATGAGCGGGAGGTGCTGCAGTGCACTGGGGTTGTAATAATGGAACATATACAGTCAGTTCAAACCCAGACTCACATGGTGATTTCAAGATAACCAGGATCTTAGTGGAAGCCTGAGGTCCTGAAATCCATCATGATCTTAGCCTTTAATGTAAGCTATGCATAAGTAAGAATTGAAGAAGTGGAAATAAGAAAAACATCCTTGGATGCGATAGAGCTTGCTGGGGTGGGGGAGTGTGGGGGGGGGGAGCTGAAAATGATCTAGGGGTGTTAGTTGTCTCATTGTCTCAATGTTAAAATAGTGTGAGGCAACAGTAAACAGGGCAAACAGGATTTGGGGCTATTTTAACAATTACATCCAATTTAGATCCCCACAAGTCATAATCAAACTGTGTAGTAGTGTGTACTATATCTTTTTGTGTTACTTGCTGTGATGTTCACATATATTTGCTTGACTAAAAGTGGTTTGGACAGTCAGAACATTAATACTTTAATGAAAGGGTAATTGCACAGAATGTTAGTGCCTACTTAATAATAATAATCCTTCCATTTTATGTAGCGCTTTATCACGTCTTCAATAAGTCTCAAAACATTTCGCAAACTATGCTGTAAAGTGAATTAATTATATTTTTGGACAAATCTAATCACTACGGCCATTCTAAAAGTGGCACATAATTCAGACATTTAAGAGCAAATATTATGCCTGTTTAATGACATTAATGGAAAACAATTTGAATTTCCCTTATCCAATTATTACCTGTAGGTCACAGGAATTCTGTAGGGAAATGGGTGCCACATCTGCAGCCCTTTTGAAAATACAGTGCCTTGTTTCCGTCTGTTGTTAGCAACACACAACAGCTTTGCAGTAATTGCCAAATAGCACGAGTGGAGAAATGGTTTAGGCATTGCTGAAGAAAGCTGTAGTTTGCTATGTTCATATGAATGGCAATAAGTGGTTCGCTCACAAATATACAGTCAAATTCACTTTACGGTCTACTCTGTGAAGCGCTTTGAGATGTCGAGAAGACGTGAAAAGCGCTATATCAAATGCAAGGATTATTATTATTATTATTATAACTTAATGGATTACATGTAATCCACCAATCTTTGGATCTCTTATATCTTTTACTGTATCTATTGTTATATTTTGGACTTCCTCCAAACATGCTTACTAGAAAATGTAACATTTGTAACCGGTTGGCTGTGTTGTACCTGTTAGGTGCCCAGGCGGATGACAACATCCCGCGACGATCCGGACATCGTATTGTCAATCCCCCCGGAGGACGCTCCAACATCACCAGCCTAGGGTGACAATGACTGCAGGGTTTCGCTGCTGGTGGCTGCTACAAAGCAGGTTCACTTCCCCTTAAGCTATAAGTGTTACGAAAACCGGTGTTCTCTGATACTTCAGAAAAATAAAATGAAACAAAACTTGTGCGCGTGTATGTTTGTTCTATAGAATGAGGTTAATTATGTGATGTGTTTTGCTTGGAATTGACCGCCACAGAGGTGTTCTTCATGCCATCATCACTTAAAGCATAGTGCTTCCTTTACCTTACCATTACCCTTCACTGCACTGGTATAGTCATGTTCCTTGTAACTTAATAAGGGTCTTTTGCACATTTTAGCTATTTTAGGGAGTTAGTGCATGATACTAAAAGATGCAAGTTGTTTTGTGTATTGAGGAAAATAAATAAATAAAATTAGGACACATTGCCAAGAGCTAAAGTGCTTTTGCCACACTGCGTTTCCTAAACCGGTGCAGCTTTATAGTGCCGCATCTTTTAATGTTTTATTGTTTCGATCATCAAGAATATAACGGGGAATAGGAAGGTTGAAAAGTTTATAGAACTGTGCAACACAGGGCTATCGTGGTTGACATTTGGAGAACTGAACCATAGCGTGTACCTTGCATTCAAGCAAATGCTTGAGAAAAGGTTAGTTGTGCAGCTAAGAATTACTCACTTGCAACTTCAGACACTAAAAGACAAATGCTGAAGCATTTTGTGGAGTCATTTCAGAGTTTACATCGTGATTTCACAAAAAAACATCTTGCTGAATCATTTCCGAGTTTACGTTGTGATTTCAGCTTGCTGTAAGGTTGAAAAATCTTTCACATTGGAAAGCTTAAAGAAACAATTTTAGCAAAAGGAAATCGAGCTATTTTACAAGTGATGTATCTTAGCACGAGAAATGTAAGCAGTATTAAGCACAAGTGACTGGTTGGCAGGAGAGTGGTCTTCATGCAGTCTAACACCACAGCCATTTTTTTTTAACTTTTTGATACTGATTCTTTCTTTGTATTCACATGCATTTGTACTTACTATTTCAGATTGAGTACTGTAGTGAATTATTCACTTGAGCCCTAAGGTTGTGAAATAAATAAATTACACCTAAAAACTACACTCTGTGTTTTGCTATATATTTTACAGCAATACTTTATTTTGGAAATGGCCAGAGGCATTTGTAGAAGCTGAATACACCTGTTTTCAGTACACTATTTCAGTCTTGCAGCACTTTATTCACTATTAATAATGTTAATCCTTGCATTTGACCAATTTTATTAAGGGGCTTGTTGGCCACAACACTGGGAGATACTCCCTTCTTTTTTGAGTAGTACTATGCATGGGTTGTTTAAAATCCACCTGAACAGTTAGACGAGGCATTGGTTGTTAGCTGTGGCAATGAAACACGCCCTTATCACTGCAATTGGGAGTGTAATTTCATGAATGATCCAAAGTAAAATCATTAAAGTGGAATTTTTAAGACAGTGATATTGCTCAAGAGTTTCTGTATTGGATTTGGTTTAAAATGATTGCATAGAATCATAGAAATTTACTGTGCAGAAGGAGCCTATTAAGTCAGCACAATTTCTCAGAGCAGGATGGATTTTGAATCCCACTACCCTATGACCACACCCTTGAAGCCTCCAGCCTTCATATACCCTGTTATAAAATAAAACTATAATAATACAATTATACCATTAGCATTTAAATACAGTAGCAGGACATACACTCTGATATTTAATGGAGTAAGAAAGATCACCTCTGTACCATTCAATGAGATTCCTGTTCGGGATAGCGATTGCTGGTCTAAAATGCACTTCAGCAAAAAGCTTTTTGTTTCATAGACATCGTGCTCAAAAATGTGTTAAAATTCCTGGGCTATTGGTCTCGACTGCCGAAAGATTCACTTCTTAACAATCACATTAATCAGAACAAAAATACAGGTCAATTGTCTTGTGATCTGCTACATTTTTCTAAGGTTGAAAATTTACAATTTCTCTTTATAGATTAAATGGACAGAAGATGTAGAAAAAATATGGGAAGAGATACATAATAAGTAGATTTTGAATCAGGTGATTAATATTTATTAATGTAATAATCAAAGAGTCCAGACTGACTCTTCAGTCTACTGCTGGGGGAGTGGAACATTGTTTGAGGTAAACCGATGTCATGCAGACCTATTATAGTGGATGTTGAAGACTCGTGACACTATTTGAAAAGAGAAGAGTTTCAATGCCGGAAGACAGCTCCTGTGCATCTTGCAATATATCTCGCAAAAGAAATACAGTCGAACTTCTGTATAACGAACCCTGCGTATAACAAACCTCCAGTTTTAACCATCCCAAAAGCACGACCTGTTTTTTCCCCCCGATGGAAATCTGCCCTGCTACAACGAACACTTAAACCAGAACTGTTCCAGACACACCCAGATACAGCGGTGGAATTCTACGCACAAACTGCACGCCAGGCTTTGGAGCAGCTTTTAATTAGGTCAATCATCAAAATGGACGGTGAGCATGCCCGCTTTTTATTGGTGCTGAGGCACTGTGTGGGGGGGTGGTGGGGGGTGCTGTGGGGGTGGGGCGCTGTGGCAAGGGCGGGTGAGTTGCTGTGGCGGGGGGATGAGTTGCTGTGGCGGGGGGTGGGCTGCTGTGGCAGGGGGTGGGAATCTGTGGCGGGGGTGGTGGGGCGCTGTGGCGGGGAGATGAGTTGCTGTGGCGGAGGAGTGGGGCTCGGTGCACTCTCCTAAAGGCCTGATGCTCGCATGGCAGGCCTGGCGGAGGCTGGTGAGTTATCACAAAGTATGTGGGAGATTGGTTGGGGAGGTGCACCTCTTTGACAACCAAACCCTAGTGTAGCAAAAAGAACCTACTCTGGAGTCTTTCCAAGCACCCAGTGGTTACTCTGCACAGGTAATCTATTTTATTCCAAGGCAAATTATTTTGGGGTAGACAGTTGCAGAATCACAGCTCATAAATTTCCTGTCAGACAGCTGGAGCTGTTTATAGATATACCATGGCAAACACAGCTCTTTGAGACAATACACTGTCCTCTGCAGCAGCAGGACTTGGGCTGCTATTATCTCCACAGCAACTTACTTGGCATCCACACATATTGCTTTCCATCTCGGATGACTGGTTAGTTACTGTGCACAGAAATCCTTGCTGAATTGTCTCCTCTCTAACTGAGGGATGCTGAGGTGACTTGCTGTGCTACTGTAGCTCACTACTCGCCTACCCTCCAAGCTGAGATATGCACAGACCAGGAGTAAACGTGCAATCCCAATCAGCATAGGTCTGTTGCACACTCAGATATGTCTTCAGTATATTCATGAACTGTTTTATTAACAAGAAAACATGGCAGAAGAGAGTAACAAAAGGATAGTCTAAAATAATGGAAGAAAAATCACAGGCATTCACAAATCAATCTTGAAACATTAGGTAATTTCAAACAATTTATTGTCTTTAGAATTTTTTTTNACATTGGCAATCTATCATTACAATGCATGGTATTTTCAGTACCATTATCAGTCTCCAGGGAATTTCTAGCCTCCAGTGTTGCATCACCCTGGATCCACAGCACCACTGGAGGCTGGAAATTCTCATATTCTTAGGCTTAAGACTATTCAATTTGTCTTGAAATTTAAAATTGTGTGGAATTTTGGAACCAGGTCTTAAATTCAATATCAATTTGGAAGCCAATTTTCATCAATGCCCAAGAAGAACTGTGGAAAATTGGCTTCTGAATTCCAACTGAATTCACAATTCTTTACGAAATTCAAATTTTAAGACGATGAATAACCTTAAGCCAGCACTCCGAGTTGCTACCCCACATGAAGGCCACATATCAATAAAAATTGTTGTTATTGTTGGTGTTTTGTTTTTCATTTTTCTTTGGTCAATTAAGCACGCTTTGCAATGAGAAATTCCCAATTTAAACTTAGGGGAGTGTTTGCCAGCATGTGTGTGAAATCAGTCTGGAAATTTTAAACTCACTATATCATAATAGAATTTACCTACAAAATACACAGTCAATCCACTTTACAATATATTCTGTGAAGTACTTTGAGATGTCTCAATGACGTGACAAGGCGCTATTGCAAATCAAATGCAAGGATTATATTATTATTAAAATTAAAATACTGAGTGAATAGTAAAAACTAGGCTGCTGCTCTAAATTTTGTAAGTACAATAATTTACAAGTGTTGCCTTCTGTTTATATCAAATTCCAGAGGGCTGCAACCTCTTTCCTTTATTCCAGGAGTATAATTTGCACATTCATCCTGGCTTCTATTTCTACATCACATCACTGCCCGCCCATCTGCTGTGGAAGTGGGAAGCTTCTGAGCTACTGTTTAGATGCACTCTTGGGTCCTGTTTGGAAAAGGCAAAATAAGTTAAGAATAATGGTACTGTAGCAAGAAGTGTTTTACAAGGGATGTTACATGATTAATCAGTTGATGAATATCGTGAACAAGAGAATGTTTCTGTCTTGAACAAACACTTAAGTATCTTTATAAATTCAGACTGGCCTGTGCAGAAAGAGAAGACCATGGGAATGTGACTTTATATAAATCATGGTGGGTTGGCTGTAATCACAATTAATAATTGTGACTACAGCCAAGACCCACCGTGGAACTTAGAACTCATATAGTCCAGGTTAACACTCCAGTGCAGCGCTGGGGGTGCATTACATTGTTGAAAGGGCCATCAGGTAAACATTGTCTGCCCGTACTGTTGGATGTTAAATATTCCATAGCACTATTCAAAAAGAGAAGGGAGTTTCTCCCAGTGTCCCCCAAATAAAATTGGTCATTCATATCATGGCTATTTGTAGGACATTGATGTGCGCAAATTGTCTACTGTGTTTGCCTACAAAATACAGTCAGTATCCTTATAGTATAACAGTATATCCTGTGAAGCTTTTCAAGATATCCTCCGATGCGAAAGGCACGATATTGAATGCAAAGATTATTATTATTACAATCCACTCTCAATTCACACTTTTGAAAGTCTAAATCACATTTTTTTTTGCCTAGAGACGTACCTGAAATGAACTTGTTTTCTGGTGCTTTCCAATCTCTTTGGGGAAATCTGGCTGTAGCAGCAAGCTGTGATATGAAATTTTGCTCTGCTACCTGAAGAGGAAAAAGCTATATATAATTTACACAAATATGAAAAACGCAGCTCCTGATTTTAAAGATTTAACAAATTAATTTCAGCCTATTGAGGTCTAACAATGAATGAAGCAGCTATGTTTTAATAATTACATTAATAGACGAAATAGCACCTAGAAAGACAAACACAATTACCTGTTTGAATTGATAGATTAGTAGCGACTGAATCAAATTAATCTCTCGGTAATTATCGACTGAAATTCTGCAGTTCCTTACAATGTTAACCATCACCCCACGGTATTACATTCCTTTTCCGCCAAGGTCAGTAAACTCACAATAAGCAGAGAAAGCATTCTCCCCCCCACCCCAACGCCTCATGAGACCAGTGCTGTACCTGCAGTCGTTTATCAACCCGTCTCTTAAGGCAGTGAAAGAGTGGTTTTCTCTGCTTTAGGAACTCCAGTCTCATGTCCTGCTCCAGTACAAGCTGAGCTCCCGTTCTCCACTGATGAAGCACCATTCTGTCAGAAGTGAGGAAGATAATAACTCAGGCTTCCATTCGGAAATTAAACATCTTCATTTCTCACCTTTGCAATTACCCGTAGTCAATAATACCAACATTAGCATCCCAGTTTTTATTGATGATACTAGTAATACTAGGCATTCTAGCACCTTGGGACATCCTCCCAACGTGAAAGGTGTAATTTTGTTGTTGTAATTATGTCTGATGTGTGGGTAGGTGATGGATGGTATTTCCAATTATAAAAGAGACTATAGACTATATACGAGAGGCTGTACCCAGTTATAAAAAAAGAGGCATTAGCCATCCTCTTTTGTTTCCTGTGATGCTTAATGAAATGAGCTAGGTGATTTTTTTAAAATGCTGAATCTACTAACACTAGTTAATGTATCTGTGATGTGTGTGCCAGTGATGGATGGCGTTTCCAATTATAGAAGAAGCTATAGGCATATATAAGCTACAGCCATATCCAAAAGGCTATAGCCATGTATAAGAGAGGCTATATCCATATGCTCATGCTAAAATACACTCTCAAGCCATTCATCAATCAGTTCTTACTTACTCTTGCTGAATCCCGGTCACTTGTGTCAGCATCTTCACGTTCATGTCTTTGCTCAGATTCTCCACCAATGTCTCCTCCTCAATCAGTTGTTTATTTTTTAAAGTCTCTGTTCAAACACAAAGGTGTTCAAAAGAAAGGTTGTATGTGTCACTACAGTTCAGCAGTGCAAATGTAACAAATACAGATCAGTGGAACAGTGATTTGTCAAGCCATTACAAGGATCACAATTCCGGTGTATCAGCCTAAGGAGGAAAGCTATTATGTTCAACAGACCTTGCATGGATATCAGATGCTTCTTTTTGTCTTGTCGGTAGGCTTTCATGATCTCTTCGATCTCCTGATAATAATTCTGGACCAGGCTGGCAGCTCCTCCCATAGTCACATAAACGCTCTCAGCTGCTCTTTCAATCATTTCGTTCTGAATATGCAAAGGTTAACAGCAGTTTCAATTATTTGCTTGTCTGTCAACAAACCCAGATTCCCTCATAATAATCCTTGCATTTGGTATAGTGTCTGATCAAGTCATTGAGATGTCTCAAAACGCTTCACAGGGTATATTGTAAAGTGGATTAACTGTGTATTTATTTTGTGGGCTCATGTGGTAGCCAGTTTCATGCAGCAATGTCCCACAAACAGCCATGGAGTGAGTGAACAATTTTATTTTGGGGATTGTTGGCCAGGACATCGGGAGAAACTCACTTCTCTTTTTGATAGTCCTGTGGGATCTTTAATGTCTAACCTAATAAGCAGATGGGATTTCGGTTTAATGTCTCATCCAAAGGATGAGAACCTCCAACAATGCAAAACACCCCCATCACTGCATTGGAGGTTAGCTTAGACCAGGTGATTCCAAGTCCCGATGTCGGGCTTAAACCCCCAACCTTCTGACTCAGAGCCGAGAATGGTACCGCTGAGCCAGGGTGACACAGCCCCACCATGGCCTACGAATACATTCATGCTCCGAGGACACGATCTCTTCAGCTACTTCATTGACTCCCATTTAAAGAGGACTGCATCTCTAAGGATGAGTACAGTCTGTTAAAAATACTCTGGTCTGTACAAAAGAGTTTTAAACACATATTTTAGCTACAGCATGGAACCTTCACACTTGGATCACTAGGACCTGGCTATTGTATGTTACCACATGAGTCCCAGCATGGCAAGATTTGGTGAAATGTTAGTGGTAATCAACCGCAAGGCAATACGCTCCAGCGGGCATGGACCAATACCCAACGCTACCTTCAATTTCTCGCTATTTGGTCCATGATGCTGTTTGGCTGAATGGAGACTGGCATGTTCGATCAGAGCAATACCGGTCACCTGCTCCATGAAATGCCTTAAATGATCCATGGCTGCCTGGGTATCCTCATTGAGCTGATTATGAATGAGTGTCTCAGTCTCTTGGCACAGCTTATCCTGGTCTTCAGACAATCCCGCCAGCTTGAAAACAAAATCCAAAAATAAACTAAAGTAAATCATATAGATCAGTGGAACAGGCTCCCCCCCATCACTTCTGTGAGCTATAATCTGGGCCAATAGAAAAGTGCGGCTGCACTTTTTCCACGGAATCTGTTACAATTGCGTGGAGTCCTGTAGCTCAGTGGTTAGAGCACTTGCTTTGCAAGCAAGACACCTGGGTTCAATTCCAGGCAGGGCGAAACCTTGGGCAAGTTTCCTTACTCCACACGCCTAATAATAATCCCTCCAAAAAACCCAAAAAAAAAACAATAATAAATTGGTCATTTTCAATCTACGACTGTTTGTGGGACATTGCTGTGCGCAATTGGCTGCCGCGTTCGCCCACAAATATACAGTCAATTCACTTTACAGTATATTCTGTGAAGCGCTTTGGGACGTCCTCCCGACGTGAAAAGCGCTATATCAAATGCAAGGATTATTATTATTATTATTACAAGCACCCTCTCCTGGGCTGAATAACTTTCTATCCCAATCTGAATAAATCTCAGATACGTGGCCAATGATATTCATGATCAGCACAATCAAAGGTTCATTTCTGATCCAAATCAATTCAGAAGGCTCACATGTGTCCAGATCATCTCCTGACTAATAAAAATAAGTTCTCTTTTTTCCCCAATTGCATCCCATCCCATTGTGTAAATGGGTATAAGTTACTCATTATACAAGTCTGAGTTCAACTTTACTGGTGTAGAATAATCTGTAATGAAAGGCCGTGAAAGTGCAATAGAGAGGGTGAAAGAGCAAAACTGATACCTCACATCTCAAGTTAAAAATCCCAAGAAAATAATCTGTTTCATGACATTAAAATGAGAAGATTTAGTTTTCAGAACATCCAGGGTGGAAGAAAAACTTTGGTTATTAAATAAAGAAAACTGAATAGTGAAGAGATTGTGAGATCTAGATAGTGTACTGGTTTACCCATTATATTGGATTCTGGGTTCAAATCTAACCAGAGTATTGACATCAGACTATTGATTGTAAGATCCAGTGGATACTCTGATGGAGTGAAATTTGCAGTATTGTAATAAGGAATCCTGTTAAGAATCAACACAAATTGGACCCCATGGGCTGGTATGGCAGAATTCTGGTTACTGGAAGAAATCTGTAATTGTATGACGAGAATTCCTTAATAAGCAATCCCCTAAGAGTTATTGCGAATTAAATTCTGATACTAGTCTGGGTACCACATAGAATCCTTCAACTTTTTACTCCAATCTCATGCAGTGATTTTGACATTGGCAGTTGATTACAAAGCAGGTTTTAGCCTGAAGACCCATTTGGAATGCATTAGGGGTATGACTTAACAAATTTCATCTCTAACATGAAAACCATGTGTACCCATCAGGTGTATTTAACATTAAATAAACACTAATACTAATATAAGATGTTAGCATCACTGCCCATAGAGGACCTGATTATTACTAATAAATGTTCACCAGTTCAACATTGAATACAACCTCCTATACAACAGTTATAAGATGAATTTAATATCACATATGTTAACAGTAGTTTGATATTAAAGCTTGACTGTACATATTATGTTTATCCTGAGTATCTTTGACTGAAGGGATTGTATATGGTTTCTGTACCAGGTTTTTCTGCAGCCTCTTGTTCTCATCTTCATCCTGATCCCAAATGGCTGATTCTTTCATCTGTTGGTCCCTGAGTTCCTCCAGTAGACTTTTTCCCTTGGAAAGCCTCATGTCTTTGAGCATCTTGAGACTGAGCTGCCTCAGAGCTAGCTGCCTGACCATGGCTTGTAGAGCCAGCTTGTGTTCCAGCACAATGCGTTTAGAAACCCTGAAAGAACAGGTTATATACAGATGTGAAGAACACAAACACAGACTGATTACATGTGCAACAGTTAGGAGCTAAACTGGAGATTGCACTGTGAGTGGGCACAAAGGAAAGGTTAATCAGACACAAAGGACAAACAATGCTAAAGGTCAAAATAATGCTAGTGGTAATTACGGTATATAATGTGTACAGAATTAAGGTAGGAATTACTTGTGATGAGGAACTATAGTTATCGTTATACGCCTTAAACGATTGGTCTGTTTCTACTGGAACAGGGAAGGTTAAGAGGAGATCAAATTGAGCTCTTAAAAATTCATCAAGGTTTTGAGATAGTGAAAGACTATTCTTGCTTATTGATGAATAAAAGGGATATAAATTCTTGGAATGTCCAAGGAATGCAATATAATGCGACTATGCTGTATTATTTGGATTTTGGTGGAGAATAACAGACATTCCAGTTTATATTATGAGCAAAACGCATGGCAATGAGGTTTTAGTTTCTCTCAAATGTAGAATAAATTTAATATTTTGCTTGCTTAGTACACTTGCAATCAATAAATATTGAGTGCCTCTAATATTAATAGGTGTGACTTTACAATGATATTCTCTCTGTGAAGCTCAGTCTGTATCTGGTTATCCTCAATTCAGTTTGTGCAGTGAGAGAGCACGGCAAGTGATGCTGAAACAGCGCACAGTGAAGGGACAGCAGGATAATCCATGATACCAGCAACAAGGAAGCTGTCAAAGATTGAAAACAGCTTGTCTACAAAGAAATCAGGATAAACTGTGTATAAATATAAGAATATAAGATCATACAGTGAGACTAATAAAATCTGGTCTGCGCTGAATTAATCAATCTCAGTTGGGTTAGTTGGGAGTTAACTGTGGAAGCTACCATTAGTTTCAGGATGTTTTTAGCTGTTTCCTGTTAAATGATTCAGTAAATTGTGGGTGTCTATTGTGGGTTTCAAGAGGGAAGTAGGGACGTTTATAAAAATTTGAGGGCTAGAAGGGTCTGGGGATAGAGCAGGTTAGTGGCATTGAATGAGAGCCGTGCTCAGCTTGTGCACTTTACTCTGAGAGCTGGTGCCAACTCAATGGGCCGAATAGCCTCCTTGTGTACTGTAAATTTCTATGATTCTATGTTACTATGGACTACCATTACTCAAGCAAATCATACTCACTCCTCGTCCAGGCCACTCTGTCTCTTTAGGAAGCCTTGAATGATCTTCTCCTGTTGGTCGACCAGATGTTGCTGCTTCGCTGAAGCAAGTACCTGGTCTTCTTGCCAAGTCTGAAAGCCACAGTGAAAGATATCATGATAATAGTAATCTAAGGTAATAATAATCCTTGTATTTAATATAGTGCCTGGTCATGAATTGAGACGTCTCAAAGCGCTTCACAGAATATACTGTTAAGTAAATTGACTATATTTTGTGGATGAAACGCGGCAGTCAATTGCGCACAGCAGTGTCCCACAAACAGTCGTGAACTGAGTGACCAAATTATTATTATTATTTTTTTGGAAGGGATTATTATCCCTGAAAAATGATCTGCCTGTTTACTTAGTGGTAAATACGAACAAGGTTCTTACTCACTGCTCGGTAAACAGGCTTATGGAGTAAGGAAGCTTGGCTACGGTTTCGCCCTACCACATCAAATTGGGGTCCTCTCGCTTGTGAGCTGAGTGCTCTAACCAATAGGCTACAGAACTCCACATATCCTAAAAGGTGCTGCCAATTACACAAAACAACCATTTATAAAACCTGATCAAGTGCACAGTTCTGTTAACTGACTGGTAATCCAATTGTTTATGGAATTGGTTCCAAAAACTGGTACAGTGGCAGACACATGGTCACTCCCAGGATTCCACATATGATGAGCTCTCCGAACTGCCAGTGGGCCATGGAAAACAGAGGGCAGCTGCCTCTGTAAAGAAGAAATCAAGGATATGTCCCATTTATTGTTAGGCACCTATTACTAAGTGCTGAAAGAGTGGCCTAAATAATGGCTGGTGAGTGGCTCTGCTCACCCTGCTGGCAAGGCAATGGTGAATGGCAGAGAGAAACAGCCAGTGAAATAGCCAATGAATGACAGAGAAGATAGCATTGGTTATTCAGCATGCCTGCTTCACTTGGGTCACGTTATCTTGGACCAGTTTCAGATGCCGTTTTCTTTCTTCTGTCGCTCTCTCCTTGCTTGCTGTTAGATCTTGCAGCATGTGAGTCCTTAGAATTTCCATTTTACATGAAGGTACTTCTGTCAGGTTTGGAAGAGTCTCTAGAAAAAGCTCTTTGACCAGTTTCTCTGCAGCGCTGGATGAGGCAGAATGAAGTCTCTGAAAAAAGTAGTACAAGCCCATCATGCTAGAATGTATCATGATTAAGTGTAGGTTCATTTACAGTGTGGGTCTACTGTGACCTACTAAACAGGAGGCGTGGTACACTTGGAACCAAGGAGTGTACAGCTCTTCAAGTGGATGTTCCAGAGTGTTATCAATGGTCAGACTGGAATTAAATAATAATAATCCTTTCATTTGATATAGTGTTGTTAAAATATCTCAAGGGGCGTCCTTACAAAATTTATATGTTTTGACCCAACTTTTGTGTACAGAATAGGGAGATATCTGAAAAGTAGGTGCAGCCTCCACCAAAATTGTACATTGAGATTTTTGTTTTACTTTGCGACTGGTCAAGTGGAGTGCAATGACCTTTTCTTGTCCTGTACATTCCTGTGTTCTCACAATAACTAGTGAGTGGAAATATCACACTGTTGCACTAAGAAATAATCTTAAATTTCTGTTCACTTTTTTTTGCTTGGAGATTATGCTAACCATAATATATCCTTCCAAATGCTTTAACCCACTTTGGTAAATTATTACAATGTGGAATAATACGGTGCAAACCATATTTTTTTACTTAAGATTCAGACAATGGATCCAAACCTTTAGAAATGTTACTTGCAACGCATTCAGAATTGCTTCCCTAATACATGCAACCTGTGAAGTATGCTCAGCGGACTCACCTTCCACAGTTCATTAACCTCCCTGGCATCCTTATTGTCCTCTTCGTTCTCCGCAGCACAGCGGACATGCCACTGACGCTCCATAAGCTCATGATAGCTCTGCACAAGATTCATAACTATATCAAAACCTCTCAAAGCACTTTACAGAAATGGCTAAGCATGGTGATTGTTTTTGAAGACAGAACGCAGCTGCCATTATACACGCCTAGCAAAGGTACACGAACAGCAATGAGGTGAATGCGACTAATTAGCCTGGAGTATTACTGGCCAGAACTCCCATGAGAAATTACCTTGTTTTTTAAAATAGTGTCTTTTTTTTAATGCCTACCTGATGAATGGGTAAGCGGGTTTAACACCTCAAGCAAAGTGCCACTTATGTCACTTCCTTGATGTCAGTGACATCAACAAGAGTTTGTGTCACTTGCGCGCACATGTGCAGAGTGTAGGAAGTGAAGTTAGCAGGATGTCTTGTTGAAGCACACCAAATAGGAAGTGATATAAATGATGGTTCCTGTGCATGTCCAGGAAATGTGCAGCTACCTGAAGACCTGGAGATTGGTCATTATTTAGCACTGGAAGCCAGATATACTGCACGTTCATGAAGTACCAACTGATTTGTCTTCTAACGGGATTGCCCTGTTTATTTATATACGAGGTGAACGCACAGCTGAATGGAAATCTTGGATGAAGGGGAGTTATGAGCAAGTTAATGCCTGGTGTTCACAACATTACAATGGAGGTCACACTCTGATGCTAAACATGAATAGTATCACATTCAACGGATTTATCTGAACACTGATTACTCGGTCTAACCTTAATGAATTCAGTTGGATCTAGCATCTGCTGTGCTTGGTCTGTCAAATTCACTGTGTCATTCCTCTGTGTATCCTTGAGTCTTTTCATCAAAACTTTGCGCTGTTTCTTCATGTCTAAAACACGCTCTTTAGTCTGTTTGATGCATTCTGTAAGAAATATACATGTTACTAGTGCAGACTGCGGGAAAACAACGTTGGAGAAAAATTTCACCAGGGTCTGAATTGACAATTAACTTGAGTTTCAGAATGAGTCACATTTTTATTCAGTTTTTATTTTGAAAGTTTTCTGTAGTTCTTGAAAAAAATTATAGAAAATGGACTTCAAAATGAATGACTGTATTTCACAAATTCTTGATGCTTTGAATGTTAATACGAGTCAATCTTGACCCAGGTTGAATTTTTACCCGTTATTCATTAATCAATACCTATTGCTTGTAATTTATTCTTGCGTTAACTTCACACTAAAGTTATTAAACTTTCATTGCAATTTACTACCGAAAGTATTACAGCACACATCTCACGATCCACTTGCAGTTCATTATATTCAAACTCACAGTTAATAGAATACTGGGAAGCCTCTGCCAAGATCGATAATAATGAGTCAATGAAATGAATCTTGAGGTGGCAATGGAGAACATGTTTGCCATAATCTTCATAAATGTAAAATACTAAAAGAATTCAGAGGTCTCAATCCCATGTACAACTTTTGTGAATCGCAAACAAATGTTATTTTCAAGAGGCTGACATATTAATTCTTTTCCACAGTCATATTTGAAACGTAATAGTCTTTGATTACCAGGCAGCATTCTCGTTCTTTCTTTCAGCCAATAAATCATCAACATGACAGGGAATTGAATTGGGATCATTATGCATCTTTTTATCTAGAAGAGTAGAAATCAATACTAGCAGAAGATGCCCTTGGGATACTGCAATCAAATCTTTTGAGAGTTTATATTATTTGACATACAGATTATGACAAGTTATCTCAAAATTAATTTGAAAATGAAACTGAGCTGAGTGTTAAGAATGAATTTTTAAAATCTTTACAAATTCAGCTCATAAATCCCAAGAGTATGGCTCTTTGCCAAAAAATTGACCTAATTCTTCTAGAATAGACACCCTAATGTCTTGCATTACAGGATCAAAACTTTACTTAAAAGTCCAACATCCTGACTTCAACCATCCATCCTGGCCATCATAGACAGTTTGTTAATTATCCTCTAAAGGATTTCCCAGTACCAGTCCTAAAATTATCTTTCACAACCATGACCTATATTCTCTTGTCCGGCTGTCTTGACACAAAGTATCACTCTTTTTGCATCCCATTTAGCATCTTGAATACCTCTTTCTATCAAGTTCTTAGGAAATCTGTATTTTCAAGATTTATGTAGCTTATCCAATCAAGCAAAGTTTAAACCTTACCTCTCTTACACATTTGCATTTCGTCCTGAAGATCATGCTGAAATCTGGATAAGATCTCTTCCTTTTGCATAAAAGACAGTTGGCCATCGCTGGAGAGTGTATCTAGGATCGATGACACCATCTTTGACCTGTCTCTGGTTTCTCGCTGAGTAAGCCACATGAAGGAGTGAAGCCTTTTTGCCATCAGTTCCCAATGCAGCAGGTTGTCCTGAATAACCTATGAAAGGAAAGAGCAGTACATATTGAAGGTAATTGCCAAAGGAGACCACTTTGGGTTCTTTTACCTCTGATTTTCTCGTTTCCTTTCCTGACTCATGCCCAGGTTCCACTGGCAGCAGATACCCTACAATGTCTCCCTCAAGTGAACATTCTTTCAAGTCACCTTGACAGTGAACTCTGCAAGCTATGTGACTGGACATCATAATAGCTGAGCCTGATTTCATTCTTACCCAGCAATGACATGTGCCCTTTCTAGTAACAGTCACTGCTAGAGATCAGGAACAGGATCTCGCTCATCTCTAATCATGGTCAGTTGGTAAAGCCTCTATCTCATTGTGGGCCAAACTTCGGCCCGTGGGCTGATTCTTGGCTAAGGGGCTGTCAAGAAGCGTGCCCCCCACCCCAAACATTTGACTAGTCTAGGGAAGTCCGTGTTCGATCTGTATTGTATTTCCAGGTTTTTCTTGATTAAATATTTCTTGATTTATGGCATAAATGAAGAAATATTTATATTCAATCGAGGAAATTTACTTTGTTGGCCGACCAGAAAGGTTGGCCACCAGTACTCTAACTGGTGTGAAACTGAGCCGGTGAGACAGCAGGTCGCAGGTTCAAAAACTGCTTTCAATGGACAGACATTTTTGAATCATCCAATGGAGCTTCTACTTTTAAGTTTGGTCAAGTATATACTGCTCTTTCCTTTTTCTCCACAGTCGATTTTCATGAGAAATTGGCCAAGGTAACAATGGACTGAAAACACTGGTGGAACTATTTAATTTGAACCATATTTTAAACCAATAATGTTTTTCAAGTTTCTGCCTACCGTGGCTTGCAAATTTTGGAAGTCAGTTTGCAGATTCTCCACCTGGTACATTTTCTCACATGTGTTCCTCATGATGTCCTCCACTGTAGTCTTGGGAAGCTTGGAATGATTCAGAAAGAAGCCTCGAGCATTTTTAATCTGCTCAAGGAACCCACTGATCTGGCAGACAGACAGATAAAAGATTTAACCATCTTCGCACTGTCAGCTTTGCATTATGCAGGGTGTTTCAATGGATGTAATCTCTCTTGCCAAGAATCAAGTTCTGAATATGTCTGAAAGTTCATTGAGCAGTTGAAATTCAGTATCATTTAGTATCATTAAAACTAGTATCATTAATACAATAATTGTTCTGATAAAAAATAGTCCTTGCATTCGATATAGTGCTTTTCAAGTCTTCTAGACGTCTCAAAGTGCTTCATAGATTATACTGTAAAGTGAATTGACTGTATATTCATGGGCGAAACCGGCAGCCAATTGCACACAGCAGTGTCCCACCAACAGTGGGAATTGAGTGACCAAATTATTATTGATAATGGTAAAATGCTAAACTTTCAGTCTTTAAATCAATCAAAATGCAATCAGGCAACTAGATTGTTAATAAATAACAAAGACATTTTAAAGATCTGCTATTGGTCCTCGAAGACATTAAAATGGGTAATTCATTTTAGCGATCAGCTTGTTAAAACTGAGAGCCATGTAGTAGTACATTGTTTTTGAAAGAGTAAAAATGTATTAAATTATCACCTGTCGTATGGCATATTGTAAATAATTACTCTCATTTTGTTCAGTTTCCTCTAATGTATAACAAGCATCTGAGTCCTTTCTCTCAGCTGTAGCAGATGGCATAAACTGATGCTGTTTCTTGAGCTCTTCCAGTTCCTGTTAAACAGGTAAGTTCAATCGCTTGGCACAAGTACAATGCAAATAGTGTCCTTAAGCAAGCAAAGATTAGTCTCTGAATAAAAGGATAAAAACAGTTTCAAGCATTACAATTACAATAATGATGCATCTTCATAATAGTTTTGAAATTAATATATGTTAACTTATTTTCTCCTCATTGAGAGTCCATTCCTCCTGGTACTTCTGCTTGCTGACTAAAAGAACAGGCAGACAAACCAATTTGCCAATTAAACTCTAAAACTGGCTACCAGGAGCTCGACCCAAACAGTAGTGGTGGATATTCTCTTATAACCCTTTTTACAAATGTTCTTGTTCTTCTCCCTTTAAGATACTGACTCATAATTCCAAGTGTGCTATCCATCCTCTGGTACCTTGAACAAGTTGGCAATTTTTGACGTGCGATATGAGGCAGTGACATTTTGCAGTCACTTGACCATACTGGTGTGGGAGAAGGAATCCATTCTAAGCACATGCATTGTCCAGGAGAAATCACTACTTTTTCCTCTTGTCCTTGACCACAGATGCTAAAAGCCACTACTGCCACCCTGGCTGAGATAAGCTAACCCAACAAAATCTAGCATTCAAATCTCTAACTTTTCAACTCAGTGCCTTTACACATTAGGCCACTGGATATCCAGCCCTCCTTTTCTTGGAGAAAGCACTAAGAATTTCTTCTATGCTTCTCCCTACTGGGCTAACTGAGATTGAGGAACTGGAGGTAACAACCCCCACCGCTCAAAATTCCACTGTAGGATCATCTTGTCCTAAAATTTTAAATCGTGCAAAATTCTGGAAAATTCTTAAATTCAGTTTTAATTAGGAAGCTGGTTCTTTTTAATAACAGTGGAAAACCGTATTCTAAATTAAGATTAAATGTGCTTATTTAAGTAGCTGAAGATCTAAACATTACCTTTTCTTGTGTAGAAAGGAACTCTTTGTAGAAATCCTCTTCTATTTTTTCATTAACGTACAAGTCATTCAGCTGTATTCTCAGTATCTGAAGAAACATCTGAGAAGACCAGACACAGTTAATCATAACTTAACAACAACTTGCAACACCCTCCTTCACAACTCCCTATCTAGACACCCTTTGCTCCCTCACCTCCCCGACCACCTACTACTCCCGCACGTCCCCCTGGTATATCAGTCACATCTGCTACATTCGTAGGTGCATGCTGCTGAAAGCACCTGACTTAAATCCAACCACACGGTTCACTTCCAGATTTTGCTGGATTACACCGAAGTCTATCGCTCCACTTTTGCTACAGTCAAATCATCCTTATACTCCAGGATCATCTTGGCAGTCAGACTGCCTCACAAACCAGCACCTTCACCCACAATCCCATACTTCCCCATCCTCTCCTCCAACTCCAAATACAAGGAGATGATGGACTTCCTTGGGACCAAAATCAAGAGGATCTGCTCTGATGCTACCCCTTCCCACCTCCCCCTTCTCCCTCCACCAATCCATCCCTCCACACTTTCAACCCTCTCTCCCTCTTCTCTTTCCTCCATCATCTCCTGAATGAAGTCTACCATGTGCTCACTCAACCCCATCCCACTCTTCCCTCCACAATTTACAGACTTCAGAACTCGGCAGCTTGTGTCCTCTCCTGCGAGCCACTAACCTCCATCGTCGACTGGCTTCACTGGCTCCCCATCCCCCAGAGGATGGAGTTTAAGATCCTCATCCTCTATTTTAAAGCCCTCCATAGTTGTGCCCCACCCTCCCCATTCTGTGACCTTTTAAAATCGTTCTAACCTGTGCTCTCCCTCCACTCAGTAGGCACTGGCCTGCTTCAAGTCCCCCCATTCTGCTGCCCATCGTCAGCCTCACTTCAAGGCCCCCTCTCTGCTGCCCACCATTATACCTTTCTGCCCCCGCTCTCTGGAACTCCATCCCGGAGTCCTTTCACCTCACCCCTTCCCTCGCTTCTTCAAGGTCCTTCTCAAGACCTTCCTCTCTGACCTTTCCTTTGGTCATCTTCTCAACCCCATTGGTCCCCACCCCTCCCGAATTCAACCCCCAGTTCGGGGGCTAACCTTCAAATGTCCAGCGCCTTGGGATGTCCTCCCGATGTGAAAGCCACTATATAAATACAATTTGTTAAGATGGCCTTTTTATGGGCTTGAGATATGTGGAGATTTTGGGTGTGAGAAGAAATCTGATCCCTTTCTCATCAATCAAAATCTTCTTATTCAAATTGGCCTCCCACATTGATTGCACCACTACAGGGACTCTGAGGTCCACAAGAAGATATGAAGTCACCCATGATATTTAATATGTGCTCAATGATCCTTCCAAGCACTGTACCATACCGTGTACTTTTCGCCATGGAGATCTGTATCTAACTGCTTCAAGGCTTGTAAATTGAGGCTGTAGAGACCAAGCTCAATCTGAGGGCTGTCAAATGCAGTGGAGAGAGAGAGTAAAGAAATGATTTAATGTCACTTAACTAAATCTTCAAAAGACAGGAATTCATTTTGATGTTTGACACACAAACATTTTGTGTTAAATAATTATAAAAACTCAATTTACAGACACTTTTTTAACAATATAACAATAGGTTTGCAGCTTATTTAAGTTAATGCTGGATTGAATGTGTTTTTCTAACCTGTGAGTTCCTCAAACAATTATTCTTATGTTAGGAACATAGGAACATAGGAATTAGGAGCAGGAGTAGGCCATTTGGCCCCTCGAGCCTGCCCCGCCATTCATGGCTGATCTTCTAACCTAACTCCATCTGCCCGCCTTATCCCCACATCCCTTAATCCCTCTATCTTTTAGAAATCTATCAATCTCAGTCTTGAATATGTTCAAGGACTGAGCATCCACAGCCTTCTGGGGTAGAGAATTCCATAAATTCACTACCCTCTGAGTGAATAAGTGTTTCCTCAACTCTGTTCGAAAAGGCTAACCCTTAACCTTAAGACTGTGACTTCTAGTTATATATTCTCCTACAAGGGGAAACAGTCTCACACTGTCTACTCTGTCAAGCCCCATAAGAATCTTATATGTTTCTATAAGGTCACCCCTAATTCTTCTATATTCTAGAGAATATAGGCCTAGTTTACTCAACCTATCCTCATAAGTCAACCCCCTCATCCCAGGAACTAACCTAGTGAATCTACGCTGCACCACCTCTAAGGCGAGTATGTCCTTTCTTAAATAAGGAGACCAAAACTGCACACAATATTCTAGGTAAAAGATGTTATGTGTGTGCATTGTGTCACAGCACCCGAGCACAAATGTAGTGTAAAATAAGAAAGTAAAATAACTCAAGATTTGGGTTCACATCACATCCCCTAAGATCTTATACCTTGTTGGATTTCACAAACATTACTGTCTAAAAAAAACTCTTGTGGTGTCATTCAAAATCTCATTCAAACACAAGTCTCCTGACTGTGTAATACAGGTGATTCCCTGGATAAAATTATGTTGACCTTCAGGGCACTTTTGTCAGCAACAAACCAGTGGTGATGCTGCTCCAGAGCTTTTTAGACCCCATTGTATAGCGATAGTAAGGCTGCTGTTAAATCTAGCACTTTGAGAATGTGCAAATCAGTTACTCACTAAATGATTATTTGTGGGACATTGCTAAAGACAAATTGGCTGCCCGATTGCCTACAAAATACATTATTATTCCTAAAGTTCCACACTTTAGGAATAATAATCCTTGCATTTGATATAGCATCTTATCACATCATTGAGACGTCTCAAAGAGGTCCCCAGAATATACTGTAAAGTGAATTGACTGCATTCAATTCAGTCAAAATTTTACAACATATTCTATGAAGCACTTTGAGGCGTCCTCCTAACATGAAAGGCGCTATATCAAACATAAGGATTATTATTATTTGTGCTCCAAGCCTCATCTTCATTTATAATTGTCAGAATTTTAATCAAATGAATTTGAGGATGCCATTCTGTCACTTTACAACTCTCCACCTGAATGTCAACTGGACAACTAGATGGACGATTTCTAGTCAATATGTGTATGGTTTGGTTGTCGAAGTGTAAAAACAATGTTGAAACATTAGCCTTCCTTCAGTCTTCTTAACAGATTTGGATATATGGCAATGAGATGTTCAACTGGAACGGTGATCCAAGACTTGGCGCTGGGGTGAAGGAGTAGTGACTGAAGTAAGAATCAAGGTGTTCATAAGACAGCCTATATTGACAATCCTTGCATTTGATATAATCCTGAGTATGTTGTCAAAATGTTTCAAAGCGATTGATACAATTTCACAGTAAAATACAGTGACTATATTTTGTAGGTAACTGCAGCACCCAATTTGCACATAACAGTCCACAAACAGCCATCTTTCTAAAATCTAAGAGGAAAAGAAAGTCAGGCAGTACATGACCTTGGGCACCTTCAACGCTTCCTACCCAGATTGCGCTGGCTTGCTACGTGTAGTGATTAAGAAGAAATTAACATTTTAAGAAACAGAGAATTTTTAAATGTCAAAAATGTTTAAATTTAGCCGTTAACAGCAGTGCAAGATAAACTAGGACTTACCACTTTCAAACGGGGCGAGCTCTATTTTATGTATGGTTCCCGTTTATTATAAATAGAATATCTATGTCTACTGCATAATTATCAAACACATTTTAAAGTATTATCTTACCTTGTATACACTAGTAACTCTGGAAGAAACGTAACCTTTGGAAATATTTCATCTTTATATGTGTTTGGATCTGACGATGAATTATTTCCTGTAAAATAACAGTTTTTTTCATCCTCCTGACTGTATGATTCAGAAATGAATGTAGTATCTTCTTGTGGTCTCTTGACCTGATGTCTCTGTTTCACATCCTTGAGCAGAGAGGGATTAGATGATCCATCTGCCAGAGGCTGGAAATACAGAACACTTGTTATTGATAATTAAGGAACAGTATTGCAGCAGAGATTTGTGTGTGAAGATGATGATAATAAACTATCCACAATATCATCACGCTAATACTTTGATTTAACAGTGGGGGAGCTCAATTTTAAATCATCATTGCATTTTGATACAGTACCTTATCATGCAAAGAAATGCAAAGGAAACGATTGAATAATTGGATTATTTGTTCTGCGTTTTTTGGTCTTCATTTAATCAGATAACCAGATTTTGTATATTTACCGTGTAGTTAAATATTTACAGATTAAATTGCAGGTTATTTGTTTCAGTACGGTAAATCAAATTAATCCAAAACACATGAACATTCACCCTTTAATTGGATATACAAGCGTAGAAATTTATGGTGATGTTTACAGTAACAAACACAATAGTGTTTTTTGTTATATTATCAATGAGTACAAACAATCTCAAGAGTAACTGGGAATCCTTACCCTGAATTTCTGATTAATAGGATATATAACTTTTGCCCGCAGAGCAAAAGCGGCTATATCACTATTCAATGAAGTTTCATTTTCCTGTTGAATAAATAATAAATATTAGCATTTTCTTACACAAAATTCAGTGTTTTAAAGGAGACGCTACCTATGAATCAGCTATGTCAATAGTAACTACCACCTGATCAGTTTTCCTTGCTTACCATAAGGACTTAACTCAAATGTAATGGTAGTGCACAATAGTACACACGCCATGCCATGTTGCTGAGCTCTTGATCTTATTTATTCCCTCTGAGATAAAATTAGGTAGCTCTCCGATAAAGAGCAGGAGACTGGAAAAAAAACGCAGCAAAATTACCCTGAACTGGGTCACTTTCATTGCCTTCCAGCAAAACAAGAGCTGTCCTAAAAACAGTGGCAACGCTGCCCTCTCAGGTTGGGATTTGCAATGGCATGGATTGCAAAGGGAGGAAACCAGAAAAATAAAGGTTACTATGCTTCCCAAAAGAAAAAAGGCGTCGCTGGAAAATAAAGCGTGCTGGTCACAGCTGGGTCTTACAACCAGATCGGATGTTAGCATGTAGTATATAGCAATTGATAGTATTCCAAACCTGTGCTGGGGTTAGGGCTGCATGTTGGAGGTTCTCTCCTACAGATGAGACATGAACAGAGGTTACAGCTGCCTGATCAAGGATTTGAAATAATAATAATAATAATCCTTGCATTTGATATAGCGCTTTTCACGTCGGGAGGACGTCCCAAAGCGCTTCACAGAACACACTGTAAAGTGAATTGATTGTATATTTGTGGGCGAACGCGGCAGCCAATTGCGCACAGCAATGTCCCACAAACAGTCGTAGATTGAAAATGACCAATTTATTATTGTTTTTGGTTTTTTGGAGGGATTATTATTAGGCTCTGTGTGGAGTAAGGAAACTTGCCTAAGGTTTCGCCCTCTGCCTGGAATTGAACTCAGGTCTCTCATTTGCAAAGCGAGTGCTCTAACCACTGAGCTAAAGGACTCCACTGAAACTCAATCCTCTGAGGTACTGGGAGTTAACTGAGCTTTGTCAAGGATGTGGGTTAACGACTGAGCGGAATCTTGTTTGTGAAGAGAACTTGGGCCTCAAAGTTGCGGATCAGTTGAAGCTTCTGGAGCGGGCATTAGGTGGACTGGTGAGGAAAGAATTGGGAAAATCCATCCTTGAGTGTGACAAAAGACTTTCAACAGCGGTATGGTTGAAATAAATACTCAAAGCAGCCAATGTTCCAGAGGCAAAAATATATCATAATAATAATAATAATCCTTGCATTTGATATAGCGCTTTTCACGTCGGGAGGATGTCCCAAAGCGCTTCACAGAACACACTGTAAAGTGAATTGACTGTATATTTGTGGGCGAACGCGGCAGCCAATTGCGCACAGCAATGTCCCACAAACAGTCGTGGATTGAAAATGACCAATTTATTATTGTTTTTGGTTTTGGAGGGATTATTATTATCATGTTTGATACTGAAATGGATGGAGGGATTAGACAATGCATAGTTCAGCCAGAGTGAGAGAGGATGGATGGAATCGGAGACTGTCAAGATAGTTTGTTCTTGGGGCATTTTTCGCCATAAATCAAACCGAGGTGACCACAATTAAAGACCCCATCGAGCAAAAATTCTAAACACAAACCTCGAGGAAAGGGGAACCTTGATTCTGGTGACCGATTCCTTGAAATGCTCTTGTATTACTTTCATTCCTCTGGCTTTCCTCGGAATCTGAGTTTTCAATAAATCCGCTGGAATAATTATCCTGAAATGAGGAATAGATTGAAACGCAATTCAATGTATGGCATGAAAATACATAAGATTGTACGCACTAGCCAGTCTCCGCGCTCCCGAGACCCTAACATGTGTGAGGAGCACTATAGCAATGCAAGTTGTTGTTGTAATTTTGTTGTTGTTGTTGTTGTTGTGGATCTCAACTCCTGGCAATGTTACTTGTTCAAGTTAGTGAGACAGAACCAACAGGTTTAAATATTTCTTATGCTAGAGTTAGAGCTATTAGTGTTTTTTTTAAAAACAGAGCATTGAAAGCACAGAAGCTCCTTTCTTTTACCTTTCTTTGCAAAGCCGGTTCCAATACAAACTTATAGAGGAGGCCGCCAGCAGCGAATCCCAGTAACACCCCCAGGACCACAGCAATCGCTAGATGCTGGGGGTAAACCTGCAACTGAGTGGAGGCGATCGCCAGCGCAGCTTGCGCTGAGCAGGACTCCAGGGTCATCAGCGCTTCAGCTCAGAGCCATCCAAGGTACCGAGAAACAAACCCAGCCATTCGCTCAAGACACCGCCAAGCCAAGCAACAGGAGCACTTGCGGAAATAAAAAAAAGCAACAACCCCCCCCCCCCACCGCCCCAATCCCCCTTTTTGCCGGAGATTCAGACTCAGCGATAAGATCGTTGGGACACACAAAACACCGCAGAAGATCGTCCGATGATATTTCACCCCCCACCCCTCTCCCAGACAGAAATACGAGTTTGTGGGTGGAGGCGGCGGGGGGGGGGGGCGGGAGAGACACACAAGCCACAGGACAGCAACGCGGCTCGACCGGTCGACCGACCGCAGCCCCGGAACCGGATTCCGTCAGCCGAAGACGGGAGGTCCTTCTTGGGCGGTCTTGTTATGTTCCTTCCAGACGCTTCCCACCCAAAAAACTACAGCACACGCATCTCCCTCTCTCTCTCTCCCTCTCCCTCTCTCGCTTTTACAGATGATTGTGTATATGTGTATATATATATATATACACATATAATAAATCACACACAATAATCTGCTTCAGTTGCCTGGGGAGGGAGTGGGGGGGGTGGGGGAGCTGTCTCGTAAACAAGATTCTGGGCGGAGAGAGAAGAAGAAAAAAAGTTTGGAAAAGTTGCAAGAGCAGAGAAGGCAATCCAACCTCTGCTCCTGAGCACAAAGGCAATCACAGCACAAACGTCCACTCAACCCCTCCCTCTGCAAACTCTCAGTCCCAGCGCAGTTCATCAACCCCCTCCACAGCCAACCCCTCCCAACCACCCGCGCGGGGGCCGCCGGGAGCTGTAGTTCGGCCGCCGCCGCCGCCCGTGCCCGACACGACGGCCCCCGGGGAACTACAGGTCCCGGCGGGCAGCGCGGCGACCCCCCCCCTCCCTCCACGCGCCCCGTCCGTTGACAGCGAGCCCGCGGCGCGTCCAATCACAGAGCGAGGAGGGCGGGACACGTGCTCCTTGAAGCAACGGCGGCCGAGGAGCCGCTCATCGCCGCGGGGGTCGCTCCCTCTCCCGGACCCCGACCCCCCCCCAGTGCCACCCCGACCCCCAGTGCCACCCCGACCCCCCCCAGTGCCACCCCGACCCCCAGTGCCACCCCGACCCCCCCAGTGCCACCCCGACCCCCCAGTGTAACCCTGACCCCCAGTGCCACCCCGACCCCCAGTGTAACACCGACCCCCAGTGCCACCTGACCCCCAGTGCCACCCCGACCCCCCCCAGTGCCACCCCGACCCCCAGTGCCACCCCGACCCCCCCCAGTGCCACCCCGACCCCCCCCAGTGCCACCCCGACCCCCCCAGTGCCACCCCGACCCCCCCCAGTGCCACCTCGACCCCCCCAGTGCCACCCCGACCCCCCCCAGTGCCACCCCGACCCCCCAGTGTAACACCGACCCCCCCAGTGCCACCCCGACCCCCCCAGTGCCACCCCGACCCCCCAGTGCCACCCCGACCCCCAGTGCCACCCGACCCCCAGTGTAACACCGACCCCCAGTGCCACCCCGACCCCCCCCAGTGCCACCCCGACCCCCAGTGCCACCCGACCCCCAGTGCCACCCCGACCCCCAGTGCCACCCCGACCCCCAGTGCCACCCCGACCCCCAGTGCCACCCCGACCCCCAGTGCCACCCCGACCCCCAGTGCCACCCGACCCCCAGTGTAACACCGACCCCCAGTGCCACCCGACCCCCCAGTGCCACCCCGACCCCCAGTGCCACCCCGACCCCCAGTGCCACCCGACCCCCAGTGCCACCCCGACCCCCAGTGCCACCCCGACCCCCGCTCCCGGGCTGAGGAGAGTCAGTGCCACCCCGACAGGCTCCTGGGTGAGGGTTGTTAATGCGTCCTCGACCCCCCCCCCTTGCTGCTGGGTGAGGGGCATCAGTGCCACCTGGACCAACTCTGCCTCCTGGTCCTTCTTGCTCTCTCCGCCGCCTTCGACACTGCCCTTGCCTGGTTTCAGTCTTCCTTTTCCCATCGTCTCTCATTTGTATCCGCTAACGGCTTCTCCTCCCGCCCTCGCAACATCACGTGCGGCGTTCCTCAAGGCTCCGTCCGTCCTTCTTCTCTCTTTAATATCTGCATGCTCCCGCTCGGGGATATCGTCACGGGCATGTGTGCGGATGATACCCAACTCCCATCTCTCTGCCTCCGCTCTCGACTCCACTGCCACAGCTGTCCGGACGGATTTTCTGAGTGACTGTATTTTGCGGGTAAAAGAGGAGGAGCAGCAGCTCTGTGAGAATGTCCTGCGTGTAAAACTCAAGTGATTTTTGATGAATTAATCTTCAGAATAACAGCGGGTGAACGCAAACCCCATGAAGTACCCCGTAATGCTTTCGCCGCGGCCAGATGAGTGAAATAGACATGGTGCTCTGCAGGTTAATCTCAAGACCCTCCTCTTCAACCGTGTATTCGGCCACCTTCCTACCCCTATCCTCCTTGCCCTCCACCTGCCACCTGCCTCCCCCCACCCGCCCAATCCCAACCCCAACCCCAACCCCCTGTTCGGGTCCAAATCCTCCCGACTTGAAAGGCACTTTACAAATGTAATTTGTTGTTAATAAGTACAGCACTTGATTTAAATCTGGAGGTGGAAGGGGTACTAAGGATTTATCACCTCATATTGTAGCTTCAATTCTATTTTTGTTTATTTACAGAGCTAAAGGCCGAGCTCAAGGAGAACCGATGGGAAGCAGCCTCAGTGGGCATGTGGAGCCAATCATTGTTCCTCCTGTTTCTGTCATGGACCAAACCCATTCAGTCTTTAATAGACCATGGATTTTTACAATATCAATCGCAGGTCAGTAGAACTCTTTAAAGAACTATTTATAAATATTCTATTCTACGTAATTATCAAATCAAAATCCAGTTTTAAACATAATTAAATTCCAAGCCAAGACTATTAAATGGCTTGAAACATCCTTCCAACCTGAAATTTACTATATAAATATATATTTGTTTTGCATTGTATAATTGTGTTTTGAATGCCTCTTTGTTACCAGACAATAAGAGATTAATAAGCAATTAGAAAAAATATTTTGCTTTTTTTAAATGAGTAATATTTGAGAGAGGGGAGAATGATGCACAGTATTTAAATTTGGGCATTTTGAAGAGAATGAAAAGGGTCAAAGTGAGCGTTCAACTTTAAGAATATACTGTACTGTATTTCTTTTAACAGGATGGAAATAGGAAAGCATCCCAAGCTTCTTCAGCCTTTATTTTGACTTTTCAGAAATGTGCAGAAGTAAGTGTCCTGCCTCCTCAATGTATATTACCTTCTTCATCATGGAGACTAACAACATATCTATTTAATAATGTGTAGCCTTCAAATATCATATTCTCTTCTATGGTGGAAGTGTACAATGAGTGAATCTGTTTCCAGCAGATTGCCTGACTCCCAGTTTAAATAGTTTGAAATTGTTTGAAAGGCCAACTGGTAGCTGACTCAGAAAATGACACCTCATAATGAGCTGTGCTGTGGCCAAAGTGTGGCCAAATATTGTAATTGATTAGATTTGCACTCGGCTGTAATGTGAAGCATTTGGCCATGCTAGGGTCTGAGTTCAGGACAACAGAAATGTGAGACAGTGTTATGGGCTGTATCTCAACTGAAGCATTCAAAGAAGGTTAACGTTCATGGATGAATGGAAGATGAGCTAGTTAGATTAAACACTGGCATAACAACAGAAAGCAGTAGGTGATAAATACAGTAAATGCCTGATAACTTGTTAAAGCTACCACTGATGCTGTCAATATCCTGGCAAAATGTTAAGGGAGTCAACTTTATTTGTCATTCCGCTTAACGCATAACTAGTCACATTCTAGAAATTCTTGTAAGGAGTTAGAATGTAAAATTGATAGGGTAACCTGTCCTATAAGGTGGCATCTTGCATCGCAGAGACCCTCCACCCTATCCTGTGACTGCTGTGGGCGCTTGGCGGAGATTGGGCGTGCATGCTCAGAGGCATCACAAAAGCCTCTGGTCTATTGGAGGGCCACATTGTGGCCTCCTGCCCCACCTCCCCCCCTAACATGTGCTGCTGGAGCCTTGGGATGGAGCAATGCTATCTGGTTGGACAGTAGACCAGGGTTGAATAATGAAATTCTGAGGAGGATGACTGTTACTTGAGTTCTGGTTTGATTACCTTTTATGGATCAGTGAGCCTTACGCAGACTTTGCCTCCACAGGAGTGAATGGGTGAGGTGGAGTCTGAATTTGGAGTCTGTAGGTTTGGCTTTATATGGGGAAAGGAATGAGGTTGATGGACCAAATGGACTTTTTCTTATGTTTTTAGCAAAGCTGGCATCGTTGTTTGGCTGTTAGTACAGCCACATGCGTTAATTTGAAACACCTGCAGTTGCCTCAACTTATTCATTAGAAATGTGAGCTGACTCTATAGTTACTTAGAGAATCCATTCGTGCAGGAAAACTGCACGGTATCCCCAAACATTTTTCGCCAGGAGCTTTGCAGAAGGGAGACTGAATGCTTTTTTTTAGAGGAGAAGGAAACAGCTCCGATGGATCCCCAAAATGGCCCAATGAGTTCATCCAGTGAGTAACTAGGAATTAGCTTATCTCAGATGGGACAGGAATGACAGCAGGGTTCCTGCTTTTGATCACTGTTCAGTAAAGTCCATGAATCAAATGGATTTGCAGATGAAAAATAGTCCCAGTCCACCACGAGGTACAGGTAAGAATCAACAATTGGGACTGATGCCACTTATATCTTCCAATAAATTCCCTGAATGTCTTTCCTTGGGCCATGCAGAGCCATGATTATGTACTTGGGGCCCCATCACCATTTCCCAGTGCTAGTGAAATCCTCTGCCCCGGGTAAAAAGAGTCAAACTCCTTGAGTAATGCAAGAGGGGAAAACAAAAGATAGAGCTCAGACAAGTCTGTGTTTGAGACATGGCCCTTTATTGGAATTGGATCAATAAAAAATTGAGTCATTTCTCTAAAAAGGCAGAATATTTCCGTAGGGCATTAACAACAGCGGAACTAATACCAAACCAGAGAAAGTTTTAATACAAAATGATGTTGCTGATAATTGAAACATAAAAGCATAGCTGACATGGTGCAGCCTAATGTAGTGAAAGGTTCAGTTGAGATGTTCCTTTAACCTGCTGATCTTTAGGCTGCAGATGATAGACACTTCTGTCCTCTTGTATTCTCAATGCGTCTTTGCAAGTGCAGGAGGATTTCACAAATGCTGAATGGATTATAACATGTTTTTCTGTGAACGGTGTTGGAGAAACTAGTGTACTGTTGATTGGCTTTAATGCCATGAAGATTAAGAAAACCATTCCACATGTAACCTTAGAATGATATAATTACTGAAATGCATTCTGTATCACCATAATTTCTCCCTTTCCCCCTCCCAGAAAATGTTTTTGTCACCGTATTAAAAAGACAGGGAAACTAGATAACAGTGGATGCTAAGAAAGCTCTAAATTTAGCTTTGGATTTACAGTAATGCTGTAAAAACTGTAAAATTGACTAAAATTTGTTTGACAATGGGCACCCACCTTTTGCCTTAAAATTCAGAAATAATTGTCAGTCCCAAGTCTTTTATTTTATCTTTGAAAGTCAATAATAACAACAATTTGTATTTATATGGCATTCTTCATGTAGGATAACATCTCAGAGCACTTCACAGTGGTGTGTTTGGATACTGTGGCGCCAGTGAGAGAGGGCAAAGTGACTTATATTCCGGATCAAGGAGCTTACTTATATCGCCCTGCAATTGACCACAAAAAAAATCACAGTCGCTGCACTTTACAGTATGTACTGTGAAACGCTTTGAGATGTCGTATTAACCCGTTTGCGAATATCATGGTTGCTAAACAGCTGTGTAAACTTAAAGTAAATAAATCTCAGGGGCCGGATAAATTGCATTCGAGAATCCTTAAGGAGGAAGTCACAGAAACGCTGGCACAAATCATTCAAAAAACCACTATACTGGAGAGGTGCCGGGGGACTGGAGAAAGGCAGACTCCTATTTTTAAGAAAGGTAACAAAAGTGATCCAGGAAACTACAGACCAGTAAGTTTGATGTCCATTGTGGGTAAAATTATGGAGACTCTTATTAAGGATAAAATCATGGAGCATCTGAACAGAAATAAAATCATAAATTATAGCCAATATGGGTTCATGAAGGGGAGGTTTTGCCAATCTAATTTAATGGTTTTCTTTGAAGCTGTGACAAGGGAGCTGGATAAGGCTGTGGATGTTGTATATCTGGATTTCAGTAAGGCCTTTGATATAGTTCCTCTTGAGAGACTGGTACTGAAAATAAAAAAAAGTGGGAATCAGTGAAGATATGTAACAATGGATACGCAATTGATTGACCGGAAGAACCCAGAGGACAAGGAATGTCATCAGACTGGGAAAATGTTACAAGTGGAGTTCCACAAGGGACTGTTTGGGACCTCTTTTGTTTAATATTTTTATAAATGATCTGGAACTAGGAGTCACAAGCACAGTGGCTAAGTTTGCAGATGACACCAAGCTAATGAAGGTGGTAGATTGCGAAGCTGAACAAGATAGGTTACAGGAGGATCTGAACATACCTGGGAATTGGGCTGATCGGTGGCAGATGAAATTCAATGTGGAGAAATGTGGAGAAGAAGTACTTCACGTGGGGACAAAAAATCCTGGAAGGGACTATTATTTGAACAGAAGGAAAATAATATGTATGGAAAATGAAATGCATGGGGTTCCTGATTGACAATAAATTGCAGCTCTCCCAACAATGCTGTGTGTCAGTGAGTAAAGCAAACCAGATATTGGGATGTATCAAAATATCAATAGCAAGCTGAAATAATGGGGTAATCCTGCCACTGTATAAATCATTGGTGAGACCATATTTAGAGTACTGTGTACAGTTTTGGTTGCTGCAATACAAAAAGGATATTGGAGAAATTGAGAAGATACAGAGGAGGGTAACCAAAATGATTGAGGGAATGGAGGGACTGGATTATGAGGAGCGACTAAGTAAATTGAGTATGTTCACACTGGAAAAGAGAAGATTGAGAGGTGACCCGATTGCTGTCTTTAAGATTCTAAAGGGGCTCGACAATATAGATCACGACAGGCTGTTTTAACTTGTCCAGAATAGTAGAACCAGAGGACATGGCCTGCGATTGAAAGGGGGTAAATTCAGAACAAATCTACGCAGACACTATTTCAGTGAGCGAATAGTGAACCTGTGGAACAGGCTCCCTAGGGAGACAGTTGGAGCAAGAAATGTTGATTCTTTCAAACACAGATTAGATAATTTTCTTTTAGGAAATAACATTATGGGATATAGTACATAGGTAGTTTGGGACATATGTGCATGCGATCGCCAAGATGGTGGAAGGCGAACTAGATGGACCTTGGTCTTTTTTCATCTAGCATTTCTTATGTTGTGATCATAAACCATACAGAAAAATGGAAGTCACAATTAGAGCTTTTGTTCTTTTTGGGACTATCACAAATTAGGTCCCAGCAGTTAATCTATACAACATGAGAATAAGTTATTTGACTTCTATTCATATATATATTTATTCAGGCTTTCTGTTGGTCGAGAAAACTTTGATAAAAGCCAAGAAGAGAGAGCGTCAGCCGTTTTTTCAGCCATTGCTGACTAAATTTATGGATTTCAAAAGCATTCTCAACAGCATAAATAGCAATCCGCAAGTTTCAGTAGAATATTTAATATAATACTATTTGACAGTAAATAGTATGTTGCAATCTAATCATACTATTAAAAAAAATTAGAGGTGTTCTCCGCGTTTGAGTTCCAGTGTTGCATTTAGATCATCTGGAAATTCTTTGAGAAACTGCATGTGTGGATTAGTTTTCCTGTATTGCTGTAGTACTTTGTTCTTGCCATTAGATGGTACAACAAGCCTATATATTAAATTTTGATATTCAGTTTCTTGCCACTGGTAATACAGTAATGAAAATCTGAACTGTATGTTGCTGACTTGGACTTTTACAGCATCATCCAGTGGCTAGAATCTGTTTCTACAACAACATATGATATTACAATGATATTATTTACTGAGTGCATTTTTATGTGATGTGTTTGATATCTTTCCACCAAAGTAATAAAATGTTACAAATATTCAACCTTATCAAGTCTAAAGGTTTCAGAGTGTTTTTCAATGAGTTATTTCGAATTGTGGTCAGTGTTTGGAATATAGGAATGGGTAGTAAAACAGTACTACAGTTCTATCTGGCCAAATTCATTTCAGATATCATCTTGTATATCTCCCAACCTCCTCCACAGCAGTAAAATGTATGCAGTTTCCTGTTGTAATTCCTTTCGCATTCCTCCTCCCTTGTGATCCACATGGTAGCTACTCTTGGCATAAAATGGGCAAATGTAAACTGTCTGATTAGTTCCTCTCTCCTTCATGTGAGCTGCAAACCTTTTGACCAGATTGAATAAGATATAAGAATAAGTCTTATCTATACTGAGAGACTTTAATAAGGTCAGCCCTCAATCACCTCTTCTCCAACATAAACATTTCCATAGTTTCTCCTCATAGTTCAGATACCCATGTCATACATCGATTTAGGTGTTCCCATTTTATTCTTCAACCTAGGATGACCCTCACTGAATTACAGACTCCAGAACTTACACAATGTTCCATATTATTTCATAATTAATAACGTTATGCAGATAAACACGGCTGCTATTTTGTGCCTGCAATATCCTGGAATTAGGAGTGATATAAATGACCATTGTATTTGTTTTCTTCATAGCTTAGAATCAATCACTCCCTGAAATATGTGTTGGCCTCTGTAGTGTTCTTCATTTTCTTGCTTTGAGGATTGTTTAGTATGAAAGTCAGCATAAGTCTGGAAGAACAAAAAGATCAGGATACTCAATAACCAGAAAGAAGTAGACGTCAAATAGTTGCAGAGCTTTCATAAAGGATGAATTCAGGATTTCTGGCTTTAAAACATTAGCCTGGTAAACAATCCTCCAAATGATTTGGTCACTCCCCGAAGCTGAGCTTAATGCATTTTTGAGAAAATGTGATGAGGGGGAAAGGAATAGAGGGGTATAACAACAACAGCAAATTACATTTGTATAGTGCCCTTCAAGTTTGGTGGGCGTCTCATATAGATAAAGGGAATAGGAGAGATGGGAATGGTGTGTTTCTGTGTTGTATCACTCTATGTAACTCTTATGTAGTTTACCTCTTGGCTGATTGTGGATTGTGGGACTTTACTGGTGCACTAAGCCCTGCCACATTCGCCCATAACACATTCACTACATTAGATAATTTGATGTGCTCAGATGCTATAAAAAATGCAAGTTGTTTCTTTAGTTTTTGCTTTCAGAGGTTCAGTCTGCTAAAATTGGGAAATAATCACAAGTACTTTTAAGTACATTTTCTGTGTAGAATTTGTATTGCAGAACACAATAAGTAGGTCAGTTGTAGTAATATCGTGATAGAGTACAAACCGTAATACTGTTTTGTTTCCCAGGTGAGTGGCCAAACTGAATCTCAGATAATGACAGTGAAGCTGATGATAAACAGTTCAAACATGCAATCCCCGTTTAACATCTCAAAGCTTACTATCCGAGATGCTGTTACTGGTTTGAGCATTCTGAGCAACATGGGGAATGAAACTGAATCAGGGTTCCAGACCTACACCAAAGAATTTCTTCAAAGTAAGATGTTTTTTGAACTTTTTATGCAATGCAGCAGGTCGGACTACAATTTTTATCAAAACAAAGAACAAACTGATGCACTAAATTAAATTAGTTTTTCAAACGTTCTGGTATCTCAAGTGTTGCACTGAAGTCGGTTAAGACTTTGCTTGCTGTTTCCTGTTTCGAATCTTTGTACAGGTAAGTGATTTCTTTAGCAGGAAAGAATCCAGCCTTGTGATCAGAATATTGCACATTGCTTGCTTCTACCGGCCTGTTTGCATAGTGTGCAGTGCATTGTGTTATTTTTTAGGTGCTTTTCTGCTGTGTGATAGGATATGGGGTGAAGAGGGTGGGGGGAAAAGGGGTTTCATGTCTGTGCTTTGCTGTATTCTGAATTTCTAATAACAACCTGGACAACAATGTTGCTCACAATGGCAAATTCAGTGAATCCAGGCCAGTGAAGCCAAATGAAGCACTGAATTTACAGTTCACACATTAAGGGCTTCCAAACTCGTCGATCAATCGGCAGCTGAACAATTTGTCTAAACATTACATGGAGAGTTGGAGAACTTGCCTGTAGTTTGACTTGCTAAGGTTCTGTCCTGTGTTTCTGTGGTGAAGAAGAATATTTTGAGGATACGGTATTAAAATGGGGATAATTTCTGCACCTTACGATTGCAAATGGCTGTGTTAAACTAAATATTTGAACATTTTACTTATCAGGTGGTGAGTACTACACAATAAGTTACACTGCAGTACTAAATGACCAGGAAACCCAGGATGCAAGGAACATTTCATTACCGGCCTACCTCATCTTTGATGATCAATCACAGGTATTCAATTTAGGGAATAATTCTGTTCCTCGACTAATTATGAGAACTACCTTTGTTGTCAACCTTTGGACATGCTCTTCCTTTCCGTTTTTGTAGAGAATGTGGCTCAACCTTGAATAAAATGTTCCACGTGTAATCTCGAACGATTGGTGTTCATTGGTGTCCTTTTTGACATTTTATGTTCTTTGCTGGTGCCAAGACTGAAAGGAGATGAACTTCTGTAAGCTTGGTGAACACGTTATTGTCACACTACCAATAGGCTTTAACCCTATTAAGACTCAAGCAGAAATCAGGGTTCTGCATTCCATCGCCCGACCCCATCTACATTTCAAACTCCAGTCTATTTTGTTGGGTTGCAGTGTGTTTCGCAACGATTCATTCACGTCACAGACATATTCAATTCCCTACAAAAGTCAGAATCAAGCTTTGTTTTGTAAATTAAAAGATTTTAAAACAACAAGTTAGCATTTGGCGTATAAAAAGAAATGCAGTTGGTTTTGTGAAGAGCTATTGCACATGTTTCCCTGTAAGTGGTGCTCTGCTACCTGTGCCTATATCTTGACAAGCACAAAACCTCAAAAAAATCCCTCTCGTGAATTATTAATATTTTGCAACTGTGTTAAGTGTTCTATCAAGTACACTCTTATTTGAATAACACTATAGATTTTTTAAAGTACATCTGTTATTTTCCTGTCACTAACTGGATGTTTCTAAAACGTCAAAAGTGTCCCGTCGCCCAATTTTGATAACCTTTTTGATAACATTCAATGCCTTTCCTTTGATCTCCAATAAAAATATGGGAATTGGGTTGTACAGCTAGTGCTGGATTTTCTCTGGCAATATTTAATGATCATTTCCAAAGTTTGAAAAGGTGCCTAGATGAGTTATGATCGAGTTCTATAAAATAATGAGGCACGATTTATATAGCAAAAAGTAGGATGCTTAGTCCATAAGAGCAGAAATAAAGGATATTGATTTAAAATAAAATTTCAAGATCCTCTAATTCTTCAGTGTTTTTCCCCCCAATTCCTTTTCTCCTGCCTTTTCAGACTCTTCCTATGTTAGTCATCTACCCCTACATGAGTGGGCAGGCAGGTGACAAGTTGTCATGTGTTTGACTGTGTGGCTGGGCTGGGAGCGAGTCAGAGGAGTTCGGATTCGCTTACATTTTTTTATCTCTCCCCCTTTGGCGAAACACATTTCTTCCATTACGCCTATGGCTGGCATAGGGTAGAAAGCCTTACAGGTTGGTTATAAATATCGTGTATTGTTAACACCATCAAAAACTTACCTGTAACTGCATTGTTTTAATTCTGGAAGATTTATTTATTTTCAATCTCGACTCTTGCTTATTTTTGTAACAGGACAATGCCGTTTTGAACTGCTGTTAGCTTTTAACATTTGACAATATGATTGAAATCCAGAAAACATGTTTTTCAGAATAGCCTTGTGAGCCTTGAACAAGCTCTGGTGGCGAATTTCACATTGACTAAGAAAACAGCTGCACAGGTAGGCTGACTAGGACATGCGAGAGTTCATGGCATTCCTTGCTGTGAGTTGAAGATCTGTTAAGTGATGCCAGTGACAAAATTCACATCTCCAAAACTCCTCCCCAATAAAAATACAGGGATTGGGTAGCACAGTTTTTGTGGAATTTTTATGGCATGTTTAAATGAAAATCTCCCAGGCTTGAAAAGTCGACTAGATGTGATGTGATACAGTTCAGTAAAATAATGAGAAGCAACTTTTATGTAGAGCAAAGTAGGCTACTTAGATCTTGAGAGCAGAAAAAAAGGAAAACAGAATAAAATTAAAAAAACCTCTAATTCCTTGATGAATTTATCCACTGTGTACCTGAGTATATAGAACAGGAAAGGTCTTGGTTTGGTCACTGGTCTGTTTTGAGTTAACTGTTGTGATTTTCTCAGCGCATGTAAGCGATATGTAAGATAAAGACAGTATCGCTGAATACCCTACTCTTGTTGCTGTGTCCCTGTGCACAGGTCCTCCAGAGAAAAGAACCAGGAGTTTTAGAGGATCGAAATTTCATTTAGTCTTAGCCAGAACACCAGATCACAACTCGATCAATGCAATGTATGAGTTATGTTTGGAAATACTTTCTAATCTAGCTTATTATCTGCTATTCTCTATAGGGCAGAACGCAGCGTGCTGTCTTTATGTAATAAAGGAGTTATGTTCAGAAATGTTATAACCCAGTCCAGCAACTATTGGGCTCTCTATAGCTAGAGTGTTTTTCTGCTTTCCTTCACGGATGAAGAGGTGACCAGTAGACATTGAAACAGGCCGATAATGTGCACTTTGAAACTTGTTCAGCCGAGTTGTGCAATAAATATTGCTAAATTGGTTGAGTTTAGATCTCCAGACATTATGCTTTGTGCTCTGGTCAGGCACTGTTAAGAGTACGGCATACACTTCTGTCAGCATGACCTAATGGGGCTGCCCAGCCCTAGAGGTGGTGCTAAGAAGAGCAAAGATTTCCTGCACATGCTGCTTCCGCGATCCCAAAATTCACCTCTTTGCGTGAACGCAATTGGAGCCACTCTGGGCATAGTAGCGGCATCGAGCAAACAGCGCGAGAGGCCTGCGTGTAAAGGTTAGTACCCAAGGGGCTGTTTGTGGTGGGTTTGTGGCGAAGAGGTGGAGTTGTAGCAGGAAATGCTCCCGCACTTTTCTATTGACCCAGGTGATGTCCATGATTTTTAAAGAAGAGGAGAAGCGATGCTGGGAGAGAGTGAGACATTATCTATACATGAGCAAGGACGGGAGGAGCAATTGGGTGGTCAGCAACTGGGTGGTTAGATGGATGAAGGGAGCAGGTGTTAGGTTTCATGTGGGTGATGAAGGTGGAGACGACGAAGGAGAAATGGGAGCAAAAATTTTCAAAGTTGGTCTTCCATTCCCTTTCTCCATGTCCCAATCCTTCAGCACCACACAACGTTGTGAGCTCAAGCACTAATATAATGATAATAATCCTTGCATTTGATATAACGCCTTGTCACGTCTTCGAGACGTTTCAAAGCGCTTCACAGAATATACTATATAGTGAATTCACTGTATATTTTGTGGATGAAAGGTTGCACCAAAGTTGTAATGGAAGTCTCATTGAGAAATTAGGAATTTCCACTTAATAACGAAAGCATTGTTAAGGTGTCAGTTTGTCTCGACTGGTAGAAAGAACTCTTGCTTTTGGGTCAAAAGGTGGGTGCAAACCCGATGTTGTGACTTGCATGTAATAGCAATGGCCAGGAGATGGCAATGTTGGCTGCTTTAAGGTTGGAATTGGTTTGATGATAAAACTATTCTTAACAATGTAATAGGTTGTAACTACTCTTTCGAGGTGGGTAGAATTCCACACGTCTTTACCTTTAGTGGCAATGCTTTGTCCTGTGTATAAAAAAAGCAGAATGTTGCCAGTTATTTTAAAAAACTGTTAATTTTGACATTGAGGTTGTGAACCCAATTAATATCACATTTTAAAATGCACAAATATAACTTGGAAAATCCACAAAAAAGCTCTGCAATATTGTGAAGCTTTCCTTGTGATCTCCCTGGTATTGGTATGCACTTAGATGGGGCTCAATTCTGTGTTTGTTGGATATCCAATGAGCAAATTGTAAGAATCCTGGTTGGGGAGGACGGTTGTGGGGTCTGTTTGGGGATAAGTTGGCTTCAAGGTGATCTGCCCAATGATGGAATATAAAATAGAGTTGATCATCTGTAGTGGTTGTGATAGTCCGGTTCCTGAGCCAAGGCGGGTCTACCATTAATAACAGACTCGCCAGTTGTCGTGGAGGGGCAGAATAGGATTCCTCTTGCTCAGTTCCTGTTAACACTGTAAACCAAAGCTATAATGGGTAGGGTGGTCCTAGGTCGACAAGCAGCTGGGAACGTTAACTGGCTAACACCTCACCAGTATCCCAACAAGCATTCTGAGGTCCCCAAGACTTGGCTCTTGACAAACTGGACCTGATTCTTCCCAGAACTATATGAGCAGGACACATCCCTCCGGGGAGAGAGTGCTCACTCCATTCCTGACGCAGAAATTGTTATGCTCATTTGGAACTCCCAGTAATTTGGCTTGGTTACTCTTAAGCACAGTGATGGGTTTCTGCATGTGCCAGAGACCCAGCTGACCAAAAGCAAATGAACTCTAATGTTTTTCTTGCTCCTCAAAAAAAATTCTGGAGTCCTTCGAGCCGGAATTGAACCAGCGACCTAAGGATGACTTGGTTGGTTATTCCACTACAGTCCTCCGCTCTACCAACTGAGCTATCGAAGGCACACTGAGCTCACCCGGTAATGCTGCTTTACAATTTTGCTAATGGTATGGAATGCAGCTGATTATAAAGGGTGGTGTGTGGTTTGTTGAACAGGAAGCATAAGAACGTTCCAGCTGAAAAACCTGCAGTTGCAAACTCATCTGTAGTGGAACGAATAATGTGTTTGACTAAAGCAGCTAAAGTTTGACTCGTGTGTTGGTTTGTTGACTACCTGGCTTGGTCTCTGCTCTTTTGGAAAAACACACATCAGCCTTACAAACTTATATTTGTTACAATTGTATGTAATGTATGGAGATGCCTTCTGAATGCAGTAATAATAAGTACAATTGATATTTTATATCGGGAGGATGTTTCAAAGCACTTCACAGGATCTTACTGTAAAGTTCAGTGACTGTGTATTTTTCCAGGTGAAAAGAGCAACCAATTTATGCACAGCAATGTAAAGCACATGTTACCTAAGTTTAATTCTCAGAATGACCAGTTTTCTCTCCTGTTGTTTTATACATATAGTTAACAATGATTTCCCTAACCCAAAAAAATGTCCTTCGAGCCGGAATTGAACCAGCGACCTAAGGATGACCTTGTTACATGATTCACTACAGTCCTCCGCTCTACCAGCTGAGCTATCGAAGGCACACAGAGTCTGGACTGCTGTTTTGGGTTGGGTTTCACACTCTGCAGCACTTCCCCATTGTGTCATTCTGGGTTTTATTGTGCTCAGATAGGTTCTACACAACAGCTGCTGCGATAAATGGAGCTGGGAGGTAGAAGTGGGACTCTTGAGTGTTTATCTCTTCAATGCATATTTGTGTATGTGTTCTTCGTGTTTCCAGTGCAACAAAGAATGTAAACCATGAAGGAAACAAACTCCCCTTCTCTCTATTTCACTCCAGGTTTTACCCAATCATACGATCCATTTTGTGGGGTTTCTGGTTGCTTTTGTTACTTCTTTCATCTTGGTGTTCTTGGTCCTCTTAATTGCCTTCAGGATCAGAAGAGCAGCCATCAGGAACTCTCCTTTTCAGAAGGTGAATGTTTTTGCATCAAATAAATCATCTGTTATGTGCTCAATGGTTTGTTTGAACTGGAGTTTGGTTGAGTAGGGGGAGGGGAAGAGGGAGGGAAAGAGAGGGGGATCTGTCCAACATTGGCCATAATTACTAATTGAAGACATGAACACAGTTTGATTTTGTGGTAAGTTGTTCCCTATTACTGAGCACTGAGTACACAGGAGCTCACAATTCCTTTTACTTAGGAATTGATAGCTATCTGACAGGTATTCAGCTCCTTAGAGATGGAAATTGATGGGCAATGAGAAAATACAAGCAGATTAGATCCGAGCTGTTTGGCAGCTGTGTCATCAGGTTTTCGGTTGCTACTGCTAACCAAAAGCTTTCAGAGATTTTACTTTGCCTCTGCTGTTTTACTGCAGAACAGAATCTGGAAGTAAAAGATAGTGTGTGTGTGTGTGTATGTGAATGTGCTTAGTTTATGATTTAGATTATATGTGGGGTCAGCAGTCCTTAACAGTAGCTGATCTAATAATAATCCCTCCAAAACCAAAAACAATAATAAATTGGTCATTTTCAATCTACGACTGTTTGTGGGACATTGCTGTGCGCAATTGGCTGCTGCGTTTGCCCACAAATATACAGTCAATTCACTTTACAGTGTGTTCTGTGAAGCGCTTTGGGATGTCCTCCCGACGTGAAAAGCGCTATATCAAATGCAAGGATTATTATTATTATTATCCTCCAGATCTTCTTGTGGTTGTCATCTCTCTGCCTCATACACAGCCTCCTGTTTTCAGTACCAGTGCCCCATACCCCTCCCCCCCTTCCCCACACACCCCAAACACACACACACAAACACACTGTTCATTTACCCAGTAATGTAGAATTCTTGTTTTGGCATTAGTAACACCATATGCCAGGCAAGTTGGTAACCAAGCAGCCTGCTCAATGGCCTCTTGGCAGTGCTGTTTTGTAATCACCTAGTAAGTGCATAAGTGACTCATTATTTTCTCTTCCTACTTATTTGTGGGGTAATATCCAACATCCAACATCTATGTTTGTGCCTCCTCATGATAGCAGAATTCATGTCAGAACATTTGGAGGCATGTCCCAACCAACAATCTCCCAAATTAAAATTGGTCACTCATTTCATCGTTTTTGTGGGATATTGTTGTGCACAAATTGGCTGCTAGGTTCATCTACAAAAATACAGCCTGAATACCTTTATAATAAATCCTATCAAGTGCTATGAGGTATCATCCTGACTTGAAAGGCACTCTGTCAAGGATTATTTTGATAATTATTTTTATGAATCCATATCCTGCTGAGACAGTACTTTGGAGTTCCACTATTACTCCTCAGCTAAATGTTTATAAATACTATTCTGTCTGTGTGCTTGTGCCATGGAAACCTATCGTTTATTAATGCACTTTTTTCCACATTAAGGCAAGAACAAGCCAGTCGTTTTCTAGTTCTGCGCTAATTGGTGAATCAGCGGACCTGTTAGAGGAAAAGATTCGACTTCAGGAAAAAGTGATTGATATTTTGGTGTTTGAAGACCCAAAAAACATGATGGAAGCCTTTGATGAGTAAGATTTTTTTATTATATCCCAATGAATTTAAAAGTTGCAACAAAACACTTTTCAAATGCAGTGCAGAACGTTCTAAAAGATTATCACACTTGATCCTGAAAAAATCACTTTAGAAAAAGTATTTTTTTTCTTTTGCCTCAAAGGACAACTTTCTGATCTTAGCTGGTAGCGTGGTTCATGTACAGTCATGTGGGCAGCAACTCAATGTTGTGGTTGAATGATAGTTTGAAAGAGCTGTGCAATTTACCTCAAAAACAGCAATGATTTGCATATATACAGTGCCTTTCATGTTGCAGGGACAACTCAAAGTGCTTCACATCATACACTGCTAAGTGTAGTGATGTGCATTTTGTAGATGAACGTGGCAGCTAATTTGTACCCAGCAAGTGAATAACCAGTTTTAACTGGGGGATTGTTGCTCCGGACATGGAGAGAAACTTCTCTTTTTGAGTAGTGCCATATCATCTTTAACGTCCACCTGAACAGGACCTCAGTTTAACGTCTCATCTGAAGGAAGCCATCTCTGATAATGCTGCATACCTCACCACTACATTAGAATGTCAGGCTGGACTACATGAAGTCAAAGTCCTGGCATGGGACTTGGAACTCACAACTTTGTGACTAAGCGGCGAGAGTGCTACCAATTGAGCCAGGCTGACACCATCTAATGATTATAGGATATTATTCATGATCTTTTGCCTCCATGCTAAAATAGTACATTTCTTTCCAGACTGAGTGAATTGTTCCTTTAATTATCTGAAGCAAATGGGGGGAAAAAAAGGGCTTCAAGTCGTTTGTCTGACTCATGGGCATTTTGCTTTTCTTAGATTCAGTCTGACTCACAGTGAGGACTAGCTGTGATATTTACCCCCTGGGCTAGCATTTCCAACCGCGTATCCATTTCTCCCCGCCCCCAGCAGGTCTTTCATTCCACAGCTTTAAACAGGTTTGTAGTGAGATATAGATGTTTATTTTTTGCTTTCTCAATTTATTATCAAACTATAGAACATTTAAACTTTGGCGATAATGTGCTGCAGGCAGAAGTGTCTCTGATTGTACTGTCTCAGCTTGAGATAGTGGGACAAGATTGATTGCCATGCTCTGATAGTAAATTGACTTGGTGGCATTTAAACTATGTAAATGAATTTGATTACTGGCAACATTTTTGTTGGAGGGGCAGTTACAATATTAATCCAAAGCAATAGATTTTGACTGGTTTGAAATGTTTTTTTCAGCAGGCTAAAGGCTAATGCTCTAATACAAACATGTAGCAATATCATCTTAAAGGCTTTGGAAAAGCACGTCATTCGTTTCTGCCAAGACTAGCAATTTCACTGATGCGTAACATTAGAACGGAAAAGAGGCTTTTGGGAGGGATTCACGGAGCTCAGGCCAAATGATGTTTTTTTCACTTCTTTGGCTTAAAACCAGTGAGAAATTGAACTTGCAAACAATTGAAGGAGGTATTTCCTCTCTAGGATTGTCAAAATTTCTTCAAGTATTCGTGGCAAGTGAAAATGTTCTTTAGGGCGGGGGACGGGGGTGGGGGGGGGTGGGGGGCGGGCGCGGGGGTCAGCTGAAGCATAGGTGCTCTTTTAAGACAGGTGAGCTGGAGGCTCGACTGACAGGTCCATCGGCCAATCTGAGATGAGGATGCCCTCGCCAAGCAGCCCGCTGGACCGGAAGTGGGCAGCGACAGTGGTGAGTTGGGAGTGGGGCAAGAGTGGCCAGGTGTGCAGCGGGTTGGGGCTGCTCGGAGCTCTGGTTGTGGTCCTCCTCAGAGCTCAGGTTAAAGGTGACTGTAGATAGATTTGTGAGATGGGGGTGGGGGGGGTGGGTGGGGTGGGTTGAGCCCCTTTTGTCCTCGCCGCCCGCTGCCCATGCCAACAAGTGAATGGACTGACTACTTTCGTACCGAACGGAAGGGTCCCAAGCTTTCTCCAGCAAATAAAACTCAGTAGCGCTCAGAAGAAAAGGAAACGTAAAATCAGATCCAGTACCTTGCAGAGAAAGATAAATTCAAATCGAATCTCTGACAGCTGCATTAAGGAATTAATAATAATGGGAAAATACAGGTTTTGCACCAGCAAGCAAAATATTAAAATGCAACTACACTTTTTTCAAATGAAAGAGTGCTGTGTGTGAGTTGTCTTGGCCTTTGATGCTGTATGGTACATTTAATCCATCTATGCACATCAAATATTTCAACAGTGGATAACCCGAGAATCTTTAAATAAAGCCAATTTGGCAATAAAATGAAACCACTTCATAAAAAGTGTTTCATTTTTAAGCTTTTTCTGCAACAGTTAAAAGGACGTGTTGACAAAATAATTTCACGGTGTAACTTTGTATCCGTTTAACAGGTAAATATTGGAACAACTGCGTGGTTTTGTAAACCACTCAGTAGGAATGTTGAATGACATTAGGAAGTGACACTTTTCAGTAAACATCTGCATTTATCCATATGTATGTGTGTGTTCCTCATTTTCCACTCATACATCAGAATATTTAAGAAGATGCTCAATGTGCACATGAGGGACAAGGCAATAGAGGGGGATAGAATGGGGATAATTTGGATGGGTGGAGGCTCATTTGGAGTACCCAGTATACAGTCAATTCACTTCACAGCATATTCTGCGAGGCAGTTTGAGACGTCTCGAAGATGTGGTAAGGCACTATATCAAATGCAAGGATTATTATTATTAAAATAAATATTGGCACAGCACTAGTTGGGCTGAATGGCCTGTTTTGGTGTTGCACAGCCTGTATAATATGTGGTCTGATGGGTGAGCAGTTGTCAGGCCCACTCTTCTCTTTTTGGAATTGGTGTTTTTCCAAACTCTGGGTGAAACAGGGGCTTGGATGTGAAAATCAGAGCAGACAGCATTGTGGCAGTAGCAAATATGCTTTGATATTTCCCAATCCTATACTAAAAAANCGTTTCCACCAGAGGATTGCTTGCAGCTCATTCATTCACTGCAGCACCTCAGCAATCTATGAGCATGAATTTGGCAACACAACTCAGTTTCATGTAGGATTCAGGAACCAGTTCTGTTACGATGGTCAAAAACAGACGGTGAGGCAAATAATTAAAAGATAATGTAAGCCATGATGTGTATGCTGCCCTATTTGGATGTTTCTGCCTTTGTAAAGACTTGAATGCAGGGTTGCTACTTTTGCCCTCTTATACCAGTATTGACAGAATTAATGAATTGTTCAGAGGCTCTGGTGAGCATTGACTGCATGGATTGCAGGCAGTACTTTGCAACCTTTCATTTCTTGACCAGTTTACAGGTGTTGAATATGGTGCAGGTGGATGTGGATCTGGAACAGCATCGAAAACAAATGAGCATGGATGCCACTGCGCTTCTGCTCAGGAACTTTAAGCTTGATGGTGCCCTCTCGCTCCTCTCGGAGGAACAGATAAGCACGGCCTTCAAAGAGCAGTTTCAGGAGTTGGACAGCAGACTACAGGTCGAGCATGATACAAAGATGGCCATGTTAGCAGCTCAGTGCAACCAGGAGACCAGACTGAAAATGGAAGCTCTTTACAGCTGTGAAATGCAACAGAAAGAAGAAGCCGAGCTGATCACACAGAACTTGGATGATGAGGTATGTTGAGGTACTTAATATGTTCTATTTAGAAAGATGCCAATCGGAGGGAAATATTAAATATGTTTGGTACTTAACTCCCGAGAATTACAATGCAGTGTGAGGAATACAAGTACACATGTGTTCTATTATCACATGTCACGCTAAAAAATGTTTGCGAGAACCTAGCTATTAATATAGTAATAATAATCCATGCATTTGATATAGCTCCTTATCACAACGTCGAGACTTCTCAAAGCACTTCACAGGATTTCACTGGGAAGTGTAGTGACTGTATTTTTAGGCAAATGCCAAATTCACTTTACAGTACTAAATTAGCATTTCCCTTCCCTTTTCACTGAAGCTCATTGAGTTCTTGTCAGGCATGACTTGTAAAGAATGCTGTGGGAGTGAGCCTTCAAACTGTGCGCACAAAGTTTGGTTCAGATTAGAGTACTCCCAGAAATCAATACAGAACATCAATGTACAGAATATTGAATGTGACACTAAGGATTCCATGTATTTATTATTTATTCAGCAAAACAAAATAACCTCTAGAATGCTCTCCCTCTGCTCCCCCATCTCTCGCCCTCTATGTTTCTTTTAACAATCACTCTTAAAACCTACCTTTTTGACAACATCTACAGTCACCTACCCATCCCCCCACACACACTGCGCACATGCATACACCGCACCTGCACACTGTGCACCTCACCATGCAACGTAACCCCGCGCCACACCACACCACACACCGCACCACGCACCACACCACACCACACACTGCACCACACCACACACAACACACCGCACCACACACCGCACACCACACCCCACCACACAACACACCACACCATACACTGCACACCACACCGCACACCACACCACACACCGCACACCACACGACATATCACGCCACACACCACACCGCACCACACAGCATGGCCTGCAGTGTGAGAAAGTATCGTAGCTGGGTGATGTTGCGGAGGTGGGGGAAGGTAGAGCGGGTCATGGTGCAGATGTGGGGTGGAAAGGATAATTGAGGGTCAAACAAGATGCCAAGGTTCTGGATTGGCTTAGCAAAGGGGAGTGAGCAACCATGGATGGTGATGCAGTCAGCACCTGAGGTGTGGAGGCGCTGACGGGAGTCAATCAGGAGAGCCTCGGTCTTATTGATGTTCAACTGAAGAAAGTTAGCTCTAATCCAGGACTTGAAGTCCGACAGACATTCTATCAGGACAGCAGTGGTCCTGGAGTCAAGGGTGGAGGCAGAGAGATAGAGTTGGGTGTCATCTATATGCTCTAAGAGGGAGCATATAGATATTGAAGAGGTGGAGCCAAGAACAGAGCCCTGAGGAATGCTGCATATTCTGGTGCAGGGGCTAAAGGAGAAGACGTTTGTGGCGATGAAGTACCCACGGTGTGAGAAGTATGATCTGAACCAGTCAAGAACAGAACCATGAAGGTTGAGCTGAGAGGAGAGGCGGTAGATGAGAATAGAGTGGTCAACGGTATCGAAGGCAGTGGAGAGGTCAAGAAGGATTAGGAGGCAGATGGAGTATAACGTGGGGAAGTGTGAAGTTATTCACCTAGGTAGTAAAAATAGAAAAGCGGATTATTTTCTAGAGGGTGAGAGACTAGGTAGTGTTAGTGTTCAGAGGGATTTGGGTGTCCTTGTACACCAGTCACAAAAAGTTAGTATGCAGGTACAGCAAGCAACTAGGAAGCCTACTGCCACATTGGCGTTCATTGCAAAAGGAGTAGAGTACAAGAGTAGGGAAGTCTCGCTGCAATTGTATAAGGCCTTGGTGAGACCGCATCTAGAATACTGTATGCAGTTTTGGTCTCCTTATTTAAGAAAGGACATACACGCCTTAGAGGGAGTGCAATGTAGATTCACTAGGTTGGTTCCTGGGATGAGGTAGTTGACCTATGAGGATAGGTTGAGTAAACTAGGCCTATATTCTCTAGAATATAGAAGAACTAGAGGTGATCTTATAGAAACCTATAAGATTCTTAAGGGTCTTGACAGGGTAGATAGTGTGAGGCTGTTTCCCCTGGTTGGAGAATCTAAAACTAGGGGTCATAGTCTCAAGATTAAGGGTCAGCCTTTTCAAACTGAGTTGAGGAAACATTTCTTCATTCAGAGGGCAGTGAATTTGTGGAATTCTCTACCCCAGAAGGCTGTGGATGCTCAGTCCTTGAACATATTCAAGACTGAGGTTGATAGATTTCTAAAGGATAGAGGGATTAAGGAATATGAGGTTAGGCCGGGTAAGTGAAATTAGGTTGGAAGATCAGCAATGATCTTATTAAATGGTGGGGCAGGCTCGAGGGGCTGAATGGCCTACTCCTGCTCCTACGTCTTATGTCTTATGGAGCCCTGGTCGCAGATGGACAGAATGATGTTTGTCTCTTCGACCAAATCTGTTTCTGTGCTGTGGGTGGCATGGATTCCCGATTGAGGGTTTTGTGACGGGTGTGGCGGGAGAGGAAGGAGTGAACCGGGGAAGCAACAACTCTTCCAGGACCTTGGAAAGGAAAGTCAAAATAAATCAAGGGCCGAACTGTAAACAGTATTGGAATCTTCCGCCATTCCTAATGGACATTCATTTGTTACGAGTTTTAGAGTTTTCACAGCAAATTCTCTCATAGCAAATTTGTTTCCAAGACTCTTCATTGCTGCAGCTGTTCTAAGTACTTTATACTCGGACTTTTCATGGATTGCGTCTTGCATCGTCTTAAGCGAAGAGCCTTGCTCCTTGCAAAGTTTGTGCCTGTTCTATCGCAGAGTTTTCATCAGAACAAAGAAATGTATTGATATGTTTTGTTGTGGAATATGTTGCTTTTATATTGTTACAATAAATCAGCGGATTGTAATCAGTGACTCAAAGTACAATGGATCATGATGCGACAAATGGACCCTTTGTGGGTGGATGGGAGTTACTTGGACTCTATAAAAACCTACCTCTATCGTCCACTTCTCCTCCCAACCCCCACTGTATTGCTAGTAAAATATTATGTGGGGGAGGGTCAAATATGGAATAGTCTTTACAGTCACCATTACTCATTTAGCATCTGTTTCCTAGCAATGCCTGCATTATGGGAGATGGTGTTATTTTTAAAACAGAACGATCTCACAATACTTTCATGTTGCTACGTTTTATGTTATTATCTGAAGAAGGTGGGCAGGAGAAATTTCTATAACAGCACTTATAAAACTACTCCAGTGTAGAAAAATGAATATTTAAAGACTACTTGCAATTGACCTCATTACAACAAGCCTTTAAATGCTCCTGCTTCGGTTAGTCAAACTAACAAAAATAGACAAAGGTAAGGCATATAACATTATGGATCTGTGGGCGTAAGTAATGTATCCATTTATTTTGGGATTCCAATGATGGCATAAGCCACAAATGGCTTATGTGAGTATTATTAGAGAATCAGTTAGATGGCAGAATATAGAATCTTTAACATTCAACAGAACAGGCACATGGGCTTTGGTTCAAAATATCATCTGAAGGATAACATTTCCAATAGTGCAGCACTCAGCACTACACTGGAGAGTCAGGATCAAATTCTATGCACTGTTTTTTTTGTAATCCTGTATGGACTGCTAACTGTTAGACTGTTCGTAACAACAGCAACAACAAGATTTCATTTATAGAGCGCCTTTCACGTCGGGAGGACGTCCCAAGGCGCTGGACAGTTGGGTCAGGACCCGAGCAGGGGGGAAATGGTCAGGGTGAGGGGAGGGGAGGGAAGGGAGGGAGCGAGGAGGGCGTAGAGAGTCGAGAGGGGAGCTGAAGGCACGGTCAAAGAGAAAGGTCTTGAGACCGGCCTTAAAGGAAGAAAGGGAGGAGACGGCGAAGGCACTGGGGGATAGAGTTCCAGAGCCCAGGGGGTGAGAGGCTGAAGGCCCGGCCACCGATGGTAGGGCGGTTGGGGCGGGGGATGTGGAGCAGACCGGATCCAGAGGAACGGAGGGTACGGGCAGGTAGGTAGGGGAATAGTAGGTCGGAGAGATAGGAGGGAGCAAGGCCGTGAATGGCCTTGTAGGTGAGGGTGAGGATCTTGAACTCGATCCTCTGGGGGATGGGGAGCCAGTGGAGGCGAGCGAGGGTGGGAGTGATGTGGTCCCGAAGTCTGGTGCGGGACAGTACATGAGCTGCAGAGTTCTGAATGACCTGCAGCTTGTGGAGGGAGGTGCCGGGAAGGCCGGCGAGGAGAGAGTTCCCATAGTCCAGCCTTGAGGTGTCAAAGGCGTGAACCAGAGTTTCAGCAGCGTGAGGGGTGAGGTAATGGCGTAGTCTGGCGATGTTCCGGAGGTGATGGAAGGCGGTGCCAGTTGTGGTGCGGATATGAGGGAGAAAGGACAGCTCAGGGTTGAACAGAACCCCGAGGTTCCTGATTGGCTTTGAGAGGTGGAGAGTGCAGCCTTGGATGCTGATGCTCTCAGCGCCTGAGGTGCGGAGGCGCTGACGCGAGCCAACCAGGAGGGCCTCAGTTTTGCACACATTGAGCTGAAGAAAGTTGTCTCTCGTCCAGGACTCGATGTCGGACAGGCAGGCTGTCAGGACATCGATGGTCATGGAGTTGAGGGTAGAGGAGGAAAGGTAGAGTTGGGTGTCATCCGCATACATGTGGAAGTTAACCCCATGTCTGCGGATGATGTCACCAAGGGGGAGCATATAGAGGGTGAAGAGGAGGGGACCGAGGACAGAGCCCTGAGGGACACCGCACGAGACAGTGCGGGGGCTGGAGGAAAAGTCGTTTGTGGAAACAAAATGAAGACGGTGGGAGAGGTATGACCTAAACCACTCAGGGACAGGGCCTTGAAGGTTGAGGTGGGAGGACAAGCGGTGGAGGAGGATAGCGTGCGGATAACTGCACCTATAGTCACCTTCCCCTCCTGCCCTCCTCACTGCACTTAGAGTAAAATCCTGTGAAGCACTTTGAGACTTCCTCCCGACAAGAGAGGCACTATATCAGGTGTAAAAAAGTATTATTACTGTTTGGTCTATTATGCGCTATGTGTAAACACACGTTTACAGAGTGAATTGCAGGTGCCCTTGATTATTATAATTAAACAATGCCAAGTAATGTTTGTAAATCTGATGATTAATACATCTTGTTCATTGGTTATTAATGTATTTTAGGGCACCTGTATTTCCTTCTCTACAGAGTTTGCACATGGTGTAGAATAGAGCCCCTCCTGCCCATCTCAATAAAATGGAAAGAGTGTTAATAATTAGAGCTGAGATTTTTATGGAGCAACAAGAGGTTACTTCTGCTGAATAGAACTGTCAAGAGGATGCAATTAGAGAATTATTTTGGAATGCTTTTAACTATTTTGATTTTGTCTGTCCTGAGTTTCATTGCTTAGTTTGCCAAGTACAAAAGTAATCCTGGAGCAGGCTTGTGAATTAATATAGTCCAAGCCTGGGTGACTTTACGCGTGGGCTTTAAAAGCTTTAAGTCGATGGAATTCCTTTGAGGTCCTTCTTCCTTCTGTCTGTGGGGCTTGGCAGAGTTGCTGCTTTGTGTGCCTCTGGCACATTCATAGGATGTAAAAGTTTGAATGAACTAGGAATCAATTCTATTCCCACTCAGATTTTGCACTGCATAGATGACTTTTATGAGGCAGGGCTGTCCCAGCTACTGTGCAGTAAATTAAATTGCCCTGTTATAAAATAACAAGTCACCTCTGTTTCCTTTCCTTCAGCTAATTTCAAATTGAAATAGTGCACATAGCCAATTACTTTTTTGATGTGAAGTCTTGGTACCACCTACAAAATACACCATCACTATACTTTACAGTATATCCTGGAAAGTGCTTTGAGATGTCCTCCCAGTGTGAAATGCGCTAATCAAATATAACAATCAGTTATTTATAATTTAGGCATACTTTGTATATGCCTTCCCACTTGGGAATTTGGGATGTCACCACCTCAAGAAAGGTCTGAGGTTGGTCAGACAAGATCTACCCTGTCTTAATGCATGCTGAAATGCCCTAGCAAGCCACTCAGTTAAGAGAAGAGGATGGGAAATAAAGGCTGGGCCTGCCAGTGGAACCCAAATCCAACGTCTCGTTGTATCTTGGTAAAGATAGTGAATACCATATTGAAGTTGACACACTCAGTGAGGTTAAATTATTTTATTAATGAAAAATTTTTGGAACAGGAGCAGTAGAAATTTATATTTTACATGGATTTTAATCTCCAATGTTCTCAGTACTCTGACTTTTCATCTTCTTTATTTTAAGCTTCATATCTTAATGACTCACTGCGAGGGCTTGTCCAGGTCAAGGAGCTGTTTGGTGATGCATGCTGACTGCTGGAAACATGTTTGTCTCTGCAAATTGCTGTAGGGTTGCTTTTAGAAGCAGCCGGTGATGTGCAAGCGCAGAGAAGCATTCAGACTGTTTACTTTCACTTTCATATAATCCTTGCTGGATTTGTTTTTGATTTTGTACACATTCACTACCTTTCAGAGCAGAAGGCTGTTTCCTGCAAAAAATTGCACAAAGAGCCGTAAAGGAATTTTTGTGGTTGAGGGAATATAGCGGAAATTGTTCGCGTTTTGAAAAACATTTCACCAAGCCCCTTGGATTTGAAGAATTGAGTAAAGTTGTTTTAAATAGTCTTATCACTGTGCAGATGGTAACAGGAAAATCTCCATTGCTGACAATAAGCTACAGAAAGTAAAGGGCTGACATCCCATTATGTCTTTGAATTAATGTAACCCTCAGGAGACCCTGTCTGACTGCGGTCGGTCTAGTTGGAACTTGCATCTTTTAGCCTATTTGGTGTAATTTTGACATTATTGATATTTCGCCTAAATTGTACAATTCAAAAATTAAACAAGTCAACAATTAAGGTTATTTGTAAATTTTTGGTTCCTTTTTTGAAATGTATTCATTAGAAGCATCAGCTCTTGTGCGCTGTACAGTGGGAGAATAAAGAACAAGAATTATAGTGAGTATCTGCCCTTCACTCATCATTCTTTTGAATATTCCTTGGACCTCATTCACCTGTGAAATAATTTGATAAATAAGAATAATCCTTAAACTTCTTTCACGTCAGGAGGACCACTGAAAGTGTATACTGTAAAGTGTAGTGACTGTGTATTTTGTAAGTAAATGTTAAGGTTGTTATGAAAGATTGGGGTGTAACATTTTCTCACCAAGTATTACCCTCTTTTACATATTATTCACCTGTAGAATCATAAAATCATGTAGGATTGCCTTTAATTTGTTATGAAAGAATGGTGAAGTAGGATCTTAAAAGTTCAGCAAAAACATTGCCTGTGGCTATCATTAACAATTCACCAGATGGTGCTTTCTTTTAAAAACCCAAGAGAAGACCTAAAGTCTACTTGGAAAAAAAAGTTTATCCAGAATTTGGTGTTTTCTAATTGGCAAACCAAACACACTCACAATAGTTAAAGAGATATTTTCAGAGGAACAACAAAAAAATTTTAATTCAGCTTTACTGAAAACTTCTCATTTAAAATACACTCAACAACAGCAACAGCAAAAAGAAATTACATTCATATGGCGGAGTCCTGTAGCTCAGTGTTAGAGCACTCACCTCACAAGCGAGAAACCTAGGTTTGATTCCCGGCAGGGCAAAACATTGGGCAAGTCTCCTTACTCCACACACCCCTGTTTACCTAGCAATAAGCAGGAACCTGGTTGTTAGTCATTTGGTGGATCACTTTTCCGGAGGTAATAATTCCTTAAAAAAAATAATAAATTGATCACTCAATCCACGACCGTTTGTGGGACACTGCTGTGCACAATTGGCTTCTGCATTTCGCCCACAAAATATACAGTCAATTCACTTTACAGTATATTCTGTGAAGCGCTTTGAGACATCTCAAAGACATAATAAGGTGCTGGATCAAATGCATGTATTATTATTATATACCACCTTTCACGTCAGGAGGATGTCTCAAAGCACTTCACAGGATTTACTGTGAAATGGAGGGTCTGTATATTTGTAGGCGAACGTGGCAGCCCAATTGCACGCAGCAAATATCCCACAAACAGCTGTGAAACGAATAAAAAATATTTATTCGGGGGATTGTTGGCCAGGACACCGGGAGATAGAAACTCCCTTTGAATAGTGCCACGGGATCTATAACGCCCGCCCACCTGAACAGGCAGACCGGACCTCGGTTTAATGTCTCGTCTGAACTCAGCCTGTAAATCAGCGTCTACTCCTTACTTATGGAACCCAATATTATGCATCATTAGCACTGCCCGAGTGAAGGACGCTATATAAATTCAAGTTGTTGCTGTATCATTCCAACACCCTTTTGTAACTTGAGCTGTTGTAGTTCAATAAATTCTAACGATTAACCAACATCTCTGGGGCCGAACTGCTCGCATGTACATTTTCAAACTACCATCTTCAGTCAGTTTTGTTGTGGCGTTTTACCTGTGATGTATCAGAAGGTAATGCAGTATTGTACAGTTGTACATTATGACTTACCTGGTAGAAGTACTCATTCATTTTGAAATCCCTTTGTATTAGTGACATAGACTTAACTATTTTCTGTGAGTTTATTACATTCATTCATTACTTTACAAAGGCGGGAAATTCTGCTGATCACTTTTCTTACTTTAGGCTTATTGGATTTGCTATGTGTTGTATCTGTTATGAAGTCAAATAGTGTTCTTACATCTATTATAAATCCCATTTCCCTTGCACTTCAATTACTTTAATCGCATGCCCTTTTAATCTTTAGTCAGAAGAAAATAAATTCAGCTCAGAGAATCTTGACTCATGTTGGAGGCCGTGACCATCCTTCTTGGGATGGGGGGGAGGTGAGCTGAACTGGCTCCAAGGTGACATGTTTGGGAACTGATTGTCGGAATCGAGCCAGCCCTCTGTGGCAGTCTCTTTAGTCTGGTTTCTGAGCCAGGTGGGTCCGCAGTATTCCAGGGCACCGCTGATGATAGGTTGGCACGTCAGCCGGACTGGAAGGGCAGACCAATTATTGGTGGATTCTTCCCACTCAGCTCCTGTTAGCCCTGTAAGCCAAAGCCCTAACGGATATGGTGGTCCCAGCTGAACAAGCAGAGGGAAAGCTTGCCAGGCAGCACTCTTGATGCCGGGCTATGCAGTTTTAAGTGGTTAGACTCCAGCATCACCCCAACGCACACTCTTGAGGTCCCCAATCCTTGGTTCTTAATAATCTGCACCTAATACCTTCCAGAATTAGGTAATCACTATGCGTCCCTCCAGGAAGAGAGTATGTTTTCCGTTTCAAGAAGTCTCTGGAATTTCCATGAGTAGTGGGATGTATGAAAATCCAGTTTGTTTTGGATACTCTTAAACATCATGATGCGTTTCCGCATATTCAGATACCCACCTGACCAAAAAAAAAGAACCATCCACGTTGCACCACTCTGAAACCTTTACAAAGCTCTTCTGAAGCTATGATGCTCAAAATCTCAAGGCCAGCACAGGGGTTTACATTTTGAAAATGCAATTTATGTCACAAAGCACTTTATCTGGTGGTGAGACACCAGGCAGGTCAATAGGCTCACTTGTTAAACCCTCTTATTCTATATAGTATTTTAAAACCATCAGAAATATATTGCTACAGTCACTGCATCTCAACCCCGTTTTGCCTCTAATCAATCATGTGTCTCATTCCACCCATAGTGTTAAAGTGAACACTCCATCAATGTGTACTGTGCATCATTCCTAGCTGTCGAAGCCTTGAACTTTCTCCCAACTTTTGATGTTCCCACTCTGAGAATAATTGCTTGGAGATGTAACAAGAGTGGCTGCAGGGTAACTCCCTCTGATCTTGTCTGCTTGTCGTATTACTGTGCAATGGGAGCAGGGAGGTCCGTCTCTGGTTGCTCAAATTCATGCACAAATATCAGTTCACCTGCCTCAAACCATCAGATGAATAGATGAACATTTACCGACTGAAGATATCAGATGAACGTTAATGCATTGGTAAAACACCAAGAGTTCACTTTCATTTCAGTTATATAAAGCAGTCTGCACTAGGAGCATTTCTGCCACAACAACTTGCATTTATATAGTGCCCTTCACTTCTTGAAGTTGGCCCTGCTTTTGCTGGTGCCAGGTGTCACTGGTGCTTGAAGATACAGGATAGAGATAGTGTTAACAGGCTTTTTCCTGTTATGCACATGCATTTAGGTTTTGTGAAGAAATGTCAGCCTTTGTTATTAGAAATCTTGATAATAGTGGTTGTACAACCTCATGGCTGAGATACACAAGCAGTTTTTCTGTGATTCTACATGTCGCATATTCATGCTGGCTCCTTTAGACATCCATAGCCTGTTGATCCTAATTTTCCTCTCATCTTCTGATACCGAGTAAGATCAAAGAAAAATTGGTCTTTCATCAACGATAGAAGTATAAATGAGGAAATAGTTTTTTTTGGTCAGCTGGATATGTGCCAAACGCAGAAACCCATCATCATACTTAAGAGTATCCAAATGAAGTTATCTAAGAGTTCCACAATATACATGGAAATTTCTGTGCCTGGAATGAAATAGGCACTCTCTCCCAAGAGGGATGCACCTTGCTCACCTAAGCCTGAAAAGTATTAGGTTTGCAAGAGCCAAGACTTAGGGACCCCAGGTGTACTGCTGGGGTTTAACCAATTAAAACTGGTTATGTTGCATTTGCAAACATTAAACAAACTCCCTTCTGCCTGTACAGCTAGGACCATCTTATCCTGGTTTACAGGATAATTGAGGTAGCAGTAGCAGTAACATTGAAGAGGGTTTGCACTACTATGAAGTATTTCAATTGCAGGAACAAAGTTTATAATGTGTTGAGGAAGTAGGAGAAACATTGAAGAGGGGCTGCATTATTACTAAATGTTGAATTTTGGTTTCCATTCAGGTTGCCTTACAGTGCAGGAAGGATCTAGACAAACTGCACAAATTTGAGCAGAAACAACTACATCGTTTGCTGTTGGTGAATCATGAGGAAGCCTCTGCAAGGGTCCAGAGGGAACTAGTTGTGCGCCTGAGGCACGAACTTCAAAACGTAGTCTTTGACCAGCTGAAGGAAGTCACCAGGAAGGAAGAATTGGATAAGGCTGCAGTCAGTCGACATTTGTACCAGAACTGGTGCATTCAGGTAGAAAGAGATAACTTTACTAATGTATTAGTCTTTATAAACTTTGATTGAAAAGTTAACAATTTGTTTAAATGGCTAAATGACAAGGGGAGCTACTTTGAAGTTGGTGGCTGAGAATTTTTAAATGGGATTGAAAAACTAAACCTAGAACAATGCTATAGGATTCATCAAGACAGTAGAACAAGAGGACATAGGTTTAGAGTTTCACAGGGCTATTTCAGCACAGATACCAGGATGTTTTTCTTTACCCAGAGAGTAATTAATTACTGGAGCAGGTTGCCAGGAAGGGTAGTTGAGGGCAGGACACTGGACCCATTTAAAAAGCATCTTGATGCTGTATTGATGTGTATTCTCTGGGACACTATCCACTGTGAAGGGTGCTATATAGATGCAAGTTGTTGTTGTTATTCCAGTGCCTTGGGACGTCCTCCCGACGTGAAAGGTAATTTTGTTGTCATTGTTGTTGTTAACCTGGAAGATTTGGATCAGATGGGCTGAAGCGTCTTCATCATCCAATCCGATCTTGTGAAAGTTAGGACTCCCATTGTTTGTTATTCTGTCACCCTGAAATAAACATTTCATTCCGATGTCAGATTACCTGTAATGTTTACAATATAGAACAATATTGTTTGAAATGAAAGTAAATCATTTTAGGTAGTGTAATTTGCCCACTCCTTTACTTCCATTCTGTCTTCTGTCCTTTATGATGTATTTCTGGTTTTGCTTTTACTTCATTTCCGCCAACTGTAACCTAATCTAACTAAAAACAACTACTTTAAAGCATTCACTTACCTCTCGGGCTCAGCTGCAAGAGTGCCACAATCCATCAACAACAAGATTACATTTGTATAGTGCCTTTCACGTCAGGAGGACGTCCCAAGGCGCTGGACAGAGTACAGCATTTCACACTTTGGAGGTTAAGCTAAATATAAAACAATCTTCAATTAGCTGAAACAAGTTCCATTTCCAGTTCTTGAACCATTTTCAAGGTTTACTTGAAGCAATGGCTTCCCACAGTGAGTTCATTTGTCATCTCAATGTAGTACTTTGCATTTCCATTAAATCTCACTTTGAAACCAATGATACCAAACCATGAAAATGTCACTGACCACAGCTTGCTATTAGATCTGGTGTCAATTCACCTCATTAGATACGAAGATGTGAAAGTGATTCTCATTTCATGTACCACACTAGCATCAGAATTCTATTTACTTCAGGATGTTTTAATGTCTTTCTTCTATGCAGCTCCTCAGGCCGGGAAGCATTGCAAATGTCGCTGTGTTGATGTTAAAAGGAGCCCTATAAATGGTGCTAGCATTATCTTGAGTTACTTTGTTCTTAAAGGACTGAAACTCAATTTTGCAGTTTTCATAAACTGTAGACTAAAGTGCTTTTTTATTGTTAACAATATTACTTTGTTTAGATGGGGATCATGAAGTATTAAGAGATAAGAAGTATATCGGTGTCAAGTGGATCCAGATCAAAATGGGATATGAGTCAGCAGCTAATAATAGAATAGAGAAGGTAGGGGAAAGTGGTCCAACGGGATCAGCTGTTTGTTTCGATTTCCTGTTAAAAGAGACTGGGTCTGTAATTGGCAGAAACAAAGTCCTTTCAGACTAAAACATTTTCCTCTTAAGGATTGCTAAGAAAGGAATTACATTATTGGGGTCTGGTTTGTGTCATTTATTAATGAAGTTCCAAATTCTGCAAATTGGTATGTCATGGCAATCCGTGAGAACTTTATTCCAACTTGAGGAAGAGTTATAATAAGAATAAGAATTATCACATTTGATATAGCGCTTTCCACTTCACGAGAATGACTCATAGTGCTTTACAGGATCCACTGGAAACCTTAGTGACTATGTATTTGTAGGTGAATGCTGGGAACTCCCCTGAGGTGCCCGGAATTCTAGGAATCCATTAAGAAATACTGTGCATTAGTCCCCATTATCATTTATGTGGTAATTTTTATGGAGTCACTGAGATTGGGTCTCATCAATTTCTGTTTAAAGAATTGCTGTTTACAAGATACTTACTGAGTAAAACATAGAATAATAATCCTTAATTGTTAGATTTGGTACAGCGCCTTTCACTTCAGGATATATCAAAGTGCAGTGATTGTGTGTTTCAGCGGCTTGGAACGTCCTATGACTTGAAAGGCGCTATACAAATGTAATCTTGTTGTTTTGTGGGTGAACATGGCAGCCAATTTAGTGCGCAACCATGTCCCAAAAATAGGTATGAAATAAATTAAGTTCAAAGTGTTTCCCAACAATTGTTTTTGTTTGAATTATTACAAATATTTATCAAGATCATGAAGGTGAAAATGCTCATTGATTTTGAAATCCTAATTATAATATTGGCTTCCGTGTAGGAACCTTGAATGGATTATGAATTGCTGTATTGTTTGTCTTGTGTGCAGAACCCTGGATACAAGTCACAAATTATTCCAGAAGACTTCATTGAATCCTAGAAAGGCGTCATTCAGTCTGAAATGTTTACAAGCCTGTGTTTTTTTTGATTAAACATATTTGTAATTTAGTCTCTCTGAGTCTTAACCTCTTTACAGTTTCAGTTGGAGGAGTTGATGGATCGGCAATTGTCTTTCCAGAGACAGATACTTGCAGAGGATCTCGCTCATAAGAAATACCTAGCAAACAGGATACAGAGGTGTGTGAACCAGAGAAGTAACCTTGTGAACACAACAGCCTGTCAGATATCGGTCCTCATCAATCGAATGAAAAAGTAAGACATGGTTGTTGCTCAAAACAAATATATAAAGTTAATATCCATTGTAGATTCTGCCTTGAATACTGTCTGCTTGACTTAAGGCTATGGTTGCAGGCAGAGTTTTTATAATGATATATTCATTCACTTGGCTAAGTTACATGGATAATTGAAATGCAAGACAGAAAGTCAGTGTAATTGAAATAGCTCAATAAATAACACTGTAAAATTAGATTAGCCTGACTAAGAAATGTATTGAAAAGCAGATTTACCATCATGCTAAATATACACTGGAATTGGTGAACTGTATACAGTATATAGTTTGGGGCACAACATGTCAAGCGACTGTCAGGATGGTAGAAAGTGAACTAGATGGACCTTGGTCTTCTTTTGCCTAGCAAATTCTTATGTTCTTAATGTTCCTAATATCATCTAACAACAATAACAACTGGATTTATATCGCCCTCCACGCCGAATGGCGTCTCAGAGCACTTCACAGTAACGAGTCCCGATGCCGGGCCAGGGGAAGGGGGAGGGGGAAGAAGGTGACCAAAGGCATGGTTGAACAGCCGAGACCTGAAAATAGGAAGAGAGGGGGCGAGGCGAAGAGAGTGAGGAAGGAAGTTCCAGAGCCTCAGGGCGTAGTGGCTGAAGGCACGGCCGCCTTTGGTAGAGCGGAGGACTAGGGGGACAAGGAGGAGGCCAGACCCAGTGGAACAAAGGCAACGGGCACTGTTTTGAGGAGGGAGGAGGTCAGAGAGGTAGGGGGGTGCAGAGGAGTGGAGAGATTTGAAGACAAGGGTGAGGATCTTGATGTCGATTCTCTCTGGGACAGGCATCCAGTGCAGTCTTGCAAGGACTGGGATAATTGGGGAGCGGAGTTTGGTGCGGGTAAGAATGCGGGCGGCAGAGTTTTGTATTACCTGGATTTTATGGATGGTAGTGGAGGGGAGACCGGCGAGGAGGGCATTTGAATAGTTCAGCTGAGAGGTGACAAAGGCATGGAACAGGGTTTCAGTGGCTTTTGGAGTGCGGTATTGGTGGAGGCAGGTGATCCATCTAGAGTTCCAGTCAGTCAGCATAAAAGTTCTCAACAAGGTTAAAAAATCTTTGCTTTTACTTTGAGAAATTTACAGCCGCAATGAACATTTAATATAACCTTTTAAGTAATAAATGCTTTTATCATTAAGTGTCTTGTTAACCTCTTGCATCATCAGCTCCATACGAATAGTCAGCCTAAAGATCATCAGAAAACACAATGTTGTAAATCAGATGTTGCTAGAATTTAGTTGGTGGGTAGACTATTGGAATATCTTCCAACCCATTTTATAGCCTAGTTTGTAAGCACAGTGATGTGCCATATGTGTCATGATCTGATAATGTCATCATTTAGTTGGCAGGCTTGTACTGACTAATTTTATAATGGCTATTGAAAGCTTGCTAAAAAGATTCGAACCATAGAGGTTTAAACCCAAAGAAGGTTATATGGTGCATCATAAAATGGATTTCTGAGAAATTACTATCCATTCAGTCCCATTCTCTTACCCTAACCCATGCCTTTTTTAAATTTATTCTTGTTAGTTATTTATTTAGTCTCTTCAAAGCTAATATCGATTCTGTCAACTATCGCATTAGGAAAGGCAATCCACATTTTAACAATCATCTTGGCAAGATAAAGAATCTCTCCTTTTGCTCTTTGATAATTAGTTTAAACGTATGCATTCTGGTTATTGACTCACTGACTAGTGGACTTTTTTTTTCTGTTTACTTTATCAAAATCCCTCATAACTTTAAAAATCTTTTATCAGGCCTCTTCTCAACCTTCTCCATTCTCAGTTCCTTCAGTCTCTCCTCAGAAGTAAAACTTCTCATCCGTGGTATGATAGTGATTCTCTTCTATACCCAATCTGTGATCCTGACATCCTTCCTGTAGTGGGGTGCCCCAAAACTGGCCACAATATTCCCAATTTTATACATGTTTAATTAAAGTTTTAGTTTAATTTTACAACAACAACTTGCATATATATAGTGCCTTTGCACTCAGGTTAGGTCCCAGAGAGCTTTTACAGCTTGATTGGCTACTAATTCCAATTACTTTGTCCTCTGCAAGTCTTTCTTTTTCTGATGGTGGTGGATATAATGGTATCTACACCAAGACACAACGGAAACAATGACTGACAAAGGAAACTGCTCTGTCTCTATAGAGACATTGCGAAAGAGCACTTTCACATTTCCTTTTACTCGGATCCAAAGCTTTCATCCAAGTTACTCTGTGCATATCACAATGTGCTCTTTCCCAATACACAGAGTAACTTGGATGAAAGTTTTGGATCCAAGCAAAAGTAAATCAATCATTTTGATCTGCAATAGGAGTGTAGTGTCTTGTACAGTATGTGTGATATGTGCACATCAGCTATTTCCTTTAATTCATCAGAGCATGAAAGGAGAATCAATAGCCCCAGAGATCAATACTTCTAGATGTTCACATCAACCAATCTTCAAGGTTCACTGCCTAGTCATCTTCCTATGTTCCTATATGTATGTATTATGTACACACACATATATGACTCCTTTAGTAGAATTTCTGTATTGTACCTTTAAGTCTTCTTAGTCTCATTATTAAGTAGGTAGGTTTATACACCAAATTCTACAGACCAGCATATTTTGCTGATCAATTGGGGTAGAGGTAAATAATTTACCTCTATTTTTATCGTGATAATTTTAGAGCCTTGTTGCCTAGGCAGTTGAATGCTTAATAAAAAGTTACCTAGTTCATCAATACATTAGGCTCAGGCTTTTTATCGCCTTGTATATCATTTATACATATGTATGAACACATACATATTTATTTGTACCTTAGTTAATTTTAATAAGCGAAGTAAAGTTAAAGTGAAAACCTTCTAGGTGAACAGCAGTCAGGAAGGTCTTGGAGAAGTGAATTTACTGTTGGCCTGAACAGTGTTGATGCGCTATTAGCATCAGTGACACGTGTACCATCGCATAATGTATGTCCAAACCATGCTCTCATAATTGGCAGTTCTCACTGTAACAATATTTTTTTGTTTATTACCTAAATTTGATTGTCAAAATGTACCTGCAACTGTAGTGGGAATGGTGTCCTAGCTGGATAAGCAGCAGGATGCTTGCCAGACAATGTGTCAATGTGGGTTTAGCTCATTAGACTCCAGCAGCACCCCAACACACACTCTCGGCTTCCCCAAGTCTTGGCTCTTGCCAACATGCACCTAATACTTTCCGGAATTCAGTAAGCAGCATGTGTACGTCCAGGGAGAGAGTGCGCATTCCATTCCAATAGATGGGAATAGGTGAGATGCATAGAACTCTGTTTGGTTTGGAATACTCTTAAGCACAATGATGGGCTTCCATGTCATATACCAAGCTGACCCAAAAAAGGAATTTAAATTGTGTTAATTTTTCTTTAACAGAGCTATTTTGGGAGTATTCCGTTTTTTAGTGCGAGGTAATACACATTTAAATTTTCAACCTCGAAAAGGGTATATTGATTTCTTAAATGCTTCCGTGGATAAATATACACAATGACTGGCATTGCGCCAACAGGCCAGGAGTTCCCATGTTTCATCCCTGGTTCGTGCTTATTCGTCTTATCTTAACTGCGGACAAGGGAGCATTGGATGCTCAAAAGTTGATCATGATCTCTGGGGTGGTGGAGGAGAGGGGGGAGGGGATGGTCGCATTAAAAATGAGACGGGGTTCACACTCATAACAACTATGCATTGTCCCTGGTGTTTATATGTGCTGACACCAGGCGAATGCAGGTTCCTCCTATACTTGGAATCTCCACTTTCAAATATCCCAAGGACACTCCTATTCCAGACTCACAAATAAACAACAGGCACCTCGGTGAGATATCAGGCAGTCATTCCTAACAACACACCCTTAGATTGGCACAAATTGCTATTGTTGAGGTGAAGAGAAATATTGGCACAGAAGGAAAGTAACTGTTCCATATATGTTTGAGGGAAAGAGGCTGATTTTTTGATCTGGTGATATCCTAATTAACTCCTTTGTGCAATTTAGCGACTTATCATTCTTGTATTTAATATAGGGCCTTATTGAGTTGTCAAGATGCCTTACAATGCTTTACAAGATTTTACTGTTGGTTTTACAGTAATGCTATGATGCACTTTGAGACGCCCTCCCAAAGTGAAAGGCGCTTGTGTACTACTATTGCTGTATCGTAAAGTTGCCAAATTGATTAGCGGTGTTAATTATGACACATCACTTCATCACAAGATTTACCTGAAAAACCCAGATGCACCCTACAAGGTATGAAGGCAATGAACTGAAAAAGGTTGAATTTCTAGTTGTGTCAATAGTGTGCAGTGTTGAAGCTCCAAACATGCTGCATGAATCGTTGGCATGGATCCACATTCAAACACTCCAATGATTCATCAAGGCATGAGTTTACTTGAGTGTATTCCCATTCCTGTAACATACTTCTGTTCACAACCAGACACTGCAGTTATTCAATTCCACTTTGAAGAAGCTAATCGACTCAGCTGGAACAGCTTTGCTGAGATAAATCTTGCTTTGCGTAAAACCTCCAAGGTTTTGAGTGTACCAGGAGCCATCATTTCTTTCTCTTTTAAGTTATGTGGCAAATAATTTTATGCTTGAACAGTTATCCTGTTTATGCCTCCATAAACACGGTACCCATTAACTAGCATGTATATCATTCAGGCAGACACAGGAGAGACTGAGCCAAAGATGTGGAATTCAGCAAAACTAGGGAATTAATTGTGAAGTGCAAGCCAAAAGCACAGAGCATGTATGGTTACTCATTGAGTCTATACACTGTCCATTGTACATATCGACTATTACTAGACTTTCATCTGCAGAGAATGAAGGGAAGATCAATAGGCATGGAAATCAAAATGTGCAACATAACAGTTATTAGACTTTTTAAAAATAACATAAAGTAGAAGCGCCTTGGAACACCATCCCGACGTGAAAGGCGCTATATAAATGCAATTTGTTATCCTTGCTCAGTCGTGTCCGCACCAGATGGACACCTCCTTAAAGGCGCCTTTAGGTCATGGGCAGTAATGGTACCCTGGCTGATTTTTGCCTCTAAGCCAATTGCAGTGAAGGTAGCTATTGATCCTCACCATCTTACTCAGCATAACAAGGATTTGACCGCACAACCTAGTACTACAATCGTTGGAGGAAATGAATATATTTTGTGTTTTTTACAAGTATGTGGCTGTTCCTACATCCTGAAGTGTGGTCACTGTGCAATTTCCAAGCATGAATGAATGTGCAGTTCCAGTACAGTGAAAACTAACCCATAACTACAAGAAAACAGTGAATAACTCATAAAATAATAATTGAATATACTAGTGAAGCGCTAGTGGGAGGTATTTTGTGGAACTGACAATTGTGAAGCCAAAAGTTGAGGACCAATTTGACTGAAGGCTCTGGAATTCTTGGTGGATACACTGCTTATCATGCTAATTTTAGGGCTGTAACGTGAGCAACAAATAAATGATAAAAACAAGTTACTGGTTGGGTATTGGAAAACATTTTGAACTAGCATTTATCGCACCTTAAATTAGCAACACAGGTTGCCAGCTGTAATCTACAATATCCCAGTTTGAATCCTGGGATTTTCAGTAGTCAGTAACTGACAAGGTTTTGTGGGGGGGTCAGCCATCACATGCATAAGAGTATCCAAACTAAACAGAATTCCAATCATTCCACCTATAAGGTAGATTAAATACTAATGGATGTACTGAAGGCAAACTTAAGACTTGGGGGCAACTACATTAACAGCTGAATGAAGCAGCATTAAAACGCAATCACAATTTTGTAGGTGCAATTTATATTCAATAATGGCAGGATTTGAGAAAAATAAGTGATTTATTTATATATATATATTTATATAAACAACATAGCCTCCTTCACGCGGGGCAGTGCCTTGTTGAAATGAAAAAGTCTGCAGAAACTGACCAAATTAGAATTTTGATCACGTTAGTGCTGTTTGCCACATCAATCCCCAAACCTTCTGAATAACCTGCTAACATTTGGATTGTGGCTTTATATGTTAACTTTATATGTGGCTTAAACTATAAACTCCTAGCATAGAAATTTACAAGGCAAAATGAGACCATTTAGTCCATCGCGTCTGCACCAGCTCTCAGAGAAAGATGTTCATTCAATCCCACTGCCCTGCTTTAAATCCATAACGCTTTAAGACTTGATTACCGGTTACCAGCTATATGAGTTATTGTAATCTGAAGTGTACTTTATATGATTTTCTTTAGCATTGATTGTGTGTCAGAAGCTCAAGTGGCGTCTCTGCTGGAGATGATGCAGCAGGAGATGCTTGTTGTGAAGCGGAGGTTAGACGAGGTTGAGAATAAAGAGAAGAAACTACTGCATCGCAATCTCATTAGTGAGAGAAGAAAACTGATTTCAGAAAAAGTAAGTGAACTGAATTTCCATCTGTTCTAGTTTGTAAGTATATCCAGTGAAGCAGGAAGTGTGTCAGCTTCTGCAAGTCAGAGAATCTGCCTCACAGTAATTCTTAGTGAAGAAACAGTTATGGTTATAGAATTATAGAAAGTTTACAGCACAGAAGATTGCCATTCAACCTGTTGTGTCTGTGCTGCTACTAGCATCCCCAGTGAAACTATCTGTTGTAATCCCATTCCCCTGCATCCTTTAATATTGTGTGTCCTCAAATATGTCCTCCCTCTTTAAATTATGTTATAATTGCTGAAGGTGTAGTGAATAAAGCTGCATAGTATGGACCAGGAGCTTGCTGGCTCAAACTCAGGTCAGTGATTAGTTTGCTGGTCCCAGCCCAGGTTGCATCCATGCCCCCCAGCCATACCAGGGATAGGAAGCGACAAACTGGTCAAACTTCCTGTTCCTGATACCTGTTCAGTACCCTTACCGGTTGTGAATGTTTGTGACAGCCGGGTGGGGAAAGGCCAGGCTCGACTGTGACATCCTCTACAGTCGAGTGAGTAGCCTGCCAAAACTCATTGCCAAGGCTCTCGCATGAACAATGCTCAATTGGATGGGATGCTGGAGGGCAACCAGCCCCAGAGGAACCACAAAATAATAATATTAATTTTTGCATTTGATATGGTGTTTATCATGTCATTGACACATCTCAAAGCATTTCACAGGATGTACTGTAAAGTGGATTAACTGTGTATTTTGTGAGCAAAATGTGACAGCCATTTGTGCACAGTAATGTGCTACAAACAGCCATGGAGTGAGTGACCAATTTTACATCCTAGCAAGAGGAAGCCAGACCAGGAGCAGAGAAGCATATGCCGGTAGGAAGTAAATTGGAAAAATAATTGTATACCCAAAACATTTTTAGAAAAGGGAATGGAAAAATTAATAAATTATGTTATGGGCTCAGTATGTTTGGATGAAGAATACTCTTTTGAGCCATTTGATCACATCTTTCCTAATGCCCATCCCAACGTCTCCTAATCACAGTATCCTGGTCTCAACAGCTATTTCTAGGGACACATTTGATGTTCTAACAATCCTCTGTGGTAATACGTTTTCTAATCTACTGATTTTTTATCTTCTGGTGATAATCATGTTACTGACTCTCATCGATGGGCTATATTGTCTTTGGCATTTCAAAGCCCACCTGACTTCTTTCACTGCTTTTGGTCATCTTTGCCGTCTGCGCCTTGTGTCTGTCTGGACAGACGCCAGGAAGTTTTTCTTTACTCAGTGAGTAATTACAGGATTGAAACAAGTTGGGTATTCTGGAAGGATTGGGCTGAAAATATGTCTTCATCTGAACCAATCTTAGGAAACGCATTAAGAAAGAAACATTATAGCACACAAGGAAGGCATTCAGCCTATCATGCCTTTTCCTTTCCAGCTCCACAATAGAGCTATGTGCATAATCCCATTCCCATGCTCTTTCCTCATAGTTCTCTTAATTCCTATATCTTTATCTTTGTCTATTTGCTTCATAAATATTCCTTGGCCGCAAGAATATTTTTGGTGTTTCCTACTACATGGTCAATGTTATTTCCAATTGAGACCTAGCTTTGCCAGGTGGCACATCACCATTTTTTTTCACTGTGTGCTGTTTTCCAGTGAGAGAAGAAATTGAAGCATACATCAGAGCTTTTTATGGTAAAGCCCTAAACTTCAAGAAAGCATGTGATACATCAATGCGAGGTTGCCTCAGAATTGGGTTGGATTACCATATTAAAACCCTATATAAATCAGGAGGGATACACATGATCATGAAGCAATTTGTGCTGGAACCTGTCTGCTGAGAACACTTGGAGCAGGTGGTTCCAACAGGATGTCAATAACAAATTGCATTTATGTAGTACCCTACACACGGGATAGCATCTTGGCGTGTTTAAATGCTGTGGTGGGATTGATTCAAGGTCCTCAAAGCGGTTCCTTTTGGGAAGTCCAATGGACCATTGTTAATGTTTGTAAAGAGATGGTTCTGTGCTCATTTAGTGGAGCTCTCCTCAACCCCAGGCAAAAGAGTTTGAGAGCAGGAAATATCTTGCACCTTATCACTGCATTGCTGAATGAGGTGTTCCATCACTTCCAGCAGTACTGACTGCATGTTGGGCTCATTTTGCACAAATTCTAACAGGTTGACAGTTTTGAACCTGCAGATACTAACTTCTGGGATCAACTTGAAAGCTTTAATAATTCTAGAAAAGTTAGAAACAGCAACAACAACAACGTGCACTTATGTAACGCTCTCTGTGAGTGCTTGACAATGGTGGAGCCCAAGGCTGAGTCAAGGGGAAGGGGAAGGTGACCGTAGGCGTGGTCGAAAAGGAAGGTCTTCAGGCGCAACCTGAATATGGGGAAGAAGGGGGTGAGGCGAATGGAGGTAGTTCCAAAGTTTCAGGGCGTAGTGGCTGAAGACACGGCCGCCAATGGTGGAGCGGAGGATTCGGGGGACACGGAGGAGGACCCAGTAGAGCGGAGGCAGCAGGTACTGGTGTGGGGAGAGAGGAGGTTAGAGAGATAGGGGGGTGCCAGGGAATGGAAGGATTTAAACACAAGAGTGAGGATCTTGGTCGATCCGCTCTGTGACAGGGAGTCAGTGCGGTTGGCAAGGACTGGAGTAATCGGGGACGATGTTTGGTGTGGGCGATGGAGTTTTGAATGAGCTGAATTTTGTGAATAGTGGAGGAGGGGAGACCGGCGAGGAGAGTGTTAGAGTAGTCCAGCCGAGAGGTGACAAAGGCATGGACAAGGGTTTGGGCAGGTTTTGGGGTGAGGTATTGTCGGAGACGGGCAATGTAACAGACGTGGAAGAAAGCGGTGCTGGTCAGGGTCAGACGTGGGGGAGGAAGAATAACTGGGGATCGAACCTGATGCCTAAGTTGCACACAGGTTTGGAGAGTTTTAAGGACAGATTGAGGAGGTCAGAACGTGGGACAGAAGACGTCATCGAGAGCCAAAGAGTTTGGCTTCCGTCTTGTTGACGTTTAACTGCAGGAAATTTGCACTCATTCAGCTCCTGATGTCCGACAGACAAGCTGACAGAACATCAGGGGACTGGGGGTCGCAGCTGAAGTTGAAAAAGTAGAGTTGAGTGTCATCCGATACATGTGAAAGTTAACCCCATGTTTGCGGTGACATCACCGAGAGGGATGGATCCCTGGGGTACCCCGCAGATGACTGGGTGGAAATGCAAAGAAAAGCCATTTGCAGAAATGTAGTGCTGGCTGTTTATAAGGTAGGACTTGAACCAAGCTAGTGGTGTCCCACGGAGGTGGATGATGGAGAAGAGGGGATGGAGGAGGAGGGAGTAATCGACTGTCGAACGCGGCGGAGAGGTCCAGGAGGACAAGGAGGCAGAGGGAGCCCTGGTCACAGATAGAGAGGATATCGTTTGTGACCTTCACGAGTGCTTCCTCTGTACTCTGGGCAGGGCGGAAACCGGACTGGAAAGGTTCGAGTAGAGTGGGGGGAGAGCTGTGCGCGAAGTAACAAACATATTTTATCTTGAAACTGGTATTGATTTTTAACCTGGCAGTATTTCAATTGTGCCATGTAAGAAAACTATATTATTCATATGTCTAATATGGACAGATATTAGTATTCTCTTTATATGTTTCAGATTTGTTCCAAACAAAGGTAGCGTCAAGTGTGTGAGCAGCTCTCCATGGTTCAGCACTATGCATACATTTAGTCTAATGTATTACATTAATACTTGGCTGATAAAAGTGCTATTCATATCATACCTTAATAACTATGCAGAATAAAATGCCTCAGTTTTGGAATGTCAACATTTTGGTAAGAAATCTTCCAAATATAGAAGCATTTAAAGCTGCTCTCCAAAGGATCATTGGAATAATGAAAAGGGAAATTGCTTTTTGCTTTTGAACAAATCAAACCACAGGATAAACAGTTGATGGCAGTATTGCAGCATGTTTTAGTATGAGTTTGGTTCCAGTACTATTTGAAATCTGCCCCATCAAAATCAGTGTCACTCTGCAAAATGCAGGCGGTAACATTTTATTCCGTCTTTCCCCTCGGTTTAACTTTTGCTGTATTTTTGCAATGGGAAGGGATCAAAATTAAACCAAGAGGATTAAACCATTACACAAAATGTAAAAAAGATAGTGTGAGTAAATATTTACCATTAAGGAATTTTTTTATTTTCTGGTTGTATCAATCCTGGTAGGTAGAATTAGCATGAATGATGATTTTTAACATGGATTAATAACGTAGCCTGATTGAAACGTACCCTGATTCTACATTTCCATGATCCAGAATGGCTATGTCCCATAATGATCTGAAGATAGATCACGATTTTATCTCATCGGTTGAAAACTATATATTTTGGAATGACCTTTTTCTTAAAACCTTGCCCAGTGCCATGTATCGCCTGAGATCTTGGGACCAAATGGAAGCATCACAAGATCAGTTTGGATAAAGAATACCCTTTGAGCCATTTGATCGCATCTTTCCTAATGCCCATCCCACCGTCTCCCAATTACAGCGTCCTGGTCTCAACCAGCCTTCCTGTAGGCTGTAAACAGTAGCCCAGTTCAGGTGGATGTTAAAGATCTCATGGTGCTATTTGAAAAGGAAAGGGAGTTTCTCCTTATGTCCTGGTCAACAATTACCCAAATAAAATTGTTCACTCATTTCTTGGCTGTTGGTGGGACACTAAGCAAATTGGATGCTGCGTTTGCCTACAAATACAGTCACTACACTTGACAATAAAATCCTGTGAAGCACTTTGAAATATGTTGTTGATGTAATAAGATGCTAAATCAAATTCAGGGATTGTTATTATTATGCTCTCTGTTGGTCTCTTTCCCTCTTTCAGTGTCTCCCAAATCTCTCTCTCTCACAAATAACAGGTTATTTTACTGGTATGAGTTCTTCATTTGTGGTATTGTTATGGTTAAGGATCTTCAGTGCCTTTTAAATGGCACAGGTTATTGTTGCATTTTACTGTTAAATGATTTTATAAAATGGTTGCCATACGTGATTGTTTGTAATGACAGATTTGTGAACAAGAACGTCAACAGAAGGAGATGACATCTCTTCTTAATACTTTTGAAGAGAGACTATTGGATCCCCAGAAATACTTGGTGGACTGGCACAACTTGTCATCTAATCAAAGTGCAGAATTCCAGGAACTGGTGGAGAAGTTGGATGCAGAAGCCGCCAAGCAATTGAAAGCCTTTACCTTGCACCTCAGTCATAGTGCCGTCACCAAACATCGGCAGATCAAAGCCTTACTTGTTCAGGAGCTGACTAATCTTGGGGTGGTCAAGAGTTGTTTCCAACAAATAGGGGAGGAGCAGGAGCGGGAGATCAATATTCTACGTGAGAAGGAAGGAAAACAAGAGGAGGAAGAAGAACGAAATAGTCGGGAATCCCTGGAGAAACTTAGGAAGGAGCTACTGCAGCAGCTGGCTTCAGAAGCTGAGCAACAGAAATCCATGAAGCACCAGGGGCGGTTGCTTTTTGAGTAAGTGGTCTTGAAAATAACAAATACGAAATAGTTGTCTCCAAACGCTTCACTTTAAAGCATGGTGACTCCGCGCTTTGTGGGTGAAAATGTTCACAAAGGGCAAAATACATTTTCACAAGTACAGTCGTCCTGAGAAAAGAAACATAAAATTAATAAATTGTGAGCTACATTGTCAGATGATTAATCATCTTCACTTCCAAGCCCTATTTTGATGCAGTGAAATTACTTCTTATTCAACCTGATTTTTTCATTATTTTTTCTTATTTATTATTTTTCAATTCTTTAATGTCATTTTTCTTTAATTAATGTTCATGAATAGAGCCTGAATACTTTCACAGTCACATTGACCCAGACTGCACTTAATTGTATGAAATAACCACACAGTTAGATAAGATGCCGTTCGTCTGTTGAAAGTGGGCTTTGGGAAAACAATTGCAGTCAAACTCTTGTTATTAACAAGCTCTGTGTTACAAAGTTCTCACAAATGTCACTAGTCCCAGCTGAAGCTTTGTCAGTAGATATCCCAAAACTCTATCATGTTGAGCTCCTAATGAGGACAAAATTTGTGGAAAGATTTTAAAGCGAATCTTACTTTGGAAGTTTTGCTGCAGTTTTTGTTTTTAAAAAGAGCTTCAAAAACCAGACTGAATTTAAGAACTTACAATTTACAATTTTGCTCAATCTTAACTTTTAAGACAGTGTGATCTTAAAGACTAAAACTAAATAGTCAATTCACTTTGCAGTATATTTTGTGAAACGCTTTGAGATGTCACAATGAAGTGATAAGGCGCTATATCAAATGCAAGGATTATTATTATTATTAAAACTAGGTGGAGGTTTGGGGCTCTTGTTCCTGATAGTCTAACAATGAGGTTGGATAATGGCTAAGTTATTTTAAGTTTTGTGATATTTCATTTGATTATATTTAATTGGGGTCAGGAAGAAATTATGCAGAACTTTTCCTCTCGAGATTAGTAGGTGCATTCTTGGAGTAGATTGACCAAGAACTAGGGAAGGAATTGATTAAATTTAAGTTAATGATTGGCTTTTTCTTGTTTTATATTGTTCTTATGTTCTTGCACAATAATAAAATATTATCAGTTTATAATGTACTCTTATTGCTTCTTACATTCTAAAGCAGGGATTTACAGTGCGGTTGCAAAGAATTTGACTTCACATTGAACAGAGAGACATTAATCCTGCTTTTACTTCAACCCAACCTCTGTGCCCTCTATTTGATGTGATTCAAATATATGTTGGGAACAATAACTAGTACTGAACGCATGAACATTGCTGTCAACTTTGATTTGGATTTGAAACCATTCCTGATCGATATGAGGCTTACATTGCCATACATTTTATGTTTTGTGAGCACTTGAAAGAAATCAATATTGGGTTCCAAAACTGAATTATTCCATGGCTAGAATAGACCATCTTTTCCTGGTTCTTCTTAAATCCATTGTATCTTGTATTGGGAGTTCCATGAAGCGCCTGTAATCTCTGAAATTTATATCAATATCTGTTGCATCAACAACAGCAGCAAAAAAAATGAAAGTCCGGTTAGAATTAGATGCCAACATGCCCCCTATCTTGTGAAACTTTAAAGCAAATAGTTTATGCTATTCACATAGTTATAAAAAAAAAGGGGGAAACTACACAATAATCGTATGATTAGATTTTCACCTCCATAGTTTTCCCCACAAACGATGCCTGAATTTCTGGATAATATGGTCTGTGGCACTTCCAATCTTGTGCTTGTTAACAGTTTGCATTGATTTAGACCAGTTCAACTTTCATATGCAAAATGAGAGATGTTGTAGAAGCAGAATCAATAGGGATGTTTAAAAGAGAGGTAGACGGATATTTGAGCAGTGGAGGTATTAAGGGGTATAGAGAAAGAGCGGGACATTGGGATTAAAACAATCTGCCAAAATGTAGTAAACTGGTAGATTAGGTTTGATGGTTTGAATGTCTTCCTCATTTCAAACGTGATTGAAATGTGTTTTTAAAATAAGAATGAATAGAACTACTACTGATAGACATTAGCTGTCAGCATTGCAAATACAATTGGTTTCATTGTTGATACCATTATTTGTTTATTGTTCACCAAATCCCCCTGAGAAAGTATCAAGAACAGTGAATTGGCCAAATATTACTAGAGTAATATCTATTGCATTTTTAAAATATTTTAAAGATTTAGATAAAGAATTCAATCGGTGGCTATTGGTTCTGTACTTTGGAAACCATAGAAATTCACAACACAAAAGAAGGTCATTTTGCTCATCGGGTCTGTGCTGGTTTCTTTAAGAACAATTCTTTCAGTCCCATTTTCCTTCCCTTTCCACATATCCCTGTAATTTACTCATTTTTAGATCTGTCTGTCTGTCTTTGACTTCCTTCCCTCCCTCCCTCCCTTCCTCCCTTTATGGCAATATGGATTCTGCCTCAACCACTACTCCCAGCAGGACATTCCATATCTTAATCTCCCTATTTACTTGTTTGCTAACCATCTTAAATCGATGCCCTCTTATCATTGATTCATACCGACCAGTAGAAATAATTTCTCCCAACAGATTCTATCAAAGCCTCTCATAAAAGATCTCTATCAGATCCACCCTTCAACCTTCTTTGTTCCACTATGACATATGATTATTTCCTCACCATTTATGGATTGTAGATATGACTTTCATTTAGCTGTGGCCCTGTGATTGCTCTTTGGGATTTTGGTTTACTTCTGTTTCCTTTTAAAGAACCATATTGATGAGTCCACTCACACTCTCTGAAGACGATACACAGAAGCTGATGCTGGAGCATTTTGCTGGTTGCTCTCAAATGGACAATGGCTTAGCTCTACCTCGGCTGCAAGAAAGAGCCAAACTCCAAGCTCGTCTGATCGAATGTCGGAAAGCGAAGCTGGAACAACTAGAGCAGAATTGCAAGAAATGGGTGAGACATCTCTGACATCTGTGATAAACTGGCCTATTTTTAATGATGGCTGGAGCAGTAATGAGCTACTTTTAGCTTTTGCATATTTATAACATGGTCAGCTGGAGTCAGAAGCAACAAATTATAGTAAATAAAATGTATTCCTCAATACTGAACAATAGAACATTTCAGCACAGAAGGAGGCCATTCAGGTTCTCTCAAAGAGCAATCCATTTAGTCCCATTCTCCTGCCATTTCCTCAGACCCTTTTATATTTCACATTTTCAGATATTTTCTCATTGCCTTTTGTCGCAATTTTGCATAGCTGTCTGGTTTCAACTTATCCCAAACTCTCTCTAAGTTGCTCACTTTCAAAGGAAAACATCTTGTTCATCTGCCTCAAGATCTCTCCTCTTGGCCTGTGTGGAATGTGCTGATTTTTGCTACAAGGTACTGACCAGAATATGGAATTAAATTGAGATTTTGTTTCAAAGTCTCTACTTTAGAAAGGGAAAAATATGAATAATGTCTTACAAAGATGTTTCCAATTACAGTATAATAGTTTAATTAATAAATTACTATAGATACAACAAAGGATGTAAAGAGTTGAGTAAAAGATAGAACTTGAACATAAGGATCAATGTAGTAAAGGATGATTTCAGAGAGACTTTCTTCAAAAACAGACTTTTATTGTCACAGTTTGTATCCACATTCTCTCTCTCACTCTCTCTCTGTTAGCCTGAAGGGTGTTTCTCCATTTCTTTGCTTCACAATTAAGTGCTTTTCCCAGTTTTGCACTCGCAATCTCTACTCATTCTTTGAATCTTTAAACCTTAACAAACCATTTTAATTTGTGAAGTGTTCAGTTTGACAGAGCCTCTGAGCCTCACTTTTATTGAATTTGTGAGCTATTTGTTGTTTAATTATAGCATAAAATGTTGGTTTGTTCAGTAATATTCAGGTCTCTAAGTGGCTTTAAGGAAAAGCGCTGCACAGGTACATTTAAACAATGTGTTATTTTATCCATTCGGGACATTAGCAACAGCACTGCATTAGCATATACCAATGTGTTTGTCTATGTTTCACAGGTTTCTGGTACAGATAATGATTAGTTTTTTCTTCAATCTTGCTTTGGTGCCTGTGCAGTTTCTGTGATGGACTAATAGCAATGAAGCCTCATTTGTAGACTGGCGGTTTGCTCTCTGCTTTCTTTTATTTGTACTTCACCAGTTTTGGGAAATTGCAATTAGCCCTTTGGCAAACATCACAAATTAAACAGTATTCACTCCTGGGAGTTGCAATCAGTACATCTACCTCAGTTTGCACTCATTGCAAATTAGACCTTAGATCTGTGTTTCTATTGGAGACGGTGTGTTCATTTTGCTGTTATTTTAGCAAGCTACCTTTCTAAGCCACCAGTTTTCCAGTCTTGAACATGTATTTTATGACCCATTGCACCCTTGAATCTGTGTCCTCTTGCTTTGTTACCCTGGAACAACCAAAACTATTGTTCTTATTCCATCTTAGAACCGTGACTATTATTGATCACCTGTTGCTCACTAATTACACTGTAATAATGTGCTAAGACCAGTACAAGACAACAAAATGTCCTTTAACCAAGGCAATCAATACCCTTTTCCTGTCCAGAAATCGAGGTTAGAGCAGATGTTAACTTTCTGCAGTAATTTAACTTGCTTCAGGGAAGAAATAACCTCAGCCTAAATCACAACAGAAAGCAACGCATGGAGACCCAACATATAAAATATTTACAAGAACTGTAGCACTGAAGAGTCTTGTATTGAAACATGTTTGTGCTTGGAGTTTTCTTACTGTGACAACTGCAATGATTTCATTTAAAAAAATACCACAGGAAAAGTGGTTCAACTTTGGCTAACTAGAGAAGTTAGGGAAAGTATAAAATTAAAAGAAGAGGCCTATGATACTGCCAGAAAGAGCAGTAAACCTGAGGATTGCGAGGGCTTTAGAGAACAGCAAAGGAAAACCAAGAAACTGATTAAGAGGGAGAACATGGAACATAAAGACAGATTGTAAGGGTTTTTACAAGTACATAAAGAGGAAGAGACTATCAAAAGTGAATGTGGGTCCATTGCAGGCAGAGACAGGAGAAATTATATTGGGGGAATAAAGAAATGGCAGAGTCATTAAACAAATATTTTGCTTCTGTCTTCACGCTAGAGGACACTGAAAGCTTACCGAAAATAGAGGGGAACCTGCAGGCTAATGTTAGTGAGGAACTTAAAGAAATGAAGATCAGTAAAGCAATAGTACTAGAGAAATTGATAGGATTAAAAACCGATAAATTCCCTGGACCTAATGGCCTGCATCCTAAGGTTTTAAAAGAGGTGGCTGCAGAGATAGTGGATGCTTTGTTTTTGATCTTGCAAAATTCTCTGGATTCTGGAATGGTTCCCATTGATTGGAAGATCGCAAACGTAACGCCGCTATTTAAGGAGGGTGGGAGACAAAAAATGGGGCTATAGACCAGTCAGTGGTAGGGAAAATTCTAGAGTCCTTAATTAGGGACGGCGTCATGGGGTACTTAGAAAATCATAACATGATTAGGCAGTCAACATGGCTTTATGAAAGGGAAATCATGTTTAACAAATCTTTTAGAGTTTTTTTGAAGATGTAATTAGCAGGTTAGATAGGGGGGAACCAGTAGATGTGGTGTATTTGGATTTCCAGAAGGCATTCGACAGAGTACCACTTAAAAGGCTGTTGCACAAGATTAGAGCCCATGGAATTAAAGGTAATATATTAGCAGGGATTGGAGAGTGGCTAACAGGAAGAAAACAGGGAGTAGGGATAAACGGAACCTTCTCAGATTGGCAGGATGTGACTAGTGGAGTGCCACAAGGATCAGTGCTTGGGCTTCAATTATTTACAGTCTATATCAGTGATTTAGATGAGGAAATAGCACTTAACTTATCTAAATTCGCAGACGATACGAAAATAGGTGGGGGAGTAAGCTGTGAGGATGACACATGAAGAATGCAAAGGGAAACAGCAGGATAGGTGAGTGGGCAAGAAGGTGACAGATGGAGTATAACGTGGGAAAGTGTGAAGTTATTCACCTAGGTAGTAAAAATAGAAAAGAGGATTATTTTCTAGAAGGGGAGAGACTAGGTAGTATTAGTGTTCAGAGGAATTTGGGTGTCCTTGTACACCAGTCACAAAAAGTTAATATGCAGATACAGCAAGCAACTAGGAAGGCTAATGCCATGATGGTGTTTGTTGCAAAAGGGTTAGAGTACAAGAGTAGGGAAGTCTCGCTGCAGTTGTATAAGGCCTTAGTGAGACCGCACCTAGAATACTGTATGCAGTTTTGGTCTCCTTATTTAAGAAAGGACATACACACCTTAGAGAGAGTGCAGCGTAGATTCACTAGGTTGGTTCCTGGGATGAGGGGTTGACCTATGAGGATAGGTTGAGTAAACTAGGCCTAAATTCTCTAGAATATAGAAGAATTAGTGGTGATCTTGTAGAAACCTATAAGATTCTTAAGGGTCTTGACAGGGTAGGTGCCATGAGACTGTTTCCCCTGGTTGGAGAATCTAAAACTAGGGGTCATAGTCTCAAGATTAAGGGTCAGCCTTTTCAAACTGAGTTGAGGAAACATTTCTTCACTCAGAGGGTAGTGAATTTGTGGAATCCTCTACCCCAGAAGGCTGTGGATGCTCAGTCCTTGAACATATTCAAGACTGAGATTGATATATTTCTAAAGGATAGACGGATTAAGGGATATGGGGATAGAGCGGGTAAATGAAATTAGGTTAGAAGATCAGCCATGACCTTATTAAATGGTGGGGCAGGCTCGAGGGGCCGAATGGCCTACTCCTGCTCCTACGTCTTATGGTCTTATGGTCTTATTTAACCCTCGGCCAGTGCTAAGCATAAACAGGTCTCCTTCAGAGATGGGTAAGGAATTGTGTGCTTGATATTAGTCTCTTCTCTTTAATACTGCCAAAGTAGCTAAACATTAAATTAATACAGTATATGCATTTGCAGACAAAATTCCTGTGAAGCGCTTTGAGATGTTTTGACAGAGTGATAACGCACTATATAAAATGCAAGGATTATTACATTTTTAATTTGAGATTGGTCTGTTCCTCCAGGGGATAAGAGTTGTCACCTGAACACATTTTTGTTTTAACATGAAAAACATTGCTGTTCCATCTTTACTCTGCGTTATTTGGATCATATCTCCTTTTTTATATGAAGGTATGGTGAACAAAATGGGGATCTCAAAAGTAAAGTGAAAAATATGAATAAAGGAATTGCATTTAAAAGAGGCAGTAAAACAAAAGCCAACCATTCACTTGTTCTTAACATCAATCATGACATATATAGCCTCTTCTCTTTTTTAAGATAGACTTGGAGTGCAATTTTCTCAGACATTACTGAAAGTTCTCTGGAGCGAGAGCGTAGAAGTTGTTCAATGTACCTTTGGTTCTGATGGAGTGCAGGGGAAGAATGGGAAGTTTTGATGTGGAAACAAGTGCTTTCTCCTTTGGGGAGGAAAAGACTCAACGATTAGTGAAGGTTGTAAAATTTTGGAGGGTCCATTTGGAAACACCTTATAAGTATATTTTAGCAAATTGCTATCTGTTTGTTGTGTAAGTGGATGGCTTTTTGAAAATTATAGCAAGTAAAAATGCCAAGCAAATTCGCAGCAGGATTGAGTTAGAAGTACTTTTTCTGAGATTTGTTGAGCTAAATTCTGAACTTTCTGCAGCAGGTTCTCAGCGGCATGCAGCTATTTTTTATAAAGAAAAGTACTGACTGACACCAAGGGTGGGAGAGCAGATGACAAAGAGGGAAGAGAAGGAATTCATAGGAGGGTTGCCGATGGGGGTGGGGTGGGTGGGGTGGGGGTTGGTAATAGGGGGCACATGGTGCTGAAAGCTAATATCATGGGATGTGTGATTCTTGCAACTCTAAGAAGATGATTCCATTCTGATAATAGTTGATTACTTTTGGAACTGGGTTCATGTGGAATGCACATGGACCTATGATTTTAAATCGCTTCAACTAAACTGTCTGATTGAATTCCAGATTATAAAAGATACTAACTATATAAAATAATGTGTACTAACCAGCAGCAGATGCAGCGTGATGAAAGTATGATTGACCGAACTACAATCAGCTCCCCCACTCCCCAATCCAGCCACAAATAATGATAATAATAATAATAGCCCTTGCAATTGATTGATAAAGTGCCTTTCAGATCGGAATCGCATGAAAAAAAGTGCTTCACAGGATTTTACTGTAGTGATTGTGCATTTTGCAGGTGAATGTGGGAATCAATTTCCACAAAGCAATGTCCCACAAACAGCCATAAGTGAATGACCAATTTTATGAACAACTGGTGAATCCCCTCCAAGATGTGATAAATCACATCTAGTTGAGAAATGTTGCCACTTAAGTTGTCTGATTAACAATACCTCTATGCCAATACCCTACTAATGCATAACTGTGTAAACTTACACAAAATAATAAATAAAGCTTTTCATGAGTTATCTTTCATGTGGGACCTATAAAAGGTGCTTGGAATAGAAGTCATGGAATGTTTTCAGAGTCTTGTAAATTGTATTTCAGATAATTTATAATGCTTACGTTATAATTATTGAGGGACGTTTGTGTGCATGCTTTGTTTTGTAGCACAAGAGAAAGGCTAAGAGACTGAGGTCTGGTGAGACTGCAAAGCTACGGGCTCTGATGGAACATATTAAGGATAGAGTTGAACTGTACAAGGAAGAAAGTGAACATGTTACAGAAGAGGTGAGCATGGTAAGTGGCATCAAGGGAATAGATATTGGTAACCTGTACTTTGGACTCTTTATAGACAACAATAGAGTTTACTGGGCTGGAATAACAGGGAAACACATACAGAGGAATTTCCATCTGTAGCTGGCACACATATGTGAAATACACAGTCTTGCTTGGATACTCTTAAGCATGGTGATGAATTTTTGTACATGTTAGACACTTAGCTGACCCCGAAAAAACTTGGCAGCTTAGGCCAAATTTGTTGATACTTTAAAACTCACAGAATGTACTCCACTAGTTGTGTTGGGATTGCTCACTCTGACGACAAACCCACTTCTTTCTGTTCTTGGCACAGTGTGTCAATTCACTATTCCATTGGGTCATCCTCGCTGTCTTGGTTTCATTAAATGCCAACTCCCTACTATTTCCTTTGTAGACTGAGGAAAACAGAAACTTAAAAGAATTTAAAGAAAATAGACTTCAAAATTACAATTGAATTTAAGAATTTACCAAATTCACAAGATAATGTCATAGAACTTCAGACACATAACCCACAACAAGTAATGGTAGTGATCTGACAACCTGGACGTTAGCCATACATTTAGAACATAAGAATTGCTAGACGAAAGAAGACCAAGGTCCATCGAGTTCGCTTTCAACCATCCTGGCAGTGGCATGCATGTGTCATGTCTCAAACTATATACTGTATCCCAAGATAGAATTTCTTAAAAGAAATCTATCTAATTTACTTTTGAAAGAAAGAATCAACACCTTCTGCTTCCACCGTCTCCTTAGGGAGCCTGTTCCATTCGTTTACTACTCGCTCACTGAACTGGAGTTTCTGTAGATTTGTTTTGAGTTTACCCCTCTTCAATCACAGGCCATGTCCTCTGGTACTACTGTTCTGGATGAGATAAAACGACTTATATTATCCAGTCTACAGTCTACATTATACAGTTCCTTTAGAATCTTAAAAAGCACTATCATCAGCACGGGAAGCTGGAACTACACCGCAATTCTGTAACAGTGGATCTACAATTAATAATAATAATAATCCTTGCATTTCATATAGCACTTTTCATGTCTTTTAGACGTCTCAAAGCGCTTCACAGAATGTACTGTAAAGTGAATTGACTGTGTATTTGTAGGTAAAACATGTCAATCTCACACAGCAGTGTCCCACAAACAATCGTGGGTTTAGTGACCAAATTATTATTGCTTTTTTTTCTTGAGGGATTATTATCAGGAGTATGGAGTAAGGAAACTTGCCCAAAGTTTTGTCCTGCCGGAATCGAACCCAGGTCTCTTGCTTGCAAGGTGAGTGCTCTAACCACTGAGCTACAGGACTCCAATTTACCCATGTTGAAAGAAGACCCATGCATTATTGAGATGCTTAATAACAAGATTATCCTCAGATACAGCTCGATAGATCCCAAATGGTCTGACTCCCAAATACTGCAAACTGCGTTTGGCGTATGTTAAAATCTGTATTTTATCAGCGGCATTTGCTCAGCACTGAACAGGATTGATGGCTTCCAGAGAGTGGGACCTGTTTAAATCAGTTTGATCTGTTTTTCTGTGAAATAATACCGAATGTGGAGCAGCAGCCACATTCCAACTTTGAGAGACATAGGAGCTTGTGAGATAAAACCTCTTATCTTTTCACTTTGATAGTACATTTACAGATATAGTCAGTGATGTGAAGATGAACTTCAAAATACCATCTGATCCATTTTAATAAAATCTTGGATTATTTTGGACACATTTCCTTTCCTGGATAATCCAGGAAATTGCATCTGCTGTTGTGTGCAACTGAGATATGCCACTTGTGGTTTGTTTTTAAATATTGGTGATCATCTGTTTTAAAAAAGCTTTTCTGTTTAAAAAAATGTAGTTTTACAGGGCATCCAAATAGCACCATTTGATCTATAATGTTGTAAATAAAGTATAAATCCTGGACTGAATTCCCAGTGTCCCCCCCCACCCCCCCCAAAAAAAGTGTGCCTCAAGCATTCTTTGGAGGGTTGCCGTATGCTGAAATCCAATACCATGCCCAAGGGTTGGGGATCTCAGGGTGTGCATTGCAATACTGCTGGGGCTGACTGTTGTTGGGAGGTAGGGGGTGGTAGGTAAATGTTCAGTTGTAAAAGTACTTGGGTTGCCCTCTAAAAATGAGACTAATAGACATTTGATTGATTACCATCTCTACTCTTGTGTTCAATTGCTCTCTGCCACCAACTGACCAATATTCTGTTGCATGGGTATGAGACTTATAATTATAATAACAATCCCTATAACAATCCTTGAATAAAGTACCTTATCCCACTGTTGAGAAGTCTCAAAGTAATTCACAGGATTTTACTGTAAAGTGTAGTCACTGTATTTTGTAGGTAATCTGGCAGCAAATTTGCACACAGCAGTGTCCCACAAACAGCCATGAAACAAATTTTATCGTTGGGAATGTTGGCCAGGACAATTAGAGAAACTCTTCTCTTTTCAAATAATGCCGTGGCACCTTTAACATCCACCTTTAACATCCACCTTTAACATCCACCTGAACAGGCAATACACAGATGGAACCTCGGTTTAACATTCCAATTGCAGCTGAAAGTGGGGGTTTGGTTGAAGTCTACAATTTCCTCTTTTTAGGGTTGCTTATGCATAACAGATAGCTCTGCAGCCAACTATGTGCAAAATATATGCCTTTAACTTGGCACAGTTTTTCCCCACAAGTGCTTTTGTTTTATTCTGAATAGGACATATCAAGTGGGCATCTTTTTCGGAAAGATGTTTCTCATAATTCTATTAATCTTAAGATCTAAGCTGTGCCAAAGAGAGTTGCTCTCCCCCATTGAAAGAAGTTTATGTGGCTAGAGGGGAATTGGCTTCACAGTGAGTCCTGCATTTCCACTGATTTCCATAGATCATTAGATCCGCAAGATGCTATATATGACGGGCGCTGTGAAATGCCACTGGCTATTACCTGTTGTCCTTTCCCTCTGGATATTAGCATTTATTCAGCCATCTGTATCAGGAGTAAAGATATTGTGGGACGGTTTTGACAACAAGACTCTCATTTTATATTTTACGAAATGAATTATAATTTTAACAGAACAAATTACAACAACACAAAAACAAAATTACATTTGTATAGCGCCTTTCACATTGGGAGGATGTCCCAAGGTGCTGGACAGACAGCATTACGGACCTGAGCTGTGGGTCGGGGTTGGGGAGGGTGGAGGGCAGGAGGGATGCAGAGAGATCGATAGACCAGTTGAAGAGGAGGGTTTTGAGATGGGTCTTGAAGTTGGCAAGGGAGGGGATGAGGCAGAAGGACTGGGGGATGGAGTTCCGGTGGAGGTAGAGTGGCGGAAGGCCCGCCCGCCAGTCGTGGGGCGAGCGAAGCGGGGGACGTGAAGCAGACCAGAGCCTGCTGAGTGGAGGGAGCGAGCAGGATGGTAGGGGGTTAGGAGGACGCAGAGGTAGGGGGAGCAAGAACATGGAGGCTTTGAAGGTGGGGACCAGGATCTTGAACTGTATCCTCTGTGTGATGGGGAGCCAGTGGAGTTTGGCAAGGATGGGGGTGATAGGGTCACAGAGCCTAGTGTGGGAGAGGGCACGGGCTGCAGAGTTGGGCAATGTTGCGGAGTTGGAGGAAGGCAGAGCAAGTCATGGTGCAGATGTCGGGTAGAAAGTATAGTTGAGGATCAAACAAGACCCCAAGGTTCTGGACTCACTTAGCTCTGGTCGAAGAGGAGGCTGTGGGATGGAGTTCTAAAAGATGCGGCAAAGAGGCTGAAGGCCCGAGCTGGGCGGGGTCATACGTTGATATGGCACCTTGCCAGGCTCCACTGGCTCCCAATTACCAAAAAGATTGATTTCAAGATTCCACACTCATTTTCAAATCCTTTCATGCCCTCGCACCTCCCTATCTATCTGACCTGCTTACCTCCCCAATCTACCACCCACTGCCTTCGCTCAGCTGTCTCCAGTCTCCTGTTTGTCCCTCGTGCCCTCCGCTCCACCATCGGTGGCTGTGCCTTCAGCCACTATGCCCCAAAACTCTGGAACTCTTTCCCTCAATCCCTCCGCCTTGCTCCATCCCTCCTCACTTTCGAATCACGCTTAAAGACGTTTCTTTTTGATCGTGCTTTCAGTCACCACCCCCTCTCCCTGTCACCCTGGCTCGGTGTTAGACTCTGGCACTGTCAAGCGCTCCGGGATGCTACTTCACGTGAAGGGCGCTATATAATTGCAAGTTGTTGTTGTTGTGTCATGTATGGAACGAATAATAATGTAGTGAAGCATTGCAACGTGAAGTGGTAGAATGCGTCTTTTCACTGTTAATTGCCCATTTGCTGAATTCTCGATCTAGACTGTGCTAGAGAGGGAGGGATGAAGTGATGTTTCCTCACAAGATTAGTCGGAGAAGTAGATGCTTGGGATCAGATCACAAGCTCTACCTCTTGGTCAACAATCAGGGAAGAAATAAATTATCAAAAAAAGACAACAGGTTTAATGATCATATTAAACAAATGTGTTTACCCCCAAATATCGGTAGCATATTAACAACTGTGTTAAATCTTACACAGATTTAAAATCTGTGTGAGGACTGGTGCATTCACCAGTGGAGTCCTGTAGCTCAGTGGTTAGAGCACTCGCCTTGCAAGCGAGACACCTGGGATCAATTCCAGGCAGGGCGAAACCTTGGGCAAGTTTCCTTACTCCACACGCCTAATAATAATCCCTCCAAAAAAAACAATAATAAATTGGTCATATTCAATCCACGACTGTTTGTGGGACACTGCTGTGCGCAATTGGCTGCTGTGTTTCACCCACAAACATACAGTCAATTCACTTTACAATATATTCTGAGAAGCGCTTTGAGACATCTAGAAGACATGCAAAGCGCTATATCAAATGCAAGGATTGTTATTATTATTATTATATTCAACCTTATCTTCAGGAAGTACAAGTCCAGGAATCTTAAACTCTTTAGTGATTCCATAGTCTCAGCCATGAAAGATAGATGAAGAATGTTCCGCACTGCCTTGTTTTATTTATTATCCATTAGTATTGTGAACACATCTAAGTGAAATGAGTTAAACTGCACATAAAATAAATATTTATATAGTTTATGATGTGGATAGTCATGTTGCACCTACAACTGCTTTATAAGCCCTTTCTTTCCAGCAACATTTCCTTCTGTGTTGTTTGTTTAGATGTTTAGATAATGAATCAAATCAAATGTCAGCTCTACTGTCTTCTTGCACCAATTGGAAGGAGAACAAGTTGCAGACTTTGGAGTCTCTCACACGAAGATCAAGGCATATGTATTCCTCAAGAACTACGTTTCTCAGGAGAATTTAAACACAAGTCTTAGTAGAACAAGTCGGTCCGTTTAATTAAATATTATTCATCAAATCTAAGGACAAATCCTTTCAATATATAACATATGTAGGAGCTTGCATCAAATACAAGCAGTTGCTATTATGTTGTCCTTTACAACAAAGTACTCTATTATGTGATCCTCTTGTAATTTATTAACAAGTTAATAACCCAATTTCCTGTAGAGGCAAGGGATTAAGAAAGTAGCTTGGTGAATAAAGGGACAAGTCATTAACTAAAGGAATTAAGTGCATGTCTATGTTTTAGTATATGTATGTAATTTGCATGACCTGCATTGGTCACTCACTTTATGACTGGAGGACCTTGCAGTGAGCAAATTGTCTGTCGCACCAACAAATACACAGCCACTACACTTCACAGTAAAAAAAATATCCAGTGAAGAGCTGAGAACTTTTGACTATGTGATAAGGTGCTATATTGAATGTAAAGATTATATTTTAAAAGATACGTCTACATTGACTAAGTTTTTCTTGCCTCGGGCAGTGAGTTTCTCTTCGTCTTTAAAAAGTGGTGTATTACAGTATAGCAAACCATTGGGGAAAATAGTACTATAATATTGCTGCAGAGTGTTGAGAAAATATCATATTTATGTAACATGACTGGATTTACTGTGTCACTACCAAGATTGCAGAGCAGGAATGTAATAAATGGCAAGAAAGTGTCTGAACTTGGCACTTGCTAGCAAAACAGTTTACTGAGTTAGGAACTATTGGGGATTGTGTATAGTCTTACAAGTGTGCAGTGTCTATAAATTTCTCAGCATCCTTATTTTTTGCTAGTCTTGATTTTGCTTCTTCTGTTTCATTGATCCATTTTTAAACTTTCACAGCAGCTACCTAAAGCTATGTAAAAAGCTGCCTCCAGTGCCAGGGAGATTTGCTGTGAGCAGTTTCATTCTCTTGTTGACTGTTTTGATGATGACACCAGTGAAAAAGTGTAAAAGTCATTTCCCCATGCAGTTCATCTGTCAAACTCTTCCACCCCACTCAAGGGAAGCTGGGTCAAATCCTGTAAATGTTTGAAGATTGGCTGTGGGGGAAGTGATTTCAAAATTCAGCACATCACAGAAATCAACAGCCTGTGTTTTTTAAATGAAAGCTTAGGTATGAATTCTTACGAACTATGGTATCAGTTACTCAATTCATAAAAATGAAGGCTTGCAGGTGTCAAATGTAAAGTTTATTTTGCTTCGTGCATATTAAATGAAAACATTCGTGCAAGCTTCAAACAATACCATGTCTTCATTAAAGTGCAAGAGAGCATGGAATCGCTTTCCAAGATGAAGAGAATGCCACTGAGCCGGTCTGTTGCTACTAGGGAGAAAGGGAGGATTAACGGAGCAGAAGCTAAGATGCTCCTAGAATTATAATTGATGGCTTCAATAGTTGTGACCAACAGCAAAGTGGATTATATTTTATCTCATTTATATTACTAGCAACAATATTTTGCAGCATTATTTGTTAAATGGAACCAGTGAACTAGTTATGTTCTGGCACAGTAAGAGCCCATTCCTTTGTTAATTAACTTGAATGCATTGACCAATGATAACTAATGTTTGGTGCTGGGATGAAGAGGAATGAAGATTCCTCTTTCCCCTTCTCTCCTCCCCTGTTGCTCTGCTCTGTTTGTGATTTCAGCTTTGTGGCTGTGATATGGCACACAATGTCCATCCACTTAACACGTTGCACACATAGGAAAGTGAGAGAAGCCTGCGTTGCATTGGATAACACTGTCAAAGTAGAAAGACCTGTTTAACCTGCCCACTGTCATCTTTTAATTTGACCCATCCTTGGAGCTCACTTTGGGACTGAACTACTCTTAAGATTTCTAACAAAGGAATATTGGAACTGAGTTGATCATCTGTGACAGTCCCACTGGTACCTGAACTAGTACCCCAGGGCACTGTTGATAACAGATCAGCCACCTGACTGATCAATAGAACTTGGAGAGGCAAATAGGTCACTGGGCACAGGGATTCATCCCACTCAGCTCCAGTTAACCTCGCAAGCCAAAGCCCCAACACCTAAGGTAACCCTATTTGGTTAAGGATCAGGAAGCTTGCTAGATAATGTTCACAATGATAAGCTGTAAGGATTTAGCAGATTAAACTCCAGCAGTATCCCGACGCACACTCTGGGATCCCCAAACCTTGGCTCTTGCCAAGCTGTGTTTAGGATTATTTGAGCAGGGTGTACCCCTCAGGGAAAAGATGATGCAGTTCATTCCAGACAAAAGGAAATTTCCATGCATATGTGTCTGGTTTGAATCTCTAAGGCATGGCGATGGGTTTCCATATGTTTCAGACACTACCTGACCAATTTTGTTCAAACCAAACAAGGATACTTGATCATGAGGGTTTGTTTGAGGATTCATCCTGACCAAGATTCCTTTTTCCTATCCCAAATCATGTTCCCGTACTTCCTGCTGAATACGGAATTCCTTCTGCATTCTTGAACAGAGACAGAATTCATTTTATTTTGTGCTAGTTTGTTCCATGAGACAACTAATAATCTTGTAGTCATTTGTTAACCAGGAGCCCTGATGGTAGGTGTAGGGAGCAATCTGTCTCCCCAGGGCAAGCAGTTAGGTACATTTTCAGTTCATGCTGAAAATCTTGCTGGTATTGAAATTGCTATAACATCAGCATTTGTTAAACAGTGACTCCTGGAAATAAATCGAGCCAGCTGACCTGCAGAAGTTCCGCACCAGAATTCACTAGATTATGTAGGAAAAGAGAACCTGTGTGGGTTGGCTTGACACACATCTGGTTACCATCTGGAATCATTATTTGGTGACTCCACATGGCAATAAACATTCTCAAAACGTACACAGTGATTGCATCTGCATCCAGGTTCAATCAGTGATGCATGGCTATTTTGTTAAAGTCCCCTTCCTTGTCTTTATTTCCTTTTTTTGTTAATGCTCAAAAAAAAACTTTTTAATCCTCTGTGGTTTTATTTAAATAGTGAGGAATTTATTTAACGACAACTTGCATTTATATAGCACCTCTAACGCAGGGTAGTGTCTCAGAGCGTTTGACAACCCGGAGTATGACACCACTTTAAATGCATATTTAAAGTAAATATGATATAAGAGTGACCCATTTGCAGTCAACATCCTTTAATAGTAGGTGACTGATATGGTAAAGCAAGTTGCAAAGCTTTCCCTCTTCACACTTTCAAATCTGGAGAGCTTTGGAGAAAATGCTTACCAACAATCCCTGAAATGGCCCTCAATATTGCAGGCATTTTCTCTGGAAGGCTTCAGACAGCTACATTTTGGTCTTTTTTGGGTTTGAAGCCGGAGTTCTTTTAAACCTGTCTTCCTGGTACCAGCTTTGATCAATTGATGGCAATTAAAACAGAAGGCACACTCCTGTCAAAAAGGGAATGGTTTTCATGTGACAATGATTGAAGTTAGTCATATAACCACGTCATTGTCAGAACTTTCTTTTTGAAATCTTAGAGAAGTGCAGAAGAATGACTTTGAAATTAATATTGAATTGAAGAATTTTCCAAAATTGTGTACAACCTTATAAAATGAGGGTCTAAAAGTTAACACCATGAGATTATGACCAAAGTCAGTTTGTATCCGAGAAAAGGATGGAAAACTTCTGTTCAAAGAAAGACACTAAGATGAAATATACAGTGTTCACTTAACCACCAATATAATTTCATTTTCTGCTTTAATCATTGGAATTTATTTTTTAAAAACTGCAATTGCTGGAAATCAGAAATGAAACCCAAGGTGGGAATCCACAATCAATCAATCTGCCCGAAATGTTCGTCTATTTTACTCTTTTAAATACTGATTATCTGCTGTAGATATGCAGCCTGTTTTTTCTCCTTCTTAATCATGTTTTTCCAATGAGAATGGATTTAGCTGCCTGGCCTCTCTACTTGACATGCTGATCGATACCCCGGGATTATCCTTCATGCCCTCTCTTCCTTTCCATCTCTATCTACTTGTCAGTACAATGTCTAAATTGTATATAACATTCCACAATGTCGGCTTCATTTCCTTGCACTTCTATTGATCTGCTATGTCCTCATATAATTTTGTTGCCTTGTAACAGTAATGTGCTGTGAAAACACTTTCAAAAAATTGTATTAAGGGGAAAAAAACTCAAAAGAATAGTACTTTCAAAGTACTCTCTCATTTGCATTATTGGTGAAATAACTAGTTATACAGATTTTTCCCTACCTTAATCAAAATATCCTCATGCTTGTTCCTCACTGAGGATGGAATTGAGAGAACAATTGAGTGGGATTTAATAATAATCATACTAATCGTTCCATTTGATATAACTCCTTATCACGTCATCGAAAGGTCTTAAAGGGTTTTGTATGATTTACTGTAAATTGTAGTAACTATATATTTGCATTCAAACATAGCAGCCAATTTGTACACAGCAATGCCCCACAAACAATCATGAAGTGAATTATCATTTCAATTTGGGGAATTGCTGCGCAGGACATCAGAATAATTTTCTTTTTCAAAGGTGCCATGGGATCTTTAAAGTCTACCTGAACGAGCAGATAGCATATTGGTTTGATGTCTGATGCAAATGATAGCACCTCCAACAATGTAGTGCTTCCCCAGCTCTACACGTGCTGACTGTATGCGCAAAGTTCCCATGTGGGGTTTGAACCCACAATCTTTTAGCCCAGAGGTAAGGAAGCTAGCCACAGAGACAGGTGGATGGTACAAGAGGTTAGAAATAGAGTAAGAAAAGTCACAGAGAGAAAAAGAAAGTTAGAAAGACTCAGAGACATAGATCCAAAAAGTGGAAGATTGAGAGAGAAAATGAGTGAGAAAATGGTAGAGGGAGAGAGGTATTGCAGCATGACTTACATTTGATTACAGGGCAGAGTGCTGCCCACAGTTACAGCCCACACAAAGTTGCTCAACCACCAGGTCAGCATCTTGATTTGGTCTTGGAAGCAATGCAGTCAGGCTACTTACCAATCTTTAACTGCGCAGTAGGCTTTTCATGCTGCATTTCTTCCCTTTTGAATGTAAATGCAATGTGAAAATAGTGTGAGAATCCTAGTATAACAAGGGGTTAATGCAAATGGGAAAAGCCATTGAAAAGCAAACAGCATCTGAATCTACAGGTTCTTTCTCTCCTGAAGAGCTCAAAATGTACTTTGTGTAGTGGTGCCAGGTGTGACCACAAAGGTAGAGGTGACTATTTTAAAGATCAAGTGTTTGCAAATCCAATTTCACATGAGATAATTTCGAAAACATTTTGAGTTGTGCTCAGGTATAATGTGGCTCTAACTCCTTGAAACAGTCCTTCTGTGGTGCCGACAGACACATATGTGATCTGAGGCACAGACCACCTGAGTGAAATAATCCATTATTTCCATTAAAATCCATGGTTTCACTTCAGCACAACAGTGGGAATAATTCCTAGCAAAATAAACATTTTATTTTGAGAATTGATGCACAAACAAAGCATACTTGATTTGAAACATACTTTAAAAGACACCTGGGAATTTAGAGTCTTTAACCAGCTACTAACATGTTGAAAGCTTCACTAATCAGAAGTCCCTTAACAGCAATAAAAACGCCTTGAAAGTGTGAGTCTCTCCGGCCTCATTTCCTTAAAAGAATTCCCATCTAAATAACTTGTGCAGTAAAGGAGTTTCTATCTGACTGATTCTCCAAAAACGAAACTTTGAGTAAATTCGCACAGATTGATTTATTTTTCTTTACAGTGCAGTTTTTAACATCCCATTCCCTTTGGAATGTCTCCTTGATGGTTTTCAAAAGAAAACGCATTTTTTCTTTTAAAACACTTTACAGTACGGCAAGTTTTTCATGGTTGTTGCTGACTTTTCTCAGGCCTCAATTAGTACAGTATTGCTATTTTATGTTTCTATCAAGTGTCAGTCTGGCTCATTGGTTTTAACTCTCACCTCTGAGTCAGAAGGTTTTAGGTTCAAGCCCCATGTCAGAACTTGATATTTTTTCCAATGTTAATGATCCCCATACTTAATTCAAGATTTCTGGAAAAGACTCACATGTGGAACTTTGTCACATAACTTCTTAAAAAATTCTGACTCCTCATAGCCTCTGTGCTTTTGGACACAGGGCATATCATTATACAGTGTTTAATTAGTGCTATTATCCTGGTAAATTAGAACATACGAAATTTGACAAATTGGAACTAAAATAGTCTTAGCTTCTTTCAAGTTTATTGTGTACTAGAAACAGGTGTTAAAATTAATGCAGAAGTCATGAAATTCAATAATTGGACATTGAAATTGCCTCAATAATTCATTGCTTGTTTTCTTTTAGGGAAAATTCCACAGGCTCAAAGATACTCAAAGATGCATTACTTTCACCTGAGTTTCGCAGACATTAAATGAGAACTCTGGAGATTCTAGACTAAATGTTCTGTTAGAAGAGGAGGACATGATGAGAAGTGTTAAATGGTTTGTTTTAAATAATCTGAGGAGCTCTTATCGCTACAGATAGCAATAATAATAATAATAATAAGCCTTGCATTTGATATAGCGCTTTTCACGTCGGGAGGACGTCCCAAAGCGCTTCACAGAACACACTGTAAAGTGAATTGACTGTATATTTGTGGGCGAACGCGGCAGCCAATTGCGGACAGCAATGTCCCACAAACAGTCATAGATTGAAAATGACCAATTTATTATTGTTTTAGGTTTTGGAGGGATTATTATTAGGCTCTGTGTGGAGTAAGGAAACTTGCCCAAGGTTTCGCCCTCTGCCTGGGATTGAACTCAGGTCTCTCGCTTGCAAAGCGAGTGCTCTAACCACTGAGCTACAGGACTCCACACAATCCTATCATCTTCACTAAAACACCAGTACTATACTAATTTAGGTCTGTATTAATTTGGATCTTGTTGCTACTTGACCTGGGACTAATGTTTGAAGCGTTTGCCACAGCTCAAAAAAAAGCCATTGATGATATTTGTGACTTTATCTTTTGATGAGCTCCAAAAAATCAATAATGTAAGCACAGCCCTGGTTTTTGACACAAGAGTTACTGTGGCACTGAACTTGCATCTAACCCTTTCAAGTTGCTGTGGGTGTTGCCGATATCGCAATTAGGGATATAGACGATATAAACATAAATAAATATTCTCAGGTTCTGGGACTGGGAGCAGATCACCAGCCTACTCCCTCAATGATCGTTGCACATGACTGAGAGAAGAAGATGGGTTTCATAGCCTTTGGAGGAAAAAGAAACATGTCAGCCCTTGAATACTTTTTTTGTGTGGGGGGGTGGGTGTGCTTTACAAGACAGGTTGAGATGAAGATTCAACTTTGACCTCCAAAATAGTAATCCTATCAGCTTCCCAATGTAACTGTTTGTTAAATGCATCTAACTTCCTGACGTGAATGACCCATCAGTTCAGCAGAATTCCCCGCTGCTCACTCTGTTCAGAAATCAATGATTTCTCTGGGGGCGGGGAGGGTCTTGCAGAGCTTGCTGAAAAAAAGAAAGCAACTGCCTGATTCAAACTCTGCGCTACCAAGACTTCATGAACCTGGAGTCATTACTTCAGAGATGCATTGAGCGATCTTAAACCTACATATATTTATATCAAGTATTGTATCGTTAAACGGCCTGTAATTTGAACGTTTTCACCTTCCAATGACCTGCACCATTTTGTTTGGGTGCTAAGATACTCCCATTTCTTTTTGAAGGAAAAAAAACACTTAGAAAGAGGGATTGAGTAATTTTGTATCGATTAACATATTTTTCTTTCCGCTAGGATTTTGCTTATCTTATCAAAATTACATCCACTTGTTCTTCCAGATTTGCACTGAGCTGGTTTCTCAGAAAGCGAATCAGATGAAGGCTCTGGAAGAAAACCTAGGAATCTGCATGTCCTCAATTCAGCTACAGAAAGCCTCGAGGCATGCGAGACTCCTGGGGAGTCACACTGCTATTCTCAACCTACAAGCTCTACTGTTAGAAGAACTAAGCACAGCAGGGACACTGTCTGGGTCAGAATGTACCCAAATTATTCAGGCACACCATCACGTGAGTGTTGCATGGAGAGAAATTTACAAAAAGGGGAAACTTTCTCTCTTTCTCTCTCTTTTCCTCTCTCTTCTATTCAATTTTCAAGCGTTTACATTAACTCTGCCCTCCTCTCTTGCAAATTAACTGTAATATAAAGGCATGTATTTGGGGCCAAAACAAATTCCAGTCAGAGCAAAAGGTTACTGCTGAGATTAAAAAAATAAAATGGAAAATCTGAAATAAAAGCCAAACTGATGGAAACGCACAGCGGGTCGATCAGCTTTTGAGAGAGCAACATAGATTGTCGTTTCAGCGTCTTCAGTGGAACTAGAAAGGGCTTGCATATTTATTGGCCTCCTGCGCATTTTCATCATTTTCTGTTTTGTATTTCAAAGAATTTTAATGCTCTTTAAATCGTTTTAGTTCTCTGTTAAAATGTAGCCTTGCTAATGGGTAATTGAATGTGGGCATAATAATGCACAATGGTGACTGGGGAGTGAAGTTTATTCACATTAAAGCTTCATAAAGGTGGCCCCTAGTGGCTTTCTAGTAAGCTGTAATTTATCAAAATGCTTCTGAATAATTGAATTACTCCCACTTTTATTAATATACGATAAAATGAGACAGTGCTAATGGATTGTGCTTTGCAGCAGAACAAAGTTTGTTTGCAGCACTATTAGGTTTTTCCCCAGTAACTCCAGCCTCATGACCTGAGTTTATTTGGTCAACGTCATGACGATCCTTAATTTCCAGATTGCCCACCTTTGCAGAGTACTCTTCAAATTGAGAATATTTGTTTATGTTTATATCGTCTATATCCCTAATTGGGATATCGGCAACACCTCCATGCATCAAGCTCCTTCTCATTCCCAAAGGCCTCGCAGATGCCTAAGCATCTCTTCAAGGTCATCTCCTGACAGCATAGCATCAGAGACTATTGTAAAGGGCAATTCGGCCCATTTTGTTGATTCTCAAGTGTTTCTCAATGGGTTTCAATTCATCAGCATGTGTAAAAATCTTTTGATAAGAAGAATGAAGCAGAAATTACCAGGTAGGGAATCATACAGTATTAGTCTCCTCTGGGCATCTCTGCTGAAATCAGCACCGGAGCTTCTGCAAGAAGCTCCATTGGGAATCCTGCAAATTGCTGTCATTTCTGGCTCTGGATACCAATTGGGAGTTTGCTAGAGTAAGAAATACAGCTGGTAGACAGCTGCTCTATTGATAATGGAGTTGTTCATCAGCACATAGTGAGAACAGCACTAGCCTTGGCGTGTTTTGACCACAGGAGCTCTGGGCAGACATTTACAGCAAGGATGTAGGAGATTTATTGCCAGACGTTTCATCCACAAAATATACAGTCAAATTCACTTCACAGTTTATTCTGTGAAGCGCTTTGAGACGTCTCGAAGACCTGATAAGGCACTATATCAAATGCAAGGATTAGTATTATCTACAATCATAGAAGTGAGGGGGAAAAAGTAATCAAAATTATTTCTCTTTGCAGGAACTGGAGCAGCTGTTCAGCTTACATTCAGAAGTACTACAACACAAGCTTGCTGTCCAGAGTCAACAGGCAGGAAAGTTCAGCTGGGCAGTGACACAGAGCAGGTCTCTCTGTGGCGGAGCGGCAGCTCAAAGTAGTGGTCAAATATCACTTTGTCTGCACCAGGCCATGCTTAAGTGTCAAGAAGTGATGGAAGAAGAGAGCCAAAGGTAAACCCAGGGGAAGGATTGTAGTATTGAGAAGGTGGGAAAAATCACTAGAAGACATTCCATCTGCCATGAAACTATCCAATATTTCTGGCTTAAATGCCTTGATAAAACTGGAAGTTTGTTCATACCTTGCCTTTTTTTTAAAGCGTGCATTAGCAAGTTCAGAATTGAGCAATTATTCAGTAATTTCATTTATATGGTTGCATTTGACCCTGGCTCACATCAATATGAGAACTACACTTAATCACTCAACAATATATCTTTTTCAGTTAGTTCTATATATCACAGGTCAATGGCCTAAATAGTTTGGATTAACCGGACTTACATGACTTCTTGTACCTTTGATAAAAGCATATGTTGGTTGTGTCTACATGATCATTCAGCATGAGACATTGTGTTAATGTTAGCATTGCTTTGCCTCTGGTTCCCAGACTAAGAGAGGAAGAAAGAAACAGCCAATTACTTGAAGATCTAAAGGAACAGCTGGCAGTGGAGAGACTTCTAGCTCTTCAGGAGCAGGTAAGTTTCTCCATCAAAGCTCAAATTGGAGTGAAGTCAGAGCAACATTTATCTTCTGATATAAAAGGCGTTAATCCACATGGAACGGCCAGGAAAGGTAATTAACTCTCATGCTCATTACCTCTCTGCTACTTCCTGAACATCTCCATGGCAAATAGTGTTTTTAATGAGCCACTTTGTTCAGAATATTTCCTTTCAAAGCTTTTGTCCTGCTATATAATGATGGGCAGGTAGGCTGGTTCTCATTATCCTGAATCATTTGAATCACTGGAGAGTCTCCATTGTTGTATTATTAATAATAATCCTTTGCAATTTATTATAGCGCTTTTCATGTCAGGAGGGTGTCTCAAAGTGCAGTGACTGAGTGTTTTGTGGGCAAACAAGGCAGCCAAATTGCACACAGCTGAGAAAGCATGGGATGCGTAAAGGTCATTCAACACCATTCCTATCGCACACTGTCGAGGACTCGACCTATTCCTCCTCAGTATTCTGAAGGGAACCTCCACGCAACTACTTCAATTTAAAAAGCTAATCCAACAATTCTCTGGTATTTATCTATGCCAACATTCCCTCTGTTTCCTCTTCTCTGCTTCCGCTCAACTGCATAGTACCATCACATCCTGTGGATATGGATGATGGTTCTAAATTGAACTTTTCTCATGAAGTTCATGACAGCGTCTGAAGCCCTCGAGGAAATGACTGCATTTCACTAACTCCCTGTTGCCCTTTCCTCTGTGTTTCACAAAGAAACACCTCACTGAATCATATCCAAAATACCATTAGATGCCACGATGGGAGTTTTTTAAAAAAAGAATGCAGTGTTCCCAATTAATTGAAGTATATGTTTAGAGGCTGGAAAGGTTTGGGGTTAATTAGGGCAGTGGAATTGAATCAATATCTTGCTTTGAAGCCAATGCAGACATGATGGTTTGAACTGCCTCCTTTTATGCTGTAAATTTCTATGCTTCTAATTCTCTCCCCACTGACGCATACAGAGAGAGCAGTACCTCTGCTCCTGGTCTCCGGCCTCATCTTGCTGTACAGATCCACCGATGCTGGTAGCCCTCTGCTACCTCGCCCAAGAGTCCTGTAGCTCAGGGTTAGAGCACTTGCCTCGCATGCAAGACACCTGGGTTCGATTTCCAGCAGGGCAAAATCTTGGGCAAATTTCCTTACTCCACACGCCTGATAATAATCCCTCAAGAAAAAAGAATAAATAATTTGGTCACTCAATCCACAACTGTTTGTGGGACACTGCTGTGCACAATTAGCTGCCTTGTTTCGCCCACAAATATACAGTCAATTCACTTTACACCATATTCTGTGAAGCGCTTTGAGATGTTGAGAAGACATGAAAAGCTCTATATCAAATGCAAGGATTATTATTATTAAGAGGCCATTGTTTACGTTATAGCTGTGGCAGTGAGTGTGTGAGTGTCAGCAGAACACTCAACTGTAGAGGGTGTCAAAGCCAATGCCTCCCCTCTCCCAATTCGGCAGCCACACGCAAACAACCAGTAGAAGTTGCTGAAGAGGGACTAGAACCAGTAAACCATCTGATTTTAACCTCTCTAACCACAGGGCCAATTAAGTCTCCCTATGCAGCCTTGGCTGAGACCAGCAAAATGAGCAAGACCCGGATTTGAACCAGTGAACTCCCGGTCTGTAAGCTCTATACAGAAGTGGGGCTGCCCTCTATGATGGGAGATTTAATTTACTGGAGGAATGAGGATCGATGGCCCCAATGATCTTTTCACTCCAGATCTTCTTAATGTGACTGAGGAAAGCTCAGAGAAGCAGCAGACTATTGATTAATTCCATCTATATTTATACTGTTGGCAGGACATTGCCTCAGTGAAAAATGTTAAAAATAACTGCTGACTTTGTGCAATCACATTTTTTTTATTGTAGTTGCATACAGAATAAATATAGCATGGTTCCACCACTTATGGAAATATTCATGCCCAGGGAGAGGAACAATTGGATCCATCTATATTGTGTTTTCATTTGATGTTGGAATAATGTATTTCTCTCTGAGATATTGCTTCTCTTGAAGCTTCTTCGTTTCATTTTAGGAGATCAAGTTGGTGGCTTACCTTGTGCAGCAGCTGAAAGTACCAGTAAATGTGATGCAATCATTGTTTAACCTGCTTCTTCCCAATGCCACTGAGAACGAGATAGCTCCACTAATCAGTCAAATCTACTCAAGAGATAGTAGCAGAATGGTTGATAGTGGGCTGAGTGAAAACATTGCAGATGATTCGAGAAAGAGGTAAGAGTTATTGGTGGTGAAATAATTTGTGACCACTGACATCAGAAAGTCGTCCTAAACTTGTAATTGTGTTTTTCTTAAAATGTGCATTTAAAGCTGGGATTATTTTCCTTAGAGCAGAGAAGGTTATGGGTAGATTTAATAGAGGTTCAAAATTATGAGGGATTTTGATAAAGTAGATAAGGAGAAACTGTTTCCACTGGCAGGTGGGTCAGTAACCAGGGCACATAGATTTAAGATAATTGGCAGAAGATCTAGAGGGGAGAAAATGTTTTACATGGAGAGTCGTTACGGTCTGGAATGCACTGCCTGAAAGGGTGGTGGAAACAGACTCAATAACAACTGTCAAAGGGAATTAGATAGGTACTTGAAAAGGAAAAATTTGCAGGAATATAGGGAAAGAGTGGGGGAGCGGGATTGATTAGGTAGCTGTTCCAAAGAGACACGATGGACCGAATGGCCTCTTTCTGTGCTGTAATATTCTATGATTCTATTAATGAGGTGATTCCTTTTTTTTGCACTAAAGCTGTTTATTGGGTCCCGACAGGCCATCAAGGTTAACAAATGGGTCCTGGGCTCAAAAAGATTGAGAACCACTGTTAAGAATGCAAAGACTACTTTCCAAAGATGAACTCCATGATCATCATGATAGAGATGATTTGCTACAATTAATATTTGCTCCTAATGATTTGCTGCTAATAGTATCTGAAGCACCAGTGTTCCTGCAACATAGTGTCTCACTGTTTCTTTCTTTTGCTAGGAGGCTTCAGGCTTTCAAACAGTCACTCAATCTAAAGCTTAGGGAGCAACTTATTGCTAAGCAGCTGGAGAAGACACGCACTCTTTGCAGAAAGAAAGGAAGGTAATGAGCAGCTTGTGGCCACAATCGTTTTAACTTTCGCTGCTAGCTAAATTGGTGCAATCAGAAGGTGTTAGATTGTTTCTCTGAAATGAAGTCAGTTTTTGGTAAGTGCTGACAATACCACATATAAAAATTGATTTATTGGCATTGAAACCGATTCTTCTAGATGGCAATGACATTGTGGAGCCGTGACAACTGCACACTTGGGTAGATCAACCCAATTTATTAGGTATGGTTGCATAATTAATAATGCCTGTTCAATAGTTTCTCATGTCATAGGTAAAGGCACTCATCAAAACTTCTGTGGTTCTGTCCTTGACTGGTTGAAATCCCATCTTTGCTCTTTGTCTCCACTAACAGCTTCTCCTCCATTCCCTGAAACATCTTGTGCAGCTTTCCTCAGGGATTTAGCCTTGGTCCTCTCTTCTTCAACATCTTTGGTGACATCATCTGCAGACATGTGGTCAACTTCCACGTATATGCAGATGACACCCAACTCTATCTCTCTGCCTCCACCATCAAGTCCAGAACCACAGATGTTCTGACAGACTGTCTTATCAGACATCAAGTCCTGGATGAGAGCAAACTTTCTCCAGTTGAACATCAACAGGACTGAGGCCCTTCTAATTGGCTCCCATTAACACCTTGGGATGTCCTCCCGACGTGAAAAATGCTATACAAATGTAATTGTACATGTAATTGTTATTGTCAGTGCCTCCACACCTCAGGCACTGGCAGTATCACCATCCAAGGATGCACACTCCACCTTACTGAGCTAGTCAGGAATCTAGGCATCTTGTTTGACCCTCAGCTGGCCTTTCTACCCCACATCCATGCTATGACCCGCTCTGCCTTCCCCAACCTCTGCAACATCACCCGACGCTGCTACTGCCTCATCCCTCAGGCTGCTGGAACCCTCATCCACACATTGTTCATATCTAGGCTCGAGTATGCCAACTCTCTGCTTATCGGGCTTCTCAACTCTTCCCTCCACAAGCTGCAGATTATTCTGAACTCTGCTGCTTGTGTCCTCACCCATACAAGGCTGAGTGACCCTATCACCCCCCACCTTTGCCCGGCTCCACTGACTCCCCATCCCGCAAAGGACGGAGTTCAAAATCCTCGGCCTCGCCTTCACAGTCCTCCATGGTCTTGCTGCTTCCTACCTCTATCCTTTTTTACATTAATCTCATTTTCCAACTCGTTTTTGATATAATTGATTTTACACCTGGGAATTACTCCACATACCTCTGTTTTCCTAGCAGTAAGTAGGAACCCAGTAGTTAGTTGATTAATGGATTGCTTTCCAGGGGTAATAATCCCTTCAGAATAAATAAATTACTCAATCCATAACTGTTTGTGGGACACTGCTGTGCGCAATTGTCTGCTGTATTTCACCCACAAGATACACAGACGTTATAGTATATTCTGTGAAGCGCTTTGAGACGTTTCAAAGACCTGATAAGGCGCTACTGCAAATGCAAGGATTATTAACGCGGCAGATAATTGCGCACAGCAGTGTCCCACAAACAATTGTGGATTGAGTGACCACATTTTTTTAAGGGATTATTACCCCCGGAAAGCAATTTGCCAATAAACTAACAACTGGTTACTACTTACTGCTAGTTAAACAGGCATGTGGTGTAAGGAAACTTGCCTAAGGTTTCGTCCTGCCTGGGAATCAAACCTAGGTCCTCTTGCCAGGTCTGATTCCCAAGTGAATAAAAATTTCCAGGCGAATAAAATCATTCATATCAGAAACGAGTTGGTAAGTGAGATTAATGTAGAAAGATAACAATGACATGGACACAAAATGTCAAGTTGCCCTCTAATGGAGCAGGAAATATCTCTGTTGTAATAATAGACCCCAGTAATGTTCCCCACATGGTCAGTGAATCAGCTGTTGTATTTGAAATGAGAAGCACTTTAACAGATGTATATAACTGAAAACTACTTATAGGTGGCTGCAGTTCAACTTGTGATGTAAGAGTGATACGCAATAGGATTGCTGATCTCCTACACCAGCAAACAAAATGCCCAAACAAATTAACTTATTTGTATGTTGCTACAGTAACCAATAAAAAAGCCATTTACGAAGCCACGAGCATTACTGGGCATGACTTAACCCGCTTTGTAAATGTTAAAATTAATTGACCAGCAGTGAATGTTCAAGGAATGATAGACTCATTTGTTTGTGATGAGCTTTATAGTTAGCTTTATCCCCTGCCTCTCATTCATTATCAGTACCTAAATTGAGATTTGATTTGCTTTTTTGTCCAACTCCACAACTCTAATTAGTACAAGTACATATTTTAATCTAGCACGTGAGCAGCACCAGTTTAACATTACCAATAGGACCTGAAAGACACAAAGGAGCTAGGTTGTAATGAATGTATGTTAATTGATGGATTTGTGAGTTGGAGAGGCAGCACTACTTTTAATACTTAAGGTACAATGAGAGTGGGTTTTGCTCACTGCAAGCATAGTGCAAAGTGGTTTAAATGTTCAATGTGGTGCAGAAATACAATTCTTGCTTTCTTGTTTGCATTGACTGCAGTGCTTATGCTGATGTAGCCTCTGTACATTCCCTACTTCACATCCATTTTATGACTTTAACAAGCTGGAGTGCTGCTTGTTAAATGCATGAGGTTTGTGCTGGGCGCCAAACATTTTTCACCAGCTTTGCATTTCACTGCAACAAAATCACATTGAAAGGTTCCTTTCATTTTCTCAGCAGGGTATTGAAGCTAAAGCGATTGCAGCTCCTGAAAGGTATGTCCTTTTCTCATGTGGACACTTCCTCTGAATTTCTTCCTCAAGAAGCTCAGTGCCATCCTGAACCAGCTGGTGAAACCATAGGTCAAATGCTAAACTTGCCAGACACAGATGAAAAAGTATTTGTGTTTCGTATTAAAGCAGAGGAACCCTGTCGTACAAACCTTCGCCCAAAGAAGAAAAAGCGGAATTTCCTGAACTTTAAAAGATCAACTGTGGCTAATTTAGAAAGACCTTAAATGCAGAATTATTTCAAGGTGTTGTATTGGCCTCTGTAACTCATGTTACTGCACTCTTCACCTTTTTATCAATATGCTATTTGATAATAATAATGCTTGCATTGATATAGCTCTTTTCACGTCTTCTAGACGTCTCAAAGTGCTTCACGGAATATGCTGTAAAGTGAATTGACTGTATATTCGTGGGCGAAACATGGTAGCCAATTGCACACAGTCGTGTCCCACAAACAGTTGTGGATTGAGTGACCAAATTATTTTTTTTTTCTTGAGGGATTATTATCCCCGGAAAAGCATTCCACCAATTGACGAACAACGGGTTCCTACTTACTAAGTAAATAGAGGTGTGTGGAATAGGGAATCTTGCCCAACATTTCACCCTGCTGGGAATAGAACCCAGGCCTCTCACTTCCGAGGCGAGTGCTCTAACCACTGAGCCACAGGACTTGTGTGAAAAACGGAAATTATTGTGGTAAAATTCCACGTAGATTTACTCTATCAGCTTAGCATTTTAGAGTGTTGAGAATATGTCAATTTTTAAAATTTAGTCTTAACTTTGAAGTTCATTTTCTGTAGTACTTCAGTGACTTGGTCTGTCCTTCCAACATGAAAGGTGCTATACAAATGTAATTTGTTGTTCTTGAAAGAAACTTACATAAAAATGGCTTCAAATTTGAGGCTATATTTAAGAATTTGCCGGATTCCATATTTTGCAAAATGCTGTTTTAATAGAGAACATCTAACCCCAGGAGACATTTTACCCTTTTTCTCACAAGAAGAGATATTCAATTTTAATTTCTCTTTGTTCTTAGCTGAGTACACAGTACTTTGGAGCTGCATAAGCATTTTAAATTCTCCAAACGTTACATTTTGTTTGATGTATTTATAAATAAATTGGTAAATTTTGTCATTTGCAATGTGGGCAGTAGTGTTATTTTTAAACTGTAATGTAATGTTGATCTGAAGGTTTATTCTTTCAGTAGAGGTGACTTGAGCTTTTGAAGTGTTATCTGAGATGCAACAAGTCAAAATACATTTTCAATATCAGGTTTTAATAACCTTTTTAACAAGTCAGATAGATATTATGCCTTTAAGATCAATGAAGTATAGCAATACTGACAATATACTGGTGCTTAAGAAGCATCTTCGCTCTTAAAGAATATCCAGGATGCCTACTTCACCTAAGTCTGGAGTGATTGAATGGATGAGTATTGAAGAGTTGCTGTTATGCATTAACATTCGCTACAGTCTCAGAGAGTTCCGAAAACCATGGGAGGAGATTGCAGAGACCTTGAAATAGAAATTCTCAAAACAAATGAGCCTGACATTGGATGTGCAGTGAGGGTTCAATGATAAATAGACTGGCAACATTCTGTCCAGCTGTTGGGCTTGAGTGGCTATCGATGGAGAACCAACCTTGAGTATTCTCACTCACGATATTGCCAGAACTCTTGCAGATGAAGTCTTCGGTGAGAGTTTAAATCTATGTTGTTTGTAATTCTATTAGGCATCATGTTTTTCCTTTTATTGATTGATTTATTTGTTGACCAACAATTGGTCAGATTGGTAAGTGAAGGAACTCTTCATCAACTAAGGCATTTTAAGTGAAGCAGTCGACACAGCCAATAAAACGTCACTTATTTAATATGTATGACAACAAATATTTTATTCCTTTGTAGCAGTATTGATTATTCCATTCTTTGACGATTTATTTTCATTCACTGGACCGATATAAATTCCAAGATCATTATTTGCTCAAAGAAGAACCTTTAGCAATACTGCATCCAATACAACCCCCTGTAGCACATTAGAAATGTGGGTAAGTTGAACCATCACAAATGCAATCCATACCAATGCTGGTGTCAATGGAACTGACATAAATAATAATGATAATCCTTGTATTTAAATTAGCTCCTTATCTCGATGTCAAGACATCTTAAAGCATTTCATAGAATTTTCTGTAAAGTTGAGTGATCCACATATTCCATTTCAAACGTGCTGTGGTTCTCAGGCATATATGGAAAACTCAGTGCTAACAGGTTGCTTCTGTTCCTACCTCAGGGAACGTCTTTTTCCATCAGCACAACATGAAAGTAATCATTAGAAGCTGCAATATCCTGGAGAGTAAATCACATAGGACTTGCAGAGTACCTTCCAAACTAATCAGGTCAATTTTCATTAAAACAGGGAAGATTTCCATAGTGTCCTTCATTTCTGCTTAGTAATTGTGAATTAACAACCAATTTGAAAAATATGTTCATTGTGCTAACCATGTGCAAATGCATGTGAATGAAGAGAAATACAGATACCTCTAATTAATGAAGGAAATTGATTACAGAATAACCTTTACCTGGTTTAAGCATAGTTCTCAGTTTACTTCTAGCAAGTTGTTGTTTGGCGAGGTTGTGAGGTGCAGAGCTGAAGCAGCAGCTGCTTGCCACTCTGCACGCCAATCAAGGTGGATTCCAGGTGCTGGATTTATGAATAATAATAATAATAATAATAATCCTTGCATTTGATATAGCGCTTTTCACGTCGGGAGGACGTCCCAAAGCGCTTCACAGAACACACTGTAAAGTGAATTGACTGTATATTTGTGGGCGAACGCGGCAGCCAATTGCGCACAGCAATGTCCCACAAACAGTCATAGATTGAAAATGACCAATTTATTATTGTTTTTGGTTTTGGAGGGATTATTATTAGGCTCTGTGTTAGTAACATTGTTTGTTAGTGAATATGTGTTCACTACCTCGGACTCCAGATAAAACCTACCAGCAGCTGTCACCCCAAGCCTCAGAGATTCCTCATCAGTTATTTGATGGACGTCTGCCTTCAGCCTGATGGGACAGCTTGTGGCATTCTAACCACCTTGATGTTCTTGAGGTCCAAATCCAATGTTGTGTACCAGGTTTACTCAGCACCAGCTGCTTAGTCGAGGTCTTTGTGCGAGGGGTTTTGGCAAATAGATGTGTCCACTGCCTCCGCCTCCAGGGTGCTTAGTGACAGTTCAGTGTGGGCTGGAGCCCTGCCTCTCTGCAGCCGCTTTACATGTTTGCCACAAATCCATCTCACTGTTTGATCCTGGACTTTGGAGGTGAGAGGACTGTTTGCACACAGGTCTTATATGCCGCAAGCTTGACTTGCATTGGGTCCTTGCTGTCCTCGAAGAGAGACAAGAACAACAAGTGTTGCCCTTCACCTCTTCTCAGCGTGATCCCGAGGTACCGATAAGAATCAACAATTGGGACTCATGCCCCTTGTATCTTCCTTGTATATTATTTTGAAGCATATTAAACTGATTTCAATGATTAGTTTACGTATATTGCATTGTAGTAATTTTATGGAACAGGAACATTATTAGTTGTTGTGCTTCAGTTGCATTAAATTATATTAATAAACAATAATTAACAAATTAATTCAAAAGTAATGCACATTAATAAATTAATTCATATTACTAAATTAATTGTGGATCATAACTTGGATGTTTAGTGTAATTCAGGATCTCTGCAATGTTAGAGATGGTCATCTCTAGTGGATTTTTTTAAGATTTCATGAAGCAGCTAAAATGCAGAAAGCTGTAAATAAGAAATAGAAACTTGTATCAACAACCATTTAATGTTTGCAGTACAATGTTAAATATAATTGACATGTCATCTTTGAAAATAACCATATCAGCTTCATACTGATTTCCTTCTACCGATTCTGAAAATAATCCTGTCAATTTTGAAGTGATTTTATATCAATTTTGTTTTTTGAAATATGACTTAATTGTCTATCTCACTGAATGAAGTGTTGGCATAACAATAAATTAAATTTAATGTGTTGGATAATCAAGGAGCGCATCTGAAATCTTGCAATGGCTTGTGTCCAGAACCTCTTGTGCACTGAGTCTCGTCAGTGCTCAGCTGTGAGATGCCATTCGTTTTGCAATGACAGAGACATAGGGCAGCACTAACAGCAGAAATAACCTCTCCTTGATAAAGACAGATTGACAGAGATAGCACAACTATGATTGGATTGAAAACAAAAATAATTGCTTTGCACAAGCTTAACCTCACCATCTTCTTTTATTTGGGATCGGCCGGGTGTCTGACACATGTGGAAATCCATCCCCATGCTTAAGAGTATCCAAACCAAACTGAGAATTCCATTCATCCCACCTACACATAGAATTTGCAGAGATAAATTGTTGGGATGGAATGCGCACTCTCTCCCTGGAGGGATGCATCGACCTCCCTAATTCCAGAAGGTATTAGGCGCAGGTTGACAAGAGCCAAAGGTTGAAGTACTGCTGGAAAATAACCAGCTAAAACCACATAGCTTGCCATTGATAGCATTGTCTGGTGAGCTTTCCTGCTGCTTGTCCAGCTAGGACTACCCTGCCCATTAGGGCTTTGGCTTGCAGGGTTAACAGGAGCTGAGTGGAAGGATTCCCTGCCGCCAGTGACTGGTCAGCCCTCCCGAGTCGTGCCGATGAGCCAGGCTGCTATGCTGTCATTAGCTATCCCTGGAATACTGCGGACCCTCATGGCTCAGGAACCAGACTACCGAGAACGCCACAGAGCCTTGGTAATACAATAATAATAATAAGCAACATTTCATTGCAAAGCATGTCATTTGGAGACGGTTCAGCTCTAAGGAGATCACCACCACCTTCCCCCTCCCTGCTTAAAACGTGTATTATCATTGGCTGAAAAGGAACTTTTACAGCCCAGATTTACCACCACCGTAAAGCTGACATACTCCAAATTGACACAATTTTGTCTTATTGATATGACTCCGGCAAGCTCTGCTGTGAACATTTTTGGGGGCAGCTGGGTGTCTGACACACGCAGAAACCCATCACCATGCTTAAGAGTAGCCAAACTAACTGAGAATTACGTGCATCCCACCTATACATGGATAGATTGTTGGAATGGAATGAATGAACACTCTCTCCCTGGAGGGACGCATCCTGCTTACCTAATTCCAGAAAGTAAATAACTAATGTGTGAAAAGAGACTTGAACCCTGGACCCTCAGATCACTAACAAATCGATGGTTTAAATGTCTGATGCTCTATCAACTGAGCTATCTGAGCTCCTCCAGTGAAAATTACAACACCCAAGGAAGTGAGAGTCACAAACAAATAGCCTTCACAGAAAGGTTGTGTGTATGATGTATTAGGGATTGAAAACCCCAGACCTGGTAACACTTAAACACCTAATGATTTTGATCATATTTTCATCTTGCCCTCTCCTCCACACTAGTGCCCTCATTATGGGCCTTGAGCCCGTCACCAAGAACTTTCAAGATTAAAGAACCACAGATTTTGCTGTCCCTCTCCCACTGATGTGGAATCAGGTGACACCCAAATTATTAGAGGAGATAAATTTTAACAGTCAAATGAAATCTGTCAATGCTGTATTTATAGCTAAATAATCACAACAAACAGTAAAAGCACTCAGCAGGGCGCTATATAAATGCAAGTTGCTGTAAAAAGAGTCTCTACCAGATGTTAAATGCTTTAAGTTAACAAAGTTAAAATGATAAAATAACAAGGAATATACAGAAGGGAAACAGACTCTAATATCAATTATTCACAAACAATGCACATTTACTATTTATTAATTAATCAATGCAAGTTATTTCCACCAGCAAACCTTTTACTTGCCAGCATTCACTGCATGACCATCTTTATTCATGTCATTCTCACAGTTTAGTGTTGTGATTCAGATAAACAAAGAGTTCATTTAAACACCATTGAACTAATTTATAAAAGTTGGAAAAAATGCATGAACAAACAGGAAACATTTTCACAAAGCTTGATGTTTTGAGGCCAAAGAGTCGATTCCAAGCATCAAAACAAATGAGCAAAGAATCTTGTGAGACTGGGAAAAAAAGATTCAGCACCACACATATATTCACAGACAGCTAAACTTCAGATACCAGGACTCAAAACTGTGCTTAAAGGCTTAAGACTGTGATACTTTCCTTCACATATTCTAAGTGGGTTTATTCCTTGAAGGAATGTGTGATATGAAAAATTGATTTCAAGACAGTTTGGTAATATTTATTCTGCAGTCTTTCTGAGCAAGACTTTACTCCCAACAGGAAAATTCCCCGTTTCCACTCCAGCGTACAAGCAGATGATAATAAAATATCCATTTATTTTGTAAAGATTTTATTTCCCAGGAAAATCTTAATCAGCCAAGTTGTTCTCTGGTGGGAAGAAATGGTATCTTACGAGGCATGCACAGAAATGATTTTCATTATCATACAATCAGTGTTTCTAGGGTTCCCAGAGCAGTCAGCCGGGCTCTTGCTGACTAACTCGCAATGGTTGTACAGACAGTTCCGAGTACATTGTTGTTGTGTCCGTCCTGCATCTTTTCGTGTGTTTGACTGCAACTCCCACTTTCATTATTATCTGTTTGCCCACTTGCTGCCCGTCTTTTTCTTAACCTGAAAAGCAAATCAAGTGAAAAAATGGTGTAAGGCTTTTGCCAAAGAAAGGACACAAATCCAATGGCTTCTCTTCAGCAGTTAACAGCAATAGCAGCAGCTAAGAGAACGTGAACTGCAATTTTCATTACGTGGCTGTAAAATGTCAAAGGTGTCTGCCAGCAAAAATCACTGTTCATCAACAAATATGTTGTAGTGGAGAGAGAATACCATCTTTGTAAGCCACAGGAAACTGCTCAACGAACGAACATTTAAGTGATCTTGTGTAGTGCTTTTCCATTTCTTCATTCTGCAGTAACCTGAACAGACAGTGTAAAGCTCAGCTACGAATTCAGCTTGCTCACTATCCACTTCTGTTGCTAAATGATTACAGAGCAGATACGCTCTATTAAATCAGTAAATTAACAAGGCAAGCATGGTGGATAAGGGAGTAAGAATGAAGAGAATATTCATTGTTCTTTGGTGGTGAAAGAAGCTTTGTGAAAAACTAGCGTTTGCCATAGTTATAACCTCAGAATTGCTTCACAGTCCCCCCCCCCAGAAAAATTGTGATATCTTGGTTTTGGAACTTGGTGCAGTGAAAATTTAATTTCTTCTATGGAATAGAGATTTACGCGTGTAATTCATATGTAATGGAAGAAAATTCTACACAATGTTTTTTTTAAAAAAAATCATGCACTGTGCAATTATCACACCCTTCAGGGTAAAATAAATTCTTTACATATTGTGGAATCCTTCTGGGTTTTAACAGAGGCTGCAAAAGTATATCATCAGTTTGATTTTTCTGAAAATCCTATTATTATTGAGACAGCTAAACCTGGATCAGGGAATGATAATACTCAAAATACCCACTCAGACAGCCTGATTTTACTTCTGACTTGTCAACTACAGATGATTAAAATTTCACATTTTTCCTGGGTTACGTTAGCACATAATCATCCCAACACTGACTGATGGCACTATATACTTTTGCAGCCTCCATTAAACCACAAAGTGGGTCTACATCTATTTGAGGAGCTTCTTTTATCCAAAAGGGTAAGGTGACTTAGAACCATAGAAACAGAAATTTACAGCACCGGAGAGTCTGGACTGGCTCTTTGAAACGTCAATCCATTCAGCCTCATTTGGTTTGGTCCCACAGGTATCTGACAATGCAGAAACCATCAGCATACTGGAGTACCAAAACCAGCAAAACGGGGCAGCAAATTGGGCAGTGTTCCACAAACAGTTGTAGACTGAGTGACCAAAATATTATTTTTTTTAAGGGATTATTACCCCTAGTAAACCAATCCACCAATCAACCAACAACCGGGCTTCAACTTGCTGCTAGGTAAACAGAGGAGTAAGGAAACTTGCCTAATGTTTCACCCCAACCGAGAATCGAGCGCAGGTCCACTTGCTTGCAAGGTGAATGCTCTAACCAGTATGGTACAGGACTCCAGAGGTTGTAGAGGTCTGTGTATTACCTTGAATATCATCCTTTGCTATTTAAAGTTTTAGAAAGATTCATAACATCTGGTCAGATGAATGTCTTATCATTAACACTTTAATCACGTCCTCCTTGGTTTGATGCATGGGAATTAGGTGGGTTTCCTGAGGAGCAGATATATGTTCCACAGCACACATCCAAAAATGTGTTTTTTCTCAAGTATTCAACACAACAATATTCCACTGTGATTGGTTTAGCTTTCAGCAACTGAACTGAGATGCATGAAAGATTATTCTGTTTTTATGAAAGGAGCGTTAAGGAAACATTTTGGGTTAGTGATGGGGGTGGGAAAGGGGTATGGGGTGGGGGAGTGGGAATTGAGAAGAGCTGCAAGAGTTGAACTAGGTATCATTTCAATCCCAGCGAGACTGAACAAGCGAGGTAATGATGCATTTTTATAGGGCTGAAGCTATTGCTTAATATGCTCCTAAATGATGAGAAACTACTCTCTCAAGGAGAATGCGATAACTGTGAATTGCCTCACGATGGGGTTAGATCAATCCATTACCGGTCATAGTCAGCTGTCACAATAACAATTGTGTTTGTATTAAGGTCAAGTTGATTAGGTTTCTTCAGCAGCTTCAGCTAAAATGCAGAAGAGATTCAGGAACATGTAAGGAACATATTTTACCGGGAAGCAATGATTTTTGCCTTGACCTTCACTGTCAATTTTGCACAAGACAGTCAATGAAAGGCACAGCGTAAACTGACCATCTATCTTCCTAACGTTACTGTCCTTGTCTGTTAACCTGTGTTTTGATATTCACCAGGCTACACTTAGTTAGGATTGTCCTTGTTCTAACCATTGAGAGGATATTACACAATGAATTATTCTACATGAGCAGGATGGAAAAGTAAGTTTTCCGCTTTAATTATTCTATATATCCACAATTTATTTTTAAATCTGGTACAATAATTAAGATGCGCAGAATATGAAAATACGTTTGATATACCGCTATGTGTTATATCTGGCATAAATATAAGATAATAATAATCCTTGCATTTGATATAGCGCTTTTCACGTCGGGAGGACGTCCCAAAGCGCTTCACAGAACACACTGTAAAGTGAATTGATTGTATATTTGTGGGCGAACGCGGCAGCCAATTGCGCACAGCAATGTCCCACAAACAGTCGTAGATTGAAAATGACCAATTTAATTATTGTTTTTGTTTTTTTGGAGGGATTATTATTAGGCATAATAGCCATAAGCAAATCTAAAATGGAGCTCAGGAGGAACTAAAAATAATAATCCTTGCATTTGATATAGCGCTTATCACATCGTCGAGATGTCTCAAAGCGCTTCACAGAATATACTGTAAAGTGAATTGACCGTATATTTGTAGGTGAAACGCGGCAGCCAATTGTGCACAGCAGTGTCCCACAAACAGTGATGGTTTGAAAAATGACCAATTTATTATTGTTTTTTTTTGGAGAGATTATTATTAGGCGTGTGGAGTAAGGAAACTTACCCAAGGTTTTGCCCTGCCTGGAATTGAACCCAGGTGTCTCGCTTGCAAGGTGCGTTGCTCTAACCACTGAGCTACAGGACTCCACCTCTACTTCCAAATCTTGAGTCTTTAGTGGACTTTAAAGACCTCCATTGCACTATTCAAAAACAAAATGGGGTTTCTCCCCATGCCCTGGCCCAGATAAAATTCATAATTGACCTCATGGGGTTGTAGGAACTTACTATGTGCAAAATGGCTGCTGGGTTTGATTAAACGACCACTTGATAGCAATTACTCAAAAAGACTCTGACATGATAATTTGTTGTAAAAAGTAAGTTCTTCTTATATGGGGCAGAGTCTTGCCTCTGAGCCAAAAGGTTGTGGGTTCAAGCCCCTTGTGAAGGCTTTGAACTCACAATCCAGGCTGGCACTTCAAATGCAGTGCTAGGGAGCAATTCAAATGAAGCATTAAACTGAGGTTCCATCACTCTTATAAGATCTCATGATACTATATTATCACCAAAATTGGTCATTTGCTTCATAACTGTTAGTGGAATATTGCTGTGTGCAAATTGCTCTTGCTTGCCTAAACAACAGCGACTACATTTTGCAGAAAACTATGATGCACCTGGCAATGTTTTGACGTTGTAGATGCTATATCAAATGCAAGGTTTATCTTTATATCTGTAAATTCCAGTTCCTGTGGAAAAGCCAGCAAGCCAATGAACTGCGGGTGGGTACCAGGTTTCTGTCCGTAGAATTCTGGGCAATGCATGAATTTTGCTTGCCACGTGAAGACAATATCAATCATGCCCTATACAAATGGATATCAGTGTAAACACTTTCTGCTGCCTGAAAGGATACAAGTTCGAAGTTGCAGTTACCTTCTATGACACATAGTACTATTTTCAGAAAGTGAATTTCCAGATAGTCATCCATCATTTGAAAGATGCTAGTGGCAATACTAACATGCACACTGGTGCTAGTCTGATCTTGGGTTGTAAATCCTTAGTAGAGCTTATTCTTTGTCTTGCAACAACAACCATTTGTATAGCTCCTTTCACATCCGGAGGATGTCCCAAGGGGCTGGACAGTTAGAGTTTCGAACCCGAGCTGGGGGTTGAGGGCAGGGGGGGAAGCAGGGTGATCAAAAGCATGGTCGAAGAGGAGGGTCTTGAGATGGGTCTTGAAGGAAGCAAGAGAAGGGGTGAGGCGGAGGGACTGCAGGATGGAGTTCCAGAGGGTGGGGGCAGAAGGGCAGCAGGGCCGCCTCCCAGTGGGTGGGCAAGCGAGGCAGGGGATGTGAGCAGGCCGGAACCCGCTGAGCAGAGGGAGCAGGCAAGATGGTATGGGGTTACAATGTTCCTGCACATTGCCTGCCTCCGACTGTACCTTAACCCAGACGCAGTTGAAACACTCATCCATGCGTTCATCACCTACTGCCTCAACAATTCAAATGCCCTCTTTGCCAGTCTCCCCATCCACAATACACAAATTCTAGCTATTTCAAAACCTGCTGCCCATACACTCACCCACACTCAACTCCGTACCCCCATCACATCATTCCTACCTAGGCTCCACTGGCTCCTTATCGGCAAATGGATCGATTTCAAGATCCTCAGATTCATTTTTAAATCACTTCATCCCCTGGCACCTCCCTACCTCTCCAACCTGGTTACTCCCCAACCCACTAACCGCTGCCTCCACTCCGGCCTCCTGCATGTCCCCCGTGACCACCATTGGTGGCCGTGCTTTTAGCTACTATGCCCCGAAACTCTGGAACACTCTTCCTCTCTCCCTCTGCCTTGCCCTTCCTTCCCCATCTTTAGGCCATGCCTGAAGGACTTCCACTTCAACTGTGCCTACACTTACCTCCCTCCAGTTTGGCGCTGTGCTCCGCCACTGTCAAGCGCTCTGGAACGCTACCCTGAGGTGCTCTATATAAATGCAAGTTGTTGTTGATCCCACAACCTTCTGACTCAAAGGTGAGAGAGTTGTCAACTAGGCCAGGCTGTCACATTTTTAGTGTGGCACAAATTTCGAAGGTTTGGGCTGGATTTACAGATATTTTCAGTTTCAACCCAGCAACTACATTTGGAGCACAAGAATTCTGTAATGCTTGTATAAAATACACAGTAAAATATTCCTTGTCCAATAATTCCTCCACCTAAAAAACTTACCTTCGCTTACACTTAATCATATAGACTGCATGTGGTCCTCGTTCAATGCACTTCCTCTTACCCAGCTCCAGCTCAGAGGTCATACACCCATTATTTTTAATTTTATTCCTCAAAATGGCACTCAACCTTTAATAATTTTCACGCTCCATATCACATATGCTACTTATCTTAAAGGTGGCAGCATGAATCCTGAAGAATATGGCCACTGAGAGCAATAGACCAATAAAAGTTTTAGGGTTAATTTGGGGATCATTTTCCTATGTGTGTTATCCAATTTAAAATCTTCTTATCTGCTATTAAAAATAATTTGATTTTAAATTAACCCTAGACCCTGCTGATTTGGACTGACATTCAGAACTCAAAAGATAGTATAAGGCGCTATATCAAATGCAAGGATTATGTTTATTATTTAAAGCCCCGCCAAACCGGTTTTACCATTGGCATTTTAATAGCAAGAAAATGACCCCCAATAAACCAATGAAGGTTTTAGTGAACTATTAGTAGCCATCCACCATCATATTCACACTGCTAGTCTTAGGCTAAATAACATACATGATACATCGATAACGAGAATTATTAAACATCAAGTGCCATTTTAAACAATAAAATACCAATTCAAAATAAATGCAAACATAAGTTCTGAGAAACAGCTCAAGCTGGAAATATTAAATAGTAAATGCAACAGGAGGAGATACGGGGCAGAGGAAAACAAGGGGTAAGGATTGGAGAAGTAAAAGTACAGTGGAAGCCGCTTTAACTGGACACTGGTTACCCTTGGACGCCAGGTAAATTGGACAAAACGCCCGGCTAAGATGTGTCCAGTTTAAACCGGTTCCACTGTAGTTTTAAAAATTCATGATTAAAAACAGTTTCAATAGTTTATTTTGATAATAAGGCTCATTCATATATAATTAGAGCAACTTCTCCTACTGTGATATTAATGTTTGTTTTGATGCTACAGTTAGTAGACCAAAAATGGCAAGCTCAGATAACCTGGAATTCTCAGTCCTGGATCTGTCGTTAATCCCAGGAATTCTCTCCCTGAGAGCTGTCACTAATGCCAGGAATTCTCTCCCTGAAAGCTGTCACTAATCTCGGGAATTCTCTCCCCAAGAGCTATCTATCACTGTTCACAAGAATTCTCTCCCCGAGCGCTGTCACTAATGCCAGGAATTCTCTCCATGAGAGCTGTCACTAATCTCAGGAATTCTCGGTCCTATGGCTGTCAATAATTTCAGGCATTTCCTGCTGCAATCTTCAGGGTTAACCAAATTATTCAAAATAGGAAACAATAATTTTATTTTTGACACACTAGCTCGACACCTTCTCGAAATGCCACCACGATTATTATCCCTGCCTGTCTGTTTCCTTCTCAGTTTTACAGTTACTGAGTTTTCACTGTGAGTATTATTCATGCTCATCTTATTAAATTCTTTTCAAGGCATGTTCTCATTGTAAGGAAACACTTTCCTTTTTGAAAGCAGCTCCCAACTGTACTGTCGATAGCAAAATTATGATGCATAATTTTATTAATTTTTTAATCACCAAGTGCTCAGTTTAAATAAATGTTCCATTAGTGCCAGTTAGTGCACTGAACTCAGCTGAGCAAATAGATAGCCAATGAATACTCACTTCTCCCTGTTGAATATGATGAACTCCTTATGCACTGTGTCCAGACATTGTTGTAGATGTCCATTCTATTAGGTCAGGTCATTTCATAGGGATGAAGAAACAGAGAGTACGTGTGAAAAGAATTTAGAAACATGAATTAATCTGCCAGGCCTCCATATAAAACTTGAAAATGAATTATTGATGCCGCAACTTGTTAATAATTCATACATTTTTAATGATTGATAAAAAATAAAATGTACTATTTATTTCCTTAGTGTGTGGTGGTTTTCTCACAGCTAAGACTATGATGTTATTAATTTACAAAAAAGCAGACTATTTTCATCCTAAGAAAAATTATCTACACTGGCTCTGTAGAATCTTTCATAAAGGAACTAAACTGATTTTTTTGATGAAATAAATTGCTTAGTATGCTATGACATCGGTGCGATTTTCATCATGTTTCCAAGTTTGTGATCTGAATCACAATGCTCTGTGGAGATGCTGAGCTGAGGCTAGAAACTTGGGGTTGGAGGAAGAGAGTGAGGAAGAGAGGGAGAGAGGCAGGGGTGGAAGGCAGGGGAGTGTGAGGGAGGGAGGGGGTGGGAGGGACGGGGAGAGGGATGGGAGGGACGGGAGAGGCGAGGGAGGGGAATGTTGCTGATAAAAGGTCTATGCAGCAAAGGAACTTCTTACCAATGGAGAACTTTCTTTACCAATATCTTTGGACTTGTTTTTAGCCAGTCGTTTCTTCTTTTTGTGAAGCGGCTTGGATTCCAATATCATTTCTTCTAGTTCAAATGTAGGATCACAGTTCAGTCTTCCCTTCTGTTTAAAAAGAGACAAAACTTAGCAAGCAAGTGTCATCATCAGTTCTTTCAAAAAAGCCAATTGCAGAACATTCCCCTCTGTTGTTTTCAATGATGGATCAAAATAGTTTTATTCAAAGTGTGAATATGGATGGAACAGATTTGGAAGAATTACTGCGTCAGATATTGTTTGGGAACAGTGAGTGGAATCTGGCTCTGGCTGCTGTCAGTAGTTTCAGAGCAATCAGTTCTGATTCCGTCTCTAAAGTGTGGTGATGTAGATGTTCAATGATGACAGGATCATGCTAGGTCATCATTGGCGAGTCTACTGATACTCACTCACTGTCTAGGCTCAGACATGATGAATGGTTAATTTTGTGGGTTACTTGAAGGTATCTGGCACTTTGTCAGCATGAGTCAGTGCCTTTAAGGGAGAATAACAGAAGGATTTTTTATTACATGATGCTGGGATTGTGGTAGAATGGCCAGGTAACCAATACAGCTGTCAGCTAAATTGGTTTATCTGTTAATTCATCTGCTAGACTCGTTATCCATCCATTATCATGTACTTCCATACATTTGTATGGATAATTCAAGGTTTTAAAAATTCATTGCCTTGGAGTATGAATATTTATCAATTTACTAAGGTACAACAGTCAGCAATAAAACTTGCAGTTAAAATAAATCATACTGCAGTATTCAGTTAAAGTTATATTTTAGTCTTTAGCTGTTAACTCACATTTGGAACAAAGCCAGGTGGGACAATCTTTTCCAGAACAGCATCCCAATTCACATTGGCTAAGTACGGAGAATTTTGGACGTCTTTGAGACTTGACAGACGGCAATCAGGCTCCTTCACAAGAAGCTGCAGTGAAACAAACAACTCCATTTATTATTTGGTTCTTTCAGAGGCGTCAAAATAAAACAAATTTGTCGCCAAATCTTTGTAATGCAAATTACACAATTAAAATTGTGATTTAATTCTGCCTAAGTAAATATACGATAGGAATTTGATATTGAGTTATTAAATAGTAGTCAAACTATTGCTCAATAATGACTTTAACATATTCCCTCTACACTTGCCAGTCAGAATACACTCAGAGAGGGTCTATGAAATGCAATATTTCTTAAGAATGAAAACAACATTTTCTTAAGAATTTGGCTTTATGCTGCCACACAGTGTCAATTCACAACAGAGCATCAGAGATTGGATGCAGATACCACCCCACTCCTTTTCAGAAACCGCCTCCCCACACAGACACCAAATTGATCAGGTAAAACAAGGAAAATAGAGTCTTGGAGATTGGGACCTCCCCCTCCTACACACACACACACATTGAAATCATCAGATTGTAATAAAACTGAAGGAAACTCAGTTTCTGTGCTAACAAGAAGGTCTAATTTATGACAGTAAGATTCCTTGTGATTCAATGGAATTCCAATCTGCAATATAAATCATAACAACAACAATAAAATTACATTTGTGCAGCGCCTTTCATGTCAAAAGAACGGAGGGAGTGAGCAGGATGATAGGGGGTTAGGAGGTCGCAGAGGTAGGACGGAGGAAGACCGTGGAGTGCTTTGAAGGTGAGGATCAGGATCTTGAACTGTATCCTCTGTTTGATGGGAAGCCAGTGGAGTCAGGCGAGGATGGGTGTGTTAGGATCGCGGAGCCTAGTGCGGGAGAAGACACAGGCTGCAGAGTTCTGGATGATCTGCAGGCTGTGGAGGGAGGAGTTGGGGATGCCGACAAGCAATGAGTTTGCATAGTCGATCCTCGATGTAATGAAAGCGTGTATGAGGATTTCGGCGGCCTGCAGTGAGAGACAGTGTTGGAGCCGGGCGATGTTGCGGAGGTGGGGGAAGACAGAGCGGGTCATGGCATGGAGTTGCATGAACATTTAATGGAATCTTGTTAAGAAATATCACAAATTACACTCCAGGAATATGCCTGGACACAGTATGTTTCACACAGGAGTGAGATAGTGTGTTGTGTCACACTGGAGCATGGCACATATTGATTTAATTAACTAAAAGTGTGTGCATACAGTTTGCACCTTTCGCTCAATTCTTTACCATCTTTATTAGTTCCACCATGCCTTTTGACCAGGTGGAGGAACAATGTACTTTTTCAGCTCTGAACATGAGAAGTATTTCTTCCACTGCAGTGTTGGAGTGTATGTCATAAGGTCTCTGTAAGATGAAACAGAGCAAAGTCATTGAAATTCTTCCCTCGTACATTTAATAAATAACAAAGGTCTTTGTGACAAAATTCTTGCAATTTCTAAAGATGGATTTATCTGCTTTTATCACAATAACAAATAGAGATGATGCACAATTTATGCACTCTCCAGTTTGTATTTTTAATTCAAAAGCATTCAATTACATTAATCAGTAATTATCAATGATCTGATTTAAAACTACAAGATTGCTGATCATTAATGTCCAACAATAAGTTTGCTTAAAGTGCTATGTGTTTAACTTCTAACCTTGTTCAAACATTTACACGAAAATTTTATTTAAGTTACCTCAACACCAGCTTAATCTGCATGGAAATAAAGATTACACAACAACTGAACCAGAGCTTGTAACAAGATCACAAGATTGATTTGGATGAAGAAGGCCCTTCGTTCTCATCTGTTCACATCCTTCCAGAACACTCCCAGCACTGTATCAAGCTGCTTTTTAAATGAATCTACTCTCCTGGCCTCAATAAAACATACTAAGAAAATTAATATCCCTTCCTATGTAATGTGGCAGTGATATTGGTCTGACCGACCCATCATGAAAAACCCCTGGAAACTGCCTCTACGAAGTGATTTAAACTGTGATAACATCATAATAATCTTTTTATTTGGTATAGCGCCTTTCATATCAGAAGGATGTCCCAAAGCCCTTCACAGGATATACTGTAAAGTGAAGTGACTCGGGGACTTCAGCTGGCTATTCTGTTATTGGCAGTGCCTTGGAGACCCTCCGGCTTCCACTGACTTCACTCTAAGCACTGGCTTTACCAATAAAATCATCAGTTTCCTGCAGGTATTTTTTATGTGTCAGTGCCTCAGCTCAAGGCATGTTAAAAACAGGTGAGTCATGCAACAGCTGAACCTTGAAACCAGCACAAGAACAGAACGTGTTCACAGTCAACGCTAACAAAGAGCCTGTCAATTTATACTCTCTGGATAATTCATTCATCTTTATTTTTAAATGTATTTATTTTGTCTTCATCCTCTGCATTGTCAATGAGAGTGAGAGCCAAGCTGGGCTCCCAGCTCTTCCTACAACACTGCACAATCAGAGGGAAGGATTCAAACAATTATTTGATATTGGACACAGTTATTTAACCACTAATATTCTATTGGATTTCAACTTTCCAAAATTATGGTAAAAGAACTGAGAGAAAGCGATGCAGTAAAAGGAAGAGACTGTTTGATTCTGACCAGAAACTGGATGGACACAATAAATACAGGTACTGTAACCATCCTGAAAATGATATTCTAACTGTGAACAACTTAATGTGCCTTTCTGCTCAAAGGTTGCAGGCAAAAAGGAATACTCAAGCTCAGTCTGCAACTTAGGAGAATTTATCAATGCTTCTGGTGTCTAGATGTGTGGCAACATTCTGCTGGGCCAAGGGAGGCACAAATGCATTGAGGAAAACAACAACAATAAAATTACATTTGTATAGTGCCTTTCATGTGGGCAGGACATCCCAAGGTGCTGGACAATCAGTGTTTTGGACCCGAGCTTGGGATCATGATAGGGGAGGGTGGATGGCAGGGGAGGATGGAGCGTGGCTGAAGGCACGGTCGAAGAGGAGGGTCTTGAGATGGGTCGTGAAGGAGGTAAGGGAGGGGGCGAGGCGGAGGGACTGTAGGATGGAGTTCCAGAGGGTGGTGGCAGTGTGGCAGAGGCCCACAATGGTGGGGTGAGCGAGTCAGGGGAAGTGAAGCAAACCGGAGCCTGCTGAGCGGAGAAGCGGGTAGATTTGAAGCGGAATTAGGCAGTCACAGAGGTAGGAGGGAGCTAGACCATGGAGGGCTTTGAAGGTGAGGACCAGGATCTTGAACTGCATCCTCTGTGCGATAGGAAGCCAGTGGAGTCGGGCGAAGATGAGTGTGATAGGGTCACGGAGGCTGGTGCGGGAGAGAACGTGAAATATAAAATGTAATATCTATCAAAAAACAGAAGTCAAGGTATGTATGCATGGCACTCAACCTTATGCTTGAGCCAATGATAAATATTTGGGAAGTAGATATATTAAAGGATATGATCGTTTTACCCACAAAATAGTCAATTCACTTAACAGTATATTCTGTGAAGCGCTTTGAGGTGTCTCCACGACGTGATAAGGCACTATATCAAATGCAAGGATTATTATTATTTATTATTATATGATGAAAAGGCAAGGAAGTGGGTTAAACGGAGGTGATAGCACACCATGATGTGAAATGATCTATGTGCAGATTGGGCTTGATGGACCAAAGGACTTTCTCCTGTTACTAAAATGATGTGAGTTCAGACTTTTGTCAATGTCACTCAGAATCACTTGCTGATTATAAGGGTATAGTTAAACTGTTTATGGATAAATCTCCCTGTAGGTTTCCCTGTGACTCTCTGACAAGTGATATTGTCTCTGCTTTGTGCTTCTCCCCAACGATCCTGTTCAGATTGCTACCATCATGGACATCAATCCACATGCTCATACTCCAACTCACTATGCTGCCTAAACGTAGTTGTGTGCTTACCTATCGAGCTAACCAATGTTTGTACTGAGATGTTTGTGCTGAGATCAGCGCCTTGGGACGTCCTCCCAATGTGAAAGGCGCTATACAAATGTAATATTGTTGTTGTTGTTGTTTTCATGGATGGTCAGGCAAGCCCAGGTATGTTGAGCTGAGACTGATTGTAGATGTAAAGGCAGTTAATGTAACTCAGACGTGGGATTTTCTTGCCACACCATGAGCAAGAAATCTACCAGCTAAGTGATTAGGACATAGGACAGCATGAATATATTCTGGTGATATTACACTCTACCTAAGATGTCAATGATGAATAAGCTGTACATCGTTGGCTCTTTAAAAATTACGTAGATTTAGAAACTGACATAGAATTACCATACTTTCCGACATTGAACTGTATCTGGTACAATTGCTTGATTTCATCACAAAGTAGTGTTGCCTTTATCCTGGAGGAATTAATAGAGCATAACTAGGATTGGACATGTCAGGTGGTTCCAATGTTAATTGGTAATTTCTGGTTTTCTGTTGATGGGAGGTAATGATAGACCTTGCATTCTGGTAATATTTAGTCTTGGTTGCAAATTATATCCTGTCCAGAGATTCATTATATCTTTGGAAACCACATCTGTTGTACACAAGGTGCTTTGAGATATTTTATTGACAGTAATTGAAAACGTTGCCAGAGCAGTACTGGTGTTTCCATGGAATTAAATTAAAACAAACCATTGCTTGTAAACTGACTTCTGTGCAGTGAAGTCAATTGACAATAACGATGAAAGTATAGATGTGGATTGGTGCTGATTACTCTGTGGCATCAGTAAGAAAAACTCCGTGAATCACACGGCTCACATGTTCATCTCCAGCGTTTGCAGTCTAAACTTTTCTTTCTCACCTTAACATTTTAATAAAAAATTCTGACATTTGGACTGTTTGAAGGACTGTTGCCATAGCTTACGAATGAAACTCAGTGCATAGCACGAATCCTCAGGTTCCTAGATAAAAGTTTCTACCCTCTATTCATATTTTCTGCAGGCTAAGATATGAGTAAGCAACAAAGATATAAGTAACAAAATAACAATGTTTAAATATTCAATGAAACGTGTGTAAATGAACTAAAGACTCGTATGAAACCATGGATAGAAGCAATAGAGTTGAAATAGTACAAGGAAGCTGAGTGCATATGCACAGAAATGACTTTGTTCGCAAAGTGAACATGGCAAATTAACAAATGATTCACGAGCATCCAGAATGAAAAAACAAACAAACCCAGCATGAAATTGGCTTCTGAAAAGTAGAATCCACAAATGTTTTTTGTGGCATTCATCATCCAGGGAGAGTAATGGAAAACCAAACAGCCAAAAAAAACACAACCACATGGAGCGGAAAGAAAGAGCCAGCAATTTGATATATAGCCCATGAGCTCAAGTAACAGAAGCTTCATTCACATAGATAGAAATATATAGGCCAAAAGAGGCCATGCAACCTTTTAAAAACGCGGTGGACGGGTATTTGAGGAGAACGGGTTTGCAGGGTTATGGGGAAAGGGCTGGGGAGTGGGACTGACATTGCATTGCTCTTCTCAAAGAGCCGGCACAGACTCAATGGGCCGAATGGCCTCTTTTTGTGCTGTACGATTCTATGATTCTATAAACCCAGAAGGTTTCCACTGACTCTCAGAGCAAGCTGCACTCACAGCAAGCTTCACTTTGTCTCCACAAATGGCTTCTCCTCCAACCCCCGCACAGTCTCATGCGACGTTCCTCAGGGCTCTGTCCTTGGTCCTCTCGTCTTCAACATGTACGTGCTCCCTCTTGGTGACATCATCTGCAGATGTGAGGTCAACTTCCACATGTAATGTGGATGACACCCAACTCTATCTCTCTGCCTCCATGCTCGACTAAAGGACCATTGTTGTCCTGACAGAATGTCTATCGGACATCAAATCCTGAATGAGAGCAATAATAATGATTTGAATAACAGCGAATTGATTGTATATTTTTGTGGGCAAAACACAGCAGCCAATTAGGAGGTTGATCCCCAGTATAAGAAAGGTAAGCTAAGAAGAACTAGATAAACCAACAGCATTTCAGTCACAAAAATAGACGTCTATAGAGGATCTAAAAGAAGTTGATACAATGCTTGATAGGACAGAAAAAGTAGAAATCACAAGTACGTGATTGTGAAAGACATATTTAGAACTGAACACAGGAAATTATTTTGATACACATAAGGTAATCAAGAGCTGGAAGAGGTTACCAGGAAAGATAGTTGAGACCAGGTTACTGGACTTATTTAAGCAAGAGCTTGATGTTGTGAGGTGGTGTCATGCAGGGAACCTGGCAATCTGAAAGGACAAGACCAAATTAGTCCTTCAATTGAACCATTAAACTGACATGATCTGAACTGCAAAGCTTACCCAACCCCGCAGCAGCTCATAAGCTGTGATGCCCAGTGACCACCAGTCCACAGGATATGAGTAGCCAGGACCTCCTTCCAAGTAGGACTGGAAAACCTCTGGAGCTGAAAAGAGACAAAGATTTGCAAAATAAAATACCTTCCCCTTACTCCCATTTAAATCAATGCAACCTCTTGCATTGTAAAACCTTTTCTCTGAAATGGGCTGAAAATTGTGACGCGTTAATTGACGCTGAAATTACCAACCTTTTGATAATTAACACAATTATTCCCTGTCCGAATACCCTTTTTAACATCAACAAACCATTCGTCTTAAGAATTAGGTATTGGACTTCCAAATAATGGAGCACAATATCCTAATGCTGATTAATGGTCTATTCACTGAACAATAGCACATCAATGCCATTGTTTTGGTCATAAAGTAACATTTGACACTCAATCTATATATTGGTTTTCCTATTTTAGTTTCAATTGCACTGTACTGCACACCCCAAAAGATCATAACAAGAAGTATTCACTGACTCTCAACATTAGTCTTTTAAAGTAAATACTGTGACAGATTACAACATATCCAAATTTCTATAGAGTACTTAAAGATTTTGCAAAAATTAAACAACATATTACTTATATGCAGTAATATTGAGAAGTGCCACCCCCTTGCCCTCCCCCTCCCCTTCCCTCTCCCCCTGCTAGAACAGCAATAAAATCTGAATGGTAGTGATCTGCATATTCTGGATATTTTACTTATATATCTGAGTACTAGCAATTGTTTTTAGAATGATTATAACACTTTCCTTTAAATTAATTTCACTACAATCATAATATGTGTCTTCCAGTGGACCTTCGCAACAAAACTATTCTCAAGACTCATAGCTAACGTTAATTACCTCTCATCTGCACTCAATATGCTCCACTGATAACATCATAAGTCTTAATAACATTCTTTACTCCCTAATATATTTTGTACAACATACATCATTCCTGACAATACAACCACGTAGACATAAAGTGCATGACATTTCCGCATCATAGTGGGCATCTTGCAGACATGCATGTCATTGATGGATGAGTCAAGTCTCAGATCAGCATATATTACAAAAGGACAAAATAAAATGAATATAAATTTGCTCTCTGATCGAAGTACCTGCTGGGTCAGAATATTCAGCTAATGATCATTTGTAAAATAGCTATACAAATTCCAATAGCACATAATACAATTTTCCAACATTGTTTCTTTTCTGTTCATTTTCTATCACATTGCTAACAACATTGTAGATTCTGCACAGTGACAAGAGGGGGTGGTGGGGGTGGTGGTGTTGGTGAGGGTGTAGGTGGGGGGATGGGGAAGTTTGTGATATTCACAAAAACGCCAAATACAATTTCTGAAAGCCACCAAAAATGTTAAAACAAAAGGCCAAAGAGGAACACACAGCCGTGGAGAGGTGGGGATTGGTTCTATGACCTTTTTTTTATTGAATCTCGGTGGATTTTGGACACCAACAATTTTCCTGTAAAGGAATCCTTTTAGTATACATCATCCAACTCCTTTATTAAATACAGCAAAATAATGAAATGTGTGCATTGAGACCAACAGAAATATATTTTTCCAAAGTATTTAAAAAACAATTAATCTTGGGTGCTTCTCTGCTGTAGTATTTTATTGGAATGTTACACTCGATATCACATTATATTATTAGGAATAATACTAAATCAAAGCTAACATTCAAACTTGTCCAGTTTACAATGAATCTATTTGTAAAAATTGAGACTTTTGACCCAAGTTGCATATTCAGGGGAGGGCTGGAGGGAGAAAGAATTTTATCAACTCAATGTCTCAAAGCACTAGTCATGATTATTGCCAAGAAACCCTTTTGCACATACTGAGATCACACAAACAATCATAAGGTGAATGACCAATTTATCTGAGGCATTGTTGCTTCAGGACCCTGGACAAGGATCCTGAGACACCCTTCCTCTCTTCTGCGGTAAGTATTGAATATCCACCAGAAGTGAAATGACAAATGAATGCTTGCAAGGACCGAAGTGATGCATACTAAGGAACATCTCAACAATCATTTCAATTATTTATTATTACATACATATTTATTATTACATAATAAATAATTCAAATGATTCAATATTCCTTAGTATAAACCACTCTGGTTCGCCTGATGTATATATACTTTTCAGTTTGCCTGATGTAGAAGAATATATACCTAACATATTTGGCTGCAGATATTCTAAAGTAGCAGATTTTGAAGGCTCTCTGAATAAAATACATACAGTATTTGGAAATTACATTGCACAGTGAATGTGGGTGGGAAAAGATTTAATATTATATTTACAAATGAATGTTACATCTTTTAAAAAAAGTCATTTTTTCCCCCCCTTTCTGAAACCTTGCCAGACACAATATATTGGTTGGGTTACTTTCTCCTCCTCCTTGCCCCTCCCCCCTCCCCCAAAGGAATTCTTTTAATGGTCAATTTCAGCAGTGAAATCACTTTAGGTTTTCAGAAGATCTTTCAGTAATACTGCTACAGGGAATAAATAACTACATCAGAGTGCTATACATTCATTGCTGCCATGGTAAGAAAAAATAATTCTATTTCACTTGACAAAATGATTTCACCTATGGTTATGGATATAAAACATGAGAAGTCTCCACCTATGAATCTGCATGAAATCTAAATTCATGAGAGTCTGCTTGAAGGACATTTTTTTTAAAAATGTATGATTTAACCCTGTGTTTAATATGCAGTTAGTTTGGTATGGAAGAGCTTTTACTCAATTACATGCAGAGGTTAGGGGGAAATTTTTCATACTTTCATCTCTTATAAGTTTTACCTGCACTTGTTCACCTCTGCCAGGTGATTGAATCAATCAGAATTAAATCAATCAATCAATCAATCAATCAATCAATCAGGTCAGCACAATTTGAATATGGTCTGTTTTTGAGGAGCAGACTCAATAGCCTGAATAATCTTTTCTTATTCATACATTATTTCACCCATGTCCACACAATCACATCACTTTACAGTAAATCCAATAAAGCGCTTTGAGCTGTCTCAACGGCGTGATAAGGTACTGTGTCAAATGCAAGGATTATTAATATTTCCTCCAACTGTACAGTTTTTTTTTGCCAACTTTTCTCCCTCTCACCTACTCGCCTACAAAGGCACTTTGACTACTTTCCCCTCCCTTTCAACAGGGAGAAGGGACCTCACCTGCCAGCATGCATGTCTGCTCTTTAATGGTGAGCTGTAACAGGATATTTGGCTTTACAGCCAAGCCCAATCCTGTGCCCACCCAGCATTCACAAACATATAGTGACACAAATGAAGGCTTTCGTGGTCTCCTTTCCACTTTAGCATAACAGGCCGTTAGCTTATAATGTACACTATATATAATGTCAGTGGCTCCATGCATTATATATCGGGCAAGAAGGTGGTGTTAGCATGGAGTGGAGTAAAGTTGAGTGACTGTGGACGTTTTGTGGACATCTTGTGGATGAACAATAGTTGTGGAAAACAATAGTAAGCAATATTTTAATTAATGGAGAAATGCAGATTTCTGGAATTATATCATTATCATTCATTTAGAGGTATTTCAACATGAAAGACACTATATATATACAATTTTTTATTGTGTATTGTAATTGTTTAGATTTATTGAAAAGAAAAATATAAATTGTATTTTTAATATACTTAAAGTGTGCATCCTCCAGTATTGTACTGTAATGTATTAGTTCTGTGAAACCTATGGAAGCATATCAATCTTTCCAGATTAGCTGGTTATTTGCATTCCTTACTTTTCTTACTGGCAATGATATTCTTACAACCCATCTGAGTCCTGTGGTGCTACTGTGGGTCTGTTCGTCCAAGCATCTGTTTCCTTTGGGATCTGACAAAATGTAATTAATATGAGATTTCCTTACCCTGGTGGCATCCGTCTGTGATAAGTATTTGCCTGACAGGGAGCTTTCCATCTGTTAGCATGCATTCACCTGGTGAGCTAGAGAGACTCCCCAAGTGTCTATCAATATCTACAGTGTTCACTTTCGCTTAGGCTATGGACCATTTGAATTTTAAATGATCAGAATCAGAGCTGATGTGAATGCTTATCTCCAATGGCAGGTTGGTTTCCTGAGAATCTTTGAGCTAGTGCCCATAGGGTAGTGCTTCAGCTAGTTGCATCAGGAGAGAAAAAGTGGTTAGGTGAAGCCTAGATTTTGAATAGTTGAAGGAAGGGAAAACTGAGGGAAGCAAGGAGTTTCACTGTCTTAATGTCAAAGGAAAGAACATGTTAAGAACAGATGAAAGTGCAATGATTGTTAATTTCAACACAAGTAAATGATAATAACAACACATCTTGGATTTGGTATAGCACCTTTCGCAGCAGCAGGACATCTCAAAGTGCTTCACAGGATACACTGTAAAGTGTAGTGACTGTGTATTTTGTAAGTGAATGCCTACAAGTATGATGCAGGATAGAGGAAGAGAATATAGGATAACACATTTGAAGCTTGGGAGAGGCAAGATAGGAAAACCAAGAATATCAATGATCGATAGAGCAGAGATAGCAGAAATAGACTGTGATAGAGAGAGAAAGAGAGAGGGTGTGAACCAGGGAGACTAGAGCCACAATGCAAAAGTAGTTTGTTACAATCATAGTCCACATAAAACCAAGAAGGTTCCATTGAAAATCACAGGTAACAGTAGTTAAGTTGAGTGACTAAGTTGCAGCTACTCAGCAACACACTGAGTCACTGGATATTTTCCTGAATGCTTCATTTATGAAAGTAATCAATAAACTTCACACTTGGCAACTAGGGATTCCTCTGGGTAGTCCATTTAGCACTTCCTACGTGTAGCTGACACATGAAATCAAGAAGATTGGAATAATAATCCTCCATCTGGGAATACAGAATCAAACCAGTTCTTCAGCAATCTTACCATTTAAACATGTGGTGAAAATTGTTTGGTGAGCCTCCTTTTGTGAAGGGCAATGCGTGTATGTTTTGCTTTCAAAACAGAAATGAGGATTTTGTTTAGGAAAAGTTAGGAGAGTTGTTAGCAGAGGTGTGTTTAAATGTTTTCAAACTAACATTCAACGAGACAATGAAAATCATATCGAAGTTCAATGTTGTCTCTGAGACGCTACCGCTTGTGAAGGGCGCAAAATAAGTCCAAGTTGTTATATTGTTGTTATTGTCTCTGTTGTGATGATACCACCCGTAAAATCAAAACGTGTCTCTTTGCCTGCTCTGAATATCTTCTCCAACACAAGAAAGCCCTTAAATAGAACTGGAATCATAATATGACTGAAAGCCACCTTTGAGAGTATGCTAAATACTGTATTGCTGTCAATTCACAGTTAGAAATTAAGCATTATATAAATGCAATAAAACTAAATAAAAATGATTGTGGCAAATTGTATACAGGGTGTCCAAAAGTCCTGTTACCCCCTGTTGTTTTTCTTATAATTAATTTTACTTTTCTTAGACTACGGAGGAGCTGAAATAAGCTGTCAGAGATGCATTTCGCCTCATCACTGTATTCATGTTACAGAAGAATTCACAACGAATATGGTGATGGATCATTGTCTGCCATAAAAATGATGGCCCACACACCGATTCTTTGGACGTCTAAATACAGCTAATCACTTGTACTGAATACAATTACGTACTTCTAAATACAATTATCATCATTATTTCACATGGTAGAGTTGTTGGTCAGTGCATTGTAGAAAAAGAACATGGGTAACAGGACTAAGTGAACACTGTGTAGATATCTTTGGTGCTGCTTGTTACTGAATCCCAACTACAATTTGCTAAGTAACAATAATCCTTAACTTGTGAAATCAGGTTTATCGGTGAAGGAATAGAAGTGTGTCCTCAACTGTGGACCTTCCTCTATAAGTGACACTGAGTTTAAATTACTACCATAAATGCAACAAGAAGGTTTTTTTAAGGGGAAAAAAAGCTGTTCAATTGATAATTATTTGTGGACATTGAAACACTGCATTTGATTGTAGAATAACAAGAAATGCATTTGAAGAAATGCAATTATGTCGCAAAAACATACCCATGAAATCAAAATTTTGCATAAAACCTGATCATAACGCAAAACAAATTCATTTGAAATGTAATTCAATACAAAATGCATTTGCATAGCACAAAGCATACCAGCAATACATCGCTATTAGATTGGCAGGAATGTAAACCTATGCATAAAAACAGTGGCAAATGCACCAGTCACTATTCATTGCATTCAGTCAATCAAAATTTATCAATCTTATCCACTGGGTACATGAAATTATTCGTTTTGTTTCTTTGCCTCAAATAAATAAATTAACAAACATTATTCTATTCCATTGATTGTCTTATTAAGCAAGAATTAAATGTTGCATCACTTCTCTTTGTCTAATCTTTGTAGTGTGTGCTTGGGAATTTATATCACATCACGCATAAACCTTCAAGTATACTGGTACAGTATTCATATTTGAATCAATAACAACAACAACAAATTACATTTATATACCACCTTCACATAGTGAGGACTTTCCAAGGTGCTGGACAGTCAGGGATTTAGACCTGAGCAGGCGGATGGGATTTAGAAGGGTGGAGGGCAGAGGGTATGAGGGTGACTGAAAGGGTGGGTGAAAAGGAGGTTCTTGAGATGTGCCTTGAAAGAGGCAAGGGAAGGAGCAAAGTGAAGGGACTGTGGGATGGAGTCTGAAGGCCCAACCGCTGATGGTGGGGTAGGCTGGGCAGGGAACATGCGGAGAGAGTGGACAGATCGATATGGGGGTGATAGAGTCACAGAGGCTGGTGCGGGAGAGGATATGAGCTGCAGAGTTCTGAATGATTTGCAGCTTGTGGAGGGAAGAGTTGGAAAGGCAGGGAGATGGCATAGTCGAGCCTAGACGTAATAAATGTATGGATAAGGTATTCGGCAGCCTGAGGGGAAAGGCAGTGGTGGAATCCGGCAATGTTTCGGAGGTGGGGGAAGGCAGTACGGGCTATGGCACGGATGTGGGATAGAAAGGACAGTTGAGGGTCAAACAAGAGACCCAGGTTCCAGACTGGCTCAGTGAGGTGGAATATGCAACCAAGGATGGTAATGCTCCCAGTGCCTGAGGTGTGGAGGCACTGACAGGAGCCATTCAGAGGGACTCAGTCTTGTTCCAAACTATTATTGTTATATTCAATGTGGTATGTGTGTACATGTTTATGTAGTTTGCATATGTCAAATATATTGCAGTGCTGAGGGGATGCTGCATTACCAGAGGGACCATCTTTTGGATGAGATCTTAAATGGAGGCTACGTCTGCCTGTTCAGGTGAACGTTAAAGATCTCATGACACTATTCGAAAAGAGAAGGGAGTTTCTCTTAGTATCCTGGCTAATAATCCCACAAATAAAATTGATCACTCACTCTCTGGTTGTTTATGGGACATTGCTGTCCACAAAATTGGCTGCCGGGTTTTGCCCACAAAAAAACAGTTCCTATACTTTCCAGTACATCTAGGGTTTTGAGATTTCCTGCTAACATTGAAAGCGCTGTATCAAATGCAAGGATTATTATTATTATATTCAATTCAATTATTATATTCTGTGTGAATGTATGTTTTAGGGTAAAGAAGTAATTTACTCTGAATAATGTGAGTTGAACCTACAGCCGTTCCCTTTAATCACTGCAATACACTCCTGTATTTTAAATATGTTTGAAAATTCAAGCTAACTGCACCTCTAGATGGTGCCACTCTAGATGTCCATTTGTAGCGTATTAACCTTTTAATTATTCAGTATTAAGTCAGGATGCATTAAGGATTGAAAACTATAAGCCCAGGTTCCTCAGTCTTCCTAGAGTTAACTCTCCAGAGTTAAGCACTCCACTCTCAAGGTCTATTTTCACAAGAATCATTTTGAGTGTGGAAGCAATTAAAAATCCAAATATTTTACCTGACTCCCCATAACCTGGACATAGAATGCAATTCAATGCACTGAAAAGATTAAGACGCTTGAAAACATCTATCCTTAAAACGTACATCCTTCCTTTACATTCTCTGGAGTCCCTGATGATGTGTTGCACAGGAGCCATGGTAACTGGTGCAGACCTGCACTGCATGATTTGGTTATGTTTGACATCCTAATGGACTCATTTACATAAAACAAGCTCAAGAGATGTTCAGGATATAGGGTTGGAATACCAATTTTTCACATTTTGAGCAGAATCTGCATGTGGATATTCCAGCAAACACCCTCCTATCTGTGTCTTCAGTCAGCAGTCTGCAATTACAGATGGCAATCACAGTTACCTATCAGGAAAATCAGATCTTCCAAATTGACTGCAGCAATGTCATGATCGACTGTCAGATTATAACAGCCTCGGCACAAATCTGTTTACATTTGTAAAGCTGTGACAGATTTCAGTTTTTAAAAAAGGGAAAGGAAATACAGAACAGCTGTTTTTTGAACAAAAGTCCTACAAATAGCCACAAGGTGAATGATCAACTCATCTGGAGGATTGCTGTCCAGAACACTTCTCTTTCCCAATACTGCAGTGTCAAGGACTGTTTAGCTAGCATCGGAGTGAAGATCTAGAGGCTGACAAGATCTTGGTTAATCCTATTCTAAAGCATAGAGGCAGCTCCGACGTTGAGGTGCTCTCTCAATACCCCACTGGAAGGGCAATACGATGAATAACAGTTTCTGTAAATAATTGACATAGAGTAATACAACTAAACAAATGGTAACAAACTGACCCTTAGAATCAATCTTAGTATCACAATGAAGGTGTTTTTAATCAGCACCATTCTATTAGAGTCATCTTACTTTGTGATGGTGTTTCATATAAAATCAGCACTGTAAAGCACTAACCATTGGTGATTTTACCTGTTGTAATCCCTGTTTTTATTGTATTTTATGGGGGTTAACAAACAATAAAATGTTCTCAGACAAGACACAAGTTATTCCACTACAATAACTTGCATTAACAAAGTGCCCTTCACGTAGAATAATGTCACTACACAATTTATCTGTATTTGCTGCTACAAATACGCAAAAGATAGCAAACAAAGGCAGGAAAAGTGTAAATTATATGGAGTAGGGCTATTTGGAGATCACAAGATGGCAATGCAATCATAGGAGTCAATTGTTGCCATCAACTCCAAGGGCTTCAGTTGTTTGAGTCAATACAACTTGATAACTGTGTTAATTTCAATGAGGAAGCTTTTGTTATTATTTACAACAGATGTATGTATAATAAAAATAAGAGAAGGCCCATGAATAACCTGTCTATTTTAACATTTCTGTGTCATGTGACATTTATGGACTAAGGCAGAATTCTTTAATGTACTGTGCGTTTCATTGTTCTGATAGTTTATAATTCTGTCAGTCTCTTTTGTGAACTAAATTGAACGTTTACAAGATTAAGTCCTTCAGTACATTTTCAAGAAGTAAACAAAGGTTGTACTTTAGAGATACAATACCGTCATGTAGGCTGGGTTTAATAAACAAATGTCGTGGTTCGTCTTGTAGGACTGCAAAAAGCTGAATAAATGTGAAGACCATTACCCAGAAATAATGTCCCTACTATAATTCCCATAAAGCATTTAAATGTTGCAGCAGGCTGCTGCCACACAATTCTGAGTGCTGAGAAGATATCATCAAATATCTCATTCAGCTCTCATTATTTGACAGCTTCCTTTATCTGTCTGCAATCAGACAAAGTTTAGAGCACTGAAAGAGGCCATTCAGTTATCATTTCCCCACTGGAGCCATCTACTCTGATTCCATTCACCGCAGACCTTCAACATAAATTTTCCATAAACAATATGAGAACGAACCGATGGGCAATTCAATTCAAACCTGTGTAGCAGTAATGTTTCTAGGCCTGTTAGTGCCACTGAAGATTGAATAGTCGTAGCAAGGTAGCAGCAGATTCTGCCTGTTAACTTTGTGTCTTTACATCAAAGTCATTTGATGTGCAACCATTGCATCCTAACGGAAAGCTTCTGATTGTTAATCCTGAGTGTATGAGTACCTAAAAAATGAAACACCTATATTTCAATTTCTCAAAATTCATATTTATTACAGTCTTTATTCACTCTATACAGCTAACACAAAGCAGGTTCTTATAGATCTCTAAAATGCAACTCTTATAGAGTTTCTTTTTAGAGATCTATCCCAGCAGAACAGATGGAACACAATTCAAAATTACACACTCAGTCTTTTTAGTTGTTGTAGCTGAGGTATTATATAATTACACCAGGAATACACCACTTGTACTGTACTGATAACGATAGGTCATAAACCTGAAACGTTAACTAATTTCCTCTCTCCATGGATGCTGCCTGACCTGCTGTGTGTTCCCAGCGCATTCTGTGTGTATACCAGATTTCCAGCATCTGCAGTACTTTGCCTTTTGATTATACTGTTTGCTCTTGGCATGGTCAGATAAATCCATTATGGTTTTATCATGAGACGAGGTACAAGTAATAAACCTCTAATACACCACTGTAATTCTTTACATTCAAGAGAAACAAGAAGTAGTGATTTCAGTCTGCTTTAGTTCCACAAATGAAATAAATATTTTACATGGTTCATTAGAAAGGCACAGAAGGATGGCCAAGAAGAACAGTTCAATTTGCAGAAATCTGCCAGATATTGATCTTATAAAATAATATACTGCTTAAGGGCTACTATGTTTGACACATCAGTATACTCTCTTGCAGTTCAGTGGCTACAACCTTGGCTTCTTGGCGTGCTTTGTGTCATAAACAGAGAACCTATATATTAGAACTGTCACAGATTCATATCCTGCTGACAAGGCAGAGCCATCAGATACAGAAGGTTCGATAATAATAACCCTTACTTTTGATATAGAGCTGTCGTTGAAATGTCTCAAAGTGCTTCACAGGATTTGCTGTGACGTGTAGTGACTGCGTATTTGTAGTCAAACATAACAGCCAACAGCTAAGGGAATTCAAATTCAGAATTTTCCTTTACATTTGAGCTGACTCAATGGACCTTTCACAGGTTTACCCTTATGCAAAACAAGATACTCGGGAGTCAAAAAATTCCCAACCAGTTTCGTAACAGGACCAATAGTGGTCGCATGACTGATCATATGACTGGCACTCTTACCACACCCGCATAAAAGTTGGTCAGCTCCACCAGAGCACAGCGTGCTTCAAATCCTGTCATTGCTCAGAAACAACACTTTTACACTTATACAGCACTTTGGGAGGACATCTCAGAGCCCTTGTAGAATCAGTGAAAACCCTGGTCAGTCCAGGAATTTGGGGCATCATCACGATGTGAAAGACATTATATAAATGTAAATTTGTTCAATTTGCTTCATCTAACATGCATACTTGTGCACATACTTGAATATCACTGAACAAATTTACTTGCTGTTCACTTCTCCATCTCCTACAGTTAAAAAATGAATGCTTGAGTTTGGCACATAACAGACCTGGCTTCACATCCCTCTGTCCGTGGGTGCAGAAGGATAGTCACTAACTGGTCATTTGATATTACTTAAGTGCAGGTTTGAGGCCTCACTAGGTAAATTGCAACTACCGGGTGCTCTCTGGGAGCTTCCTGTTGAGTAGCACAACTCAGCATGAAATTTGTGAAAGTACTGCCACCAAGAGATGCCATATGGATAGTTGGTATGGAAACACAGTTCTGCTCCATTGCGAGGATACTCTTCTGAGTTTAAAACCACTGCACATAATAATAATAATATTGTGCAGAAGGTACTTTATTCTATCTTACCCATGCAGCTCCCAAGCCAGGAATAATGACACTGACATTGGCTTGAAGCCGGAAATTATGATTTCATTTCCCAGCACTGTTTTCACTTCATCATAATGAGCACAAAAATAAATAGCACTGTCAGTCCAACAACTTAATCAGTTAAAAATTGCGCTACAAGCCAAACAGATGTCTGGTTCAGGTTCAAGATTGCAACATTATGGAAAATTATGTATGTTTTGAGCAATTGAAAGCAGACTCCAGTTACAACATGTTGGATTAAGTTGAGGTATGCATTTGATAGCTTTTAGCACACTCAAATTTCCTTAATCCTTCAACTTTTCACTTATGTGAATACAAATCGTAGATTTCATAGACGTGGTCAAACAGGTACCTGACACATGCGGAAAGCCATTACTTTACTTAAGAGTATCCAAACCAGACTGACAATTCCACATTTGCATGCCACCTACATGTGGAAATTTCCACATACGTATGCCACCTACAAGTCTCCCGAGAGGGACACATCCTGCTTCCCTAATTCCAGAGAGTATTTGCCGCAGGTAGGGCATAGAGCCAATTGTCTGGTAAGTTTTGAACTGCTTGTCCAGCTAAGACCACCCTAGCCATTAGGGCGTTGGCTTGCAGGGGTAACAGGAACTGAGTGGGAAGAATCCCTGCTCCCAGTTTCTGCTCTTACAAAAACAAGAAGATGAACTGTTACTGTCTGTAATACTTACCCATGTAGGGCTTGGTCCCAGCCATGGATGTAGCTTTTTCTGAATCCCCCACAATTGTTGCTACGTTGAAGTCAGTAATGTGTACATGTCCTTCAAAACAAAGTATAAATTTTAATTAATAATAAGATTCCTGCTTTGAAATATGGTGCAAGTCGGACGCGAGGGGGGCGAAAATCATCCATGGGTTATGTAGCTTATTAATTAAGAGCAATATTGCATTAGGTTATTTTTGAGAAAACGGGAAGATTAGCCAACAATTAGCACTGTAGATAAATGATTGTTGATCAAATGTTGTACGTGGAAAGAAGAGTACATTGGGAGAGATTTATTTTGACAGGTTGAACAATTTGTTCTCAGGATCTAGAGTACAATCCAATACAATTCTCAGGTATTACGCAAACATTGATACTGAATGGCTTACAAGTTTCTGAAAGGGGATATAGAGCTGGTGCAATAATGATGTCTCAATCACAATTTTTAAATCGGCTGCTCTCCGAAGAGTACAGGGATTCTGAGGATTTATGACAAAAAAATGAAAAGAAATGCTTTTGCTTGTATTCCCAGGAATTCTGCAATCACTTTGTTTGCACTTAAATACCATCTGAGGTAATGATGGCCAACCTTTTTGGTCAGCCAACAAAATAAATTTTGTTAAATAAATATTTCTTGATTTATGTCATAAATCAAGAAATGTTTAATCAAGAAAAAAATGGAAACAAAACATTGATTTAAAACAGATTGACTTAGACAAGTGCAAAGGGTAGGGGGCTACTTCTGGCCTGTGGGCCATTGATGGGCCACCACTGATCTAAGATGAGAATCTCTTCCAATAAGGCAATAATGGCTCTTTTACATGAATCAAAACTGGAAAACAATAAGGGGAATTATGGTCCAGTTTAAATTATTTTGAACTAGGGGTTTGAGAATCCTATTTGCCTTACTTGTACCATCTGCCTTTTAAAGTATTCGAAAAAAGAAGGGAGGTTTCCCGGTGTCCTGGCCAACAATGTCCTAAATTTAGAAAACGGTCATTCACTTTATGGTTTTTGTGATATACTTTGGTGGCCAATTGGTTGCTGTATTTGTCTATAAATACAGTCACTGCACTCTACAGTAAAATTCTGTGAAGCACTTTGACGATGTCTCGATCATGTGATAGGGTGCTATATATTAAATGTAAGGATTATTATCATAGAAAGATACCATTATGCAGCATCACCAAGTTACCCAACTCAAAAGATTTCAATGAAATTTTAAAGGAAAAGTGGTTCATAGTTTCATAGACTCCCAGAAACTACAGCTCAGAAACAAACCATTCAGCCCTTCCAGTCTGGCCGTGTTTATACTCCATATGAGTGCCTATACTAGATCCTATCTCTAGTCCCAAATCCCTGCCTTTTCCCCATATTCCTCAACTTTATTCTCCTTCAACCATGTGTCAGTCTTCTTTTGGGGAATGGAGCTATTGGGTTGTTGCCCCAATGACTGTGGCAGAGAATTCCACACTCCCACCACTCTGTGTGAAAAAGTTCCTCCTAATCTCCGTTCTGGACTTCCCAGTTATGATTTTAAAACTATTTAATTCTTCCTGTTGATTAGTTCAACACGATTTTTGTATATTCATTAAGAGTTAACAGGCATTGTGAAAATAAAACACGCTGTAAGGTTCGCCATAATGAGACTTTACCCTATACAGGTGGTGTGAACTATAGATCTTTTATTATCATCTGCAATTCAAAGGTTAATGCTTTAACACATACATTATTTTAACGTTAAGTTAACATTAAATCAGTAAGATTCAACTAAACCAATATTACCCGATTCCATTGGGGAAGTCACCAGCTGCCTCACAACTATTCCTCCTACGATGCTTCCAACTATTCCAAAGTTACATCTTTCTCTGATGTGTTTCTAAGTCCATCTCCCCTTATCACAGAGATAGCCCCACCCTTTGCAAGCTTCTAGTGACCTTGAGCAGGCTGCTTTGCAGAGAGAGAGATATGGACAGCTTTTTGGGAGGATTCTGTCATCTCCCTGTTTCTTAGCCATATTAATAAAATATAATCTGCAGAATTATCTTTAACCCAAACGTGAATTTGTTATAGGAAAACCTCTTCAACTACCTCATCATTAACACAACACTTAATTAAAACATGATTGTTATGGAACATGAATTTGGTATGGAGAACATCTTCAATGACCTTCAATATATCTTTACCTTTGCTACTGCTAATTGGCACATTTATTATTATTATTGGCACATTGGATTATTATTTAACCTCTCAGGGGCTCTAAATTATGTGTTCTAAAAGTATATTAATTAAAAAACTTTAAAAAGAGTAAGCATCACAAATACACTGCTGCTAACATTGTTGGATTATTTTGCAATACTGTAAGATTGAAGGAACATTGCTTATCCTTTATTGGATTCTTCTTCTAATGTTCTGCCCCAGAGACATGCGCTTAAAGAAATCCAGTTATATTAAAGGCTGAGGCATTGCCAAAGGGGATTCAAATCTAAACCAGGACCATTATATTTAATTAAAGGTCACTTGCTGGAAACTACATTGTCATTTGTTTATTTTAAAAAGAAAATAACATTCTATTTTTATTCTTAAACTAATCAAATGTGTGTTTCTCCCATTTCCCTTCTGACAGAATCACTCACAAAAAATAACAGTGTGCTTGTCACTTATTGGCTTTTTAATTTATTTTTTAAACATTGAGCAGCGCTGAATCTAATTTTGATTCACTGCTACCTCAGTTATTTAAGGCAGACCCTAAAACATATCAAGAATTTGTATATTTTAAGAAATTCTTGTCATTCATATCTTGAAACAAATTTTAATCTTGAATACAATTGTTACCTCCTTGCTGTCAGGTGTCTCCATAGGTCTTGCTTCAATTGTATTGTGAAGCTCTGTATCTATCTCACATTTTGAATTTTAGTCCACTTTCGACCACAACAATTTACATTTCTATAGCACCTTTCATGTCAGATGGATGGACATCTCAAAGCGCTTCACACAGCTTCACATTTGCATACAGCAAACTCACACTACTTGTTTGTCTCAGGTCTGATACAAGGTAATAGCACTCTAGCATTCCAAAGTGCTTCATACAGGAACCTGAATGAGAATTGGTGAAATTCATCCAATTCACCTATCACCACAGGGAGTGGAGCTGGTTAATATAGTTTCTATTAGAAATGGTGACTGCAGCATCTTTCACTTTTACAGCATGCAACTTCAAACTGCAATTTTTAATCAGAAGTCATTCAAATGTGCAAGGCAACCAAAAAATGTTGTAATAAGCATTACATTTGATATAGCTTTGATGTTGGGAGAATGTCTCAACCGCTGAGCGGAGGGAGCAGACAGGTTGATATGGTGTTAGCAGGTCACAGAGGTAGGAAGGGGCAAGGCCATGGAGAGCCATGAGAGCAAGGATGAGGATTTTGAACTCTATCCTCTGAGGGATGGGGAGCCAATGGAGCTGGTCAAGGGTGGAGTTGATAGTCACAAAGCCCTTTGCGAAAGAGGACACAAGCTGCAGAGTTTTGAATGATCTGCAGCTTGTGGAGGGAAGAGTTAGGAAGGCAGGGAGTTGGCTTAGTTAAGCCTAGATGTAGTAAATGTATGGAAAAGGTTTTCGGCGGCCTGAGGGTAGAGGCAGTGATGAGACCAGGTGATGTTTCGGAGGTGGGGGAAGGCAGAGCGGGTCATAGCATGGATGTGGGGTAGAAAAATCATTTGAGGGTCAAACAAGATGCCAAGGTTCCGGATTTGCTCAGTGAGGTGGAATGTGCATCCGTGGATGTTGATGCTGCCAGTGCCTGAGATGTGGAAATGCTGATGGGAGACAATCGGGGAGGCCCTCAGTCACAACCTTTTGACTACCAAATGTGCCGAGTTGACATTGGTCTTTTGGTCTGACTGCCAATATTTCCTTGAGTCACATACAATTCTTCTTTCCTTTTTCCCTCTTTCCTGCACTTCTAAGTGAGCGAAACCAGCGAGCTCCATAAGAAGCTGGGTATTATTTGCACCCAAAATTCAAGGCAAAAAGGCTCCATTAAAACATATTCAAGGTGTCAGCCTGCCTCGGATGGTAGCAATTTCACCTCTGAGTCAGAAGCTTAGGGGTTTAACCCCACATCGGGAGTTTGAACTCCCAGTTAAACTAAATATAGTGCTGGGGGTGTGCTGCATTGTTGGTGGAGCAGTATCATTCTTTGGATCTGATGTTAAACTGAGGGGATAATGTTAGAAGTGTTATGAAGACATTTTAGATCAGGGAGGTGTATTATACCTATATCATGTTCAAAATAACAAGTATTCCCCAGCAACTCTATTGCCATGGCAACAAGGACTGAACAGCAGTGTTTTTTTCTGATTGCATCTTGTCCGGCATGATTCTGCCAGTGTATAGACCATAATAGTAATTGATGGTAAGATTGAAATAATTTCTTTCCCCACTCTCACCCCCAGGTAAAATATATTTTGTAATCTTTCAAACCCTGTTATATTTCCTTTTCCATTTATGAACAGACTTATGTGATACCTGTTGGATACAGGCAAACCCAATACCAGGACACATGTGCCCTTATTTAGTCAGATGTGACTCTTGAATAGGTGTTGAATCTACTCTACTGGCTCTCTGATGTATATCTTCCATTTTCACATCACAAGAACCCACTGAACCACTGTAAACTAATGAACTCACACCAAGTGACATGAGTGGTGCATCCTTCACAAAGCGTGCAGCCAAGTGATGTCAGCAGCGATTTGATGACCTCAAAGTGGGCCTTTTTTTCTTTGCATCAATAATTCATGGTGGGGGGAGATTGAGCTAATGGATCAGATCATTGTCTTATAATGGGGTTGCCCTGGACATTGTTGCATCCATTAACTCCAATTTCTGATGTTTCACTTTCATAAAAATGCCTGGGATAAACATACAGGAGCACTTGGGAGATGTTAATGCTCCACCTACATAATGAGGTGTAAAGCTTCAGAATTCTGGTAGAAAAGATACCAGCTATGAATAATGTCTGACCATCTTTTTCATCTATGGGAATATCAATACAATTTCCTTCCTGAACATCTTCGTTGACTCCTACTTCTTCTCCAAACAAAACAATCAACATTGTTTTAAGTTTTAAGATAGCTTCCTTTTGAGTATATTTGTGAATATTTTATTTACTATTACTCTTACGATAAAATTTTAAATGACAGCTGACCTTTGCACTCATAATGGTCCATATCAAATGTTTCGCCTCAGGAGAATTCAACCTGCAACATGATCTTATTACCTCAAAGGAAGTGTATTCTTTCAATGAATCCCATCCCTATTTTCTTCAGTATGATTCTGGAGCATTTCAGTCTGATTCTTAATGTCAACATGATTAACCTCTCCCTGTCATAAGGTACTGTTCCTTCCCCCCTCAAAACAGCCATTATCACCCCCACCTTGAAGAAACCTTCCCTTGACCCATCACAGCTGTCTAGCTACCGGCCCATCTCAAACCTCTCTCTCCTATCCAAGGTCCTTGAGAGAGCTGTTGCCTCCCAGCTTCACTCTTTCCTCTCCTCTCACTCCTTCCATGAATCCCTCCAATCAGGTTTCCGTGCTGCCCACAGCACGGTCAAGGTCTGCTCTGGTCAAGGTCACAAACGACATCCTGACCATGTGCGACCAGGGCTCCCTCTGCCTCCTCGTCCTCCTCGACTTCTCCGCTGCCTTTGACACCGTGGACCATTCAATCCTCCTCCACCGCCTCTCCTCCCACCTCAACCTTCAAGGTTCTGTCCTTGATTGGTTCAGGTCCTACCTTTCACACCACCTCCACTTCGTCGCAGAAAATGGCTTCTCTTCTAGCCCCTGCACTGTCTCGCGTGGTGTTCCTCAGAGCTCTTTCCTCGGTCCCCTCCTTTTCACCCTCTACATGATCCCCCTTGGTGAAGTCATCCGCAGACACGGGGAAAATTTCCACATGAACGCGGATGACACCCAACTTTATCTCTGCCTCCACCCTCAACTACAGGACTACTGGCGCCCTGACCGACTGCCTGTCCGACATCAAGTCCTGGATGAGGGACAACTTTCTCCAACTCAACGTCAGCAAGACCGAGGCACTCCTGATTGGCTCGCGCCAGCGCCTCCGCACTTCGGGCACTGGCAGGATCAGCATCCATGGCTGCACACTCAACCTCACGAAGCTAGTCAGGAACCTGGGTGTCTTGTTTGACCCTGAACTGTCCTTTCTCCCCGTGACTGGCACCTCCTACTACCACCTCCGCAACATTGCCAGACTCTGCCACTGCCTCACCCCTCAGGCTGCCGAAACCCTTATCCATGCATTCGTCACATCAAGGCTCGATTACGGAAACTCCCTCCTCATCAGCCTTCCCAACTCTTCCCTTCACAAGCTGCAGATCAACCAAAACTCTGCAGCTCGTGTATTCTCACGCACCAGGCTCCGTGACCCCATCACTCCCACCCTCGCCCGACTCCACTGGCTCCCCATCCCCCAGAGGATCGAGTTTAAGATCCTTGTCCTCAATTTCAAGGCCATCCACTCTCTGACCTGCTGAATCCCTACCAACCTGCCCGTTCCCTCCGTTCAGCGGGCTCCGGCCTGCTCCATATCTCCCGCCCGACCCACCCTACCATCGGTGGTCGGGCTTTCAGCCTCTCTGTCCCCACATTCTGGAACTCCATCCCACGGTCCCTTCGCCTCGCTTCTTCCCTTGTCTCCTTCAAGGCCGGTCTCAAGACCCTTCTCTTCGATCGTGCTTTTGGTCGCCTTCCCACCTCTCTGTCTTCCCTCACCCCTACTCCACCTCTCCCCCATGCTCAGGCCCCAACACCCGACTGTTCAGCACTTTGAGATGTCCTCCCGACGTGAAAGGCGCTCTACAAATGTAATTTTGCTGCTGTTGTTGTTGGAACACAATTTTAATCCACAGACTATCTCAATTAATACTTAGTTGAACAAGAGGTTTCATTCAAGTAGAGACTTTGGGGCCTAACAAGTGTGTCAAATTTTTGGAACTTGCACTCCCTGACTTTGGCTCAATGATTTGGCCCAAACTCACTCTTCAGCTCCCAATTGTGGTAAATTTGATCATCTAAAAATAAGATATCTTCTTAATTCAGCTGGTATCCTGTCACACCAACAAAAGGAACATTCAAATAATGCCATTGAGTTCATATAAATGTAGTTGTTTTCTCATTCTTGCTAAGGTGTTAACTAGCCACAGTTTTCAACACCGTGTTTATTAACATCATATTAATTAACACGTCGAAAGTCACAATTTTCACTTCAGTTAGGATCGCAAAGTAAGGGCCCACCTTTTATTCTGCTTGGGAGAGAGCTTACATGTGGGGGGGTTCTTTACAGTAAATATGGAATAGCAAATCATGGTTCATTGTGGTGTTCTGTGGTGTGAGTGTGGTGTTAAGCACTCTGAGATGTTGCCCGGCATGAAGGGTTTTATAAATGCAAGTTGTTGTTGTGTGGAGGCAGTGTGGTCTCTGTTTGATAAGAGACTTACTGATTTTTTAAAAAAGCAGAAATATAAACACCAACGTTTTCTTGCTCACTATCTCATTCTGACTTTCTCTTGGAAGCGGCGAATACGGTATTGGTGGAATGCAGTGAAGCCAAGGAGAGCCTGCGTCTGTTGTAAATCAGAATGCAGTAGTGAGACTATCTATCAATAATCTATTAGGCTGAGTGTAGATTGTGTAGAGATTACTGGGCCTGCAGGGAAACTGCTTGGGAAACACGTGCTATGTCATGTAAAGAGTGAACTACCTGCTGAGCTATAATGTTCATGTATTTATAAACTGTTCCAGCTGCTATGACTGAGAACTGTACGCAATTTGAACCTGTGAAGAGAGTTATGCTGAGCACGAGTGCTAAAGAAATATCATAGCCATCAGGTTCCTGTTTACAATGCTGGACCATTAGTGGATGGAGCTGCAGCTTATGAACAAGTAGCTGGTTGAATCCTAGTAGCTGGGTTTGCTGGTCTCTGCTAGGGCTACAGATTAAAATCCCAGGGTTAGGTTAGCAAGGTTAAAATTAGTTGGGTTTACTGGTCGTAGACCCTCTTCAGTCCCCTTTACTAGATATGTGTATGTGTGTGGCTGCCAGGTGGGGAGAGGTCAGGCTCAGCTATGACACCCTTTAGTGGTCTGCTGACACTCACTGCCAAAGGCTCATATATAAACAAACTACTCCTGTAGACCTGTATCATAGCATTAAGAGGCAAAGCACCAGGAACAGATTCATATACCAAAGGGGAAAAATATTTTTTCCACAAAGTGCTCAAAATCTGGCATTTTAGGTTCAACTAACACACAGTCAGTTAAAGGAACAAGCACCACAAAAACTGTGAAGCATGCTTTTTAAAAAATGCAGTCAACTAACAATTTTTATTTACAATGTATAAAAAACAGAACGTGGTGGAGATATATTTAGATCTGTATTTGAAGAGACATTCATGCAGTAGAAACATACAAAAATTGCATTTGTGGAATTTACAATGCTTCATTGGAGTCCTGTGGCTCAGTGGTCAGAGCACTCGCTTTGCAAGTGAGAGACCTGAGTTCAATTCCAGGCAGGGCGAAACCTTGGGCAAGTTTCCTTACTCCACACGTCTAATAATAATCCCTCCAAAACTAAAAACAATAATAAATTGGTCATTTTCAATCTACGACTGTTTGTGGGACATTGCTGTGCGCAATTGGCTGCCGCGTTTGCCCACAAATATACAGTCAATTCACTTTTCAGTGGATTCTGTGAAGCGCTTTGGGACATCCTCCCGACGTGAAAAGCGCTATATCAAATGCAAGGATTATTATTATTATTATAATCTTTAACAATACACAAGCATTAGCAGACTGAATTGGTAGAGGATTTTTAAAAATAAATTGTTGATATTGATTTCAGGGTCTTTTTTAGAGGATTTTTTTTAATGGTAACTTACCATGTTCATCAAGAAGAATATTATCAGGTTTGATGTCCCTAGAACACAAAAGGTAGAAATAGAAACTGATATTATTTTCAATGGAAACCAAACTTCTCAATCCTATCTTTCAATAAACAATGTAGCATTCACTGCGTTACATTCATTTAAATTAACTTATGCGAAACATAGTAATCTAACCTGCGACTTTCACCAAACAAATGGGTAGAACTTAATTATACTTCTGTGTTGCTGCAAAACTTCCAGAGAAGTTGATCATCATTATGTCAGTTACTTCTGAAACTGTACTTCAAATATTTCTGATACAACTTCAAATTTTTCTTTGCTCAATAAAAAACAGAGGCATTAGGGGATATGGGGATAGGGCAGGTAATTAGAGTTAAGTCAAAAGATCAGCCATGATCATATCGAATGGCGGGGCAGGCTCGAGGGGCCGAATGGCCTACTCCTGCTCCTAATTCTTATGTTCTTATGTTCTTAATGCAAAATAAAATCTTCTATTTTTCTTATGTACAGTATTTGTACTCATGTCAAGTGATCCCATAACCTGATGTCAACAACAAAATTGATTGATAATATTACTGTGAGTGCCTGCTTTATAATCATTTATGAATAGCACAAATTACAAGAAACTCAAAACAGGGCCTTGAGGAACTCCCATCAGTTACTGCCTCCTAGACAACACCTTGTCCATTTATTATTCTTTTCTTTTTCTAATACCAAGCCATTTTGTTGTCCAGCCAGTTATTTATTCAAAATCCACATAACTTTTAATCTTTTTCGAAATCGCCGGGACCAAGGCTGTGGCAAATACTTTCTGGAAATCTGTGTTATGGTTTCCTGAAAGCCACTGTGCACTAATTTGACCATCAAAGAATGGATTAAATTCATGAGAGATGAATCATTGTTTCCACAATATTCTCTGTGATCTCATGCGTCTCTGGATAAGCACTGATGGTTTCTCATATCAATGTTAGCGAATGTGCAGGTGGGATGCATGGATACTCTTAAGCATTGTGATGGGTTCCGGCATATGTCAGACCACCCCCCCAAAAAAAATGTTAGCAATACTGACTCATTTCTTGCTTCTTTATTAAACAAATTAATTATACAAGACACTCCTCGGGAACAGTCCTGTGTTTTCGGAACTGCTGAAAATACTGGAACCACGCAGTCCTGCAGATAGCTATCCGAGCCAGACAGATACCGAAAGCACTCGGGTCGACTTGGGTCATGAATCAGGTAGTTTATTATTACATAATATAGTTCACTGAATTATAAATCACATAATACGGTTCAATCATCTGCACCGCCTCTTATAACTCCCTCTCACTCATGCTTTCCTTCCCATGTTCAGCTACTCACAGCCGCAGAGCCTTCTCCACAATCCCGTGCCTACCATATGGCTGGGCAACAGACGTCCTTCATTCTCCTGGCCTAATAGGGCCAGAGACCTCCTTCCCGCAGCCCAAGAGACAGAGTCGCCTGAGGATTTAGTCAGCGCTATTACATGGCCCAAGCTCGGCTCCAATTCTTTCCACTGCAAAACCCTTTCTGAAGTGATTTCACGCTTTTGTTGGTCACCACATTGCGAGACAGTCTGTTACAATACTAACCAGATGCTCATTGATTTCCTCACTCATTTCTTTAAATCTCTCATTCAGATATTTAATAATTTGTGTTCCTCTATAATATACAAATATGTAATTTTATACAGACAGGAGTTAGTGCTATATGAGGAATTAATTTATTCTTACTCATTACTGACTTCCTATGAGATAATACTGCAAAGCTTCTCTCTTAAATGAACTATCTAATCTGTAGCATGCCACCTATTTCATGCAAAATAAAGTGTTGATGCCTCTTCACTCTTTGTCCTCTTTCTTCACTGAATGCTTCATTTATTCTGAACCAACAAATGATTTCCATTTTTAACTATTTTTTGATTCCTATTGCAGGGAAACTTCATTAGAGTGCAGTCAGCTGTTTCCAATGTCTTACAATGTCAAAGTGCAAGAATAATGGCCAACATCTGGATTGTCAGGTCACTGTTGACTTCACTTTCTCCCTGAAGTGATGTCGACAATGCTTCCTGGGCATAACTTGCAAAGCTGAAGAAGTGAGAAGACAACCGGTTTGTGTCAGAAGCCTAATATCTTTCAAAATAATCGTTCTTCGAATTTACAATATTCTTGATCACTCGGTCATGTAGATAGCTCCACTTTTTTGCGTTTTTTTGTGGTTATGCATGGGAAGATACAGACGGTCCCAATGTCATTAATAAATAATAATAATGATCCTTACATTTGGTATAGTGCCTTTCACCTTGGAAGGACGATCTCAAAACACTTCACAGGATATTCTGTAAAGTGGAGAGACTATGTTTTGTGGGTGAACTGGTCTTGTCTCGAAAAGGTTTTTACCTTTCATCTGTCCTCTTAGTCCCAAGTGCCAGTTCCAACACAAATGACCCTACTGTCATCCTCAGGGAGCCAAAGTCTGATCATCCAACAATCAATATTAATATTAATAATATCAATAATAATAACAATAATCCGTACGTATGATGTAGAGCCTGTTATGTTAGGAGGATTTCTCAAAACACTTCACTTCTGTGAGGAAAAAATCACAGGATATTTTCTCATATAATTTAAAAAAAGCATAAAGCCCAGTTAATTATCTTTTGTGACATAAAATAAAACAAAATTGTAACCAAACTCTAGCCGCGAAGTCCAGTTTTAGACGCTTAATCCATTTTTTTGATCAGGCTGAGTGAGTATTTCACACAAAATTAGTTTTGCACAAAAGGCCTCACAACACTAAAAGCACATTTCTTTTGTGAGTTATTTTCCCAATCTACAGCACTTCTACCACCTGCTGTTGTTTCTACTCTGTTGCAGCTGTTATGTCACGTAAGATTCTTCTGCATGACTTAACAGGTCTATTTTCTACAATCTACTCAACTTATGTCCACCACAGCTAAAGTTACACCAGGCTTACACGCAATTGCCATGAAAACTAGCTTTAAGGTGGGAGGGAATGTCTGATTTCATAGATAAGGTAATGAAAGAATAGCACATTATGGTATTCCTCTTACTACAGAATTGCATCTCCATACACAATTGATACACTTTATACTTAGTTCATTAAAATAGCACTAGCAAATGCAACCCTCTTCTGATTTAGCTGATGAAAGAGTTTTTTGGGGGGAGGAGGGTCTCTAAAAATCGATGAAGAATTACGCTGTTTGGAATGAGGGAATGCAGTTATACTCTTGCTCTGAAACAATCCAACAATTTTAAACTTAATAGTGGAAGGCAACATCAATTCCCAATATATAGTGTTGGCCCATAAATTACACAGTCAATCACTTTACACTATAACCTGTGAAGTGCTTGGAGACGTTTTAATGATGTGATAAGGCTCTATATCAAATGCAAGGAATATTATTATTATTATTATTATTATTATTATTATTAGGTAGGTAGGTAGGTAGGTACGTATTTGGATTTTGGTGGAAGCCACATCCCACGTTTCGGATTTTCCTCTTTTTTGATCAGGTAAACCACAAAAGTAGGGTCTAAACATTTAAAATTATGCACCTATAGCCAATCCTGTAAGGACATAGAGCCCATTTGAGAAGTTTCCATCACGGAAATCTCTAGGGAAACTTCTTAGAAAAAAATTCCTGTCAATCAAAAATATCATGTGACATCCCACAGTTCAGTTAAGTTGCAAATACAGCCATTCCTTTGCGACCATTGACAGAACTCTGAAAGCCACTGAGCAACATCCACTTGCAATAAGTGAAGACCTGCGCAGTGTCCAGCTCTCAGCTTTTAAAGCATTCTAATTCATAAAGATCTACAGCTTTTGGTTTGCGGCAGGGACAGACCTTCTGCCAGTGGCTAACCTGGCGAGTGGGAGAGCTTCTGAATTCGGCAGATTGGAACCAATGCTGATAACCAGGGGGCTACTGTCTTAGACTGGAGCTGCAGCACCTCCCTCACTATATACAAGTAATTTGTTGCTATAGGAAAGACCAAGCGAGTGTGAAAGACAGTGTGCAAGAGACAGAGGGAGGAAAGACTCACAAAGGAAAGTTGACAAGAGGAAGACAGACAGAGTGACAGACACAGAGGCAGAGTGAGAAACGCAGAGACAACAAACTCACAGGGAGAAGGCACAGGGATACAGAGCAGACAGAGACAGAAAGTGAAGGAGAGCAAGGCAGAAAGAGAAATAGAGACAAACAGGAGACAGAAGCTCATTTGAAAACATCACGTATACTTATTCTTGATGCCAAAAGCTTGCTCCTACAGACCTTAGGACCTTACAGCTCCTAAATTCCTCTCCTTCCCTATTGCCAATCCTGGGATGGATTGCCTCACTAGTTACACATCAAATTTTAAACATTGGTTAACTTTACAATACAAAACAGGAAAATGAAAACAATGCTCCAAGTAGAAGATCAGCAGTTGACAGACACACAATGGGTGAACAAAAGTGATCAAAACAACATAAAACTGCATAAACAGTTTAATGTATTCACCATTCTTTGTATCACCATCAAAAGTGATCGCTGTGGAATTTAATAATACCTTAGACGATTTGATCCAAAAGAAGTAACACTGTTGCCAAGTAGGTTAGTTTCAGGCAGTACATTATATGCTCAAAGGAACTTCAAGTTATCTGAATTGGAATTATATAACTTGTAAAGCACTATTCTGTTCATTTTAAATAATTACCTAACTATCTCTAATCTATATATTTGGAAAGATGTATTTAAAAAAGAATAGCTCAATGAAGAACCGCTTTAAAAGCCCACAAGTAATATCTGTCTGCCGAAGCCTCTCAGTTATTCATGTAATTCACAAATATGTTGTAACGTAATGCTCGTTTTCCATGGAGACCAGGGGTATGTTGGATTTCTTTCAATGAATATCTGCTTAAGAGAGAGGAAAAAATCCTATAATACTGTTTACTTTCCCCAGCGGTATTAAGCTGGCAGAGTTGTCTGCATTTGGCTCCAAAGTTAGCAGATAAACAACTCGTGGATTTTAATTGAGGCTGATCACAAATGTTCTCACCCTTGTTTAAAATGTATGTGTATCTTGATACATAACATAACAAACAGGAGCAGAAGTAGGCCATTCGGCCCTTCGAGCCTGCCCCGCCATTCAATCGTGGCTCATCTTCTAATCTAACTCCAGCTAATAACCTGACCCTGCCTTATCCCCATATACCTTAATCCCTTTTGCAATAAGAAATCTATCTATCTCAGTCTTGAATATGTTCAAGGACTGAGCGTCAACAGCACTTTGGGGTAGTGAGTTCCATACATTCACCACCCTTTGAGTGAAGAAGTTCTTCCTCAACTCAGTCTGAAAGGGCTGGCCTCTGATTTTAACGTTGTGACCCCCTGGTTTTATTTTCTCCAACCAGGGGAAACAATCTCCCACTATCTACTCTATCATGCCCTTTGATGATCTTACAGGTTTCCATAAGATCCCCTCTAATTCTTCTATATTCTAGAGAATATAGGCCCAAATTGGTCAGCCTTTCCTCATAACTCATACCCTTCATCCCTGGTACTAACCTAGTAAATCTACGCTGCACCCCCTCCAAGGCAAGTACATCCTTCCTTAAATAAGGAGACCAAAACTGCACACAGTATTCCAGGTGTGGTCTCACCAGGGCCCTATACAGTTGCAGCAAGACTTCCCTACTCTTATACTCTAATCCTTTCATAATGAATGCTAACATCCCATTAGCCTTCCTAATTGCTGCTGCACCTGTAGACTAACTTTCTGTGATTGGTGTACAAGGGCACCCAAGTCCCTCTGGACGCTGACACATTCCAATCTCTCCCCTTCTAAAAAATAACCCGCTCTACTGTTTTTGCTACCTAGGTGGATGACTTCATACTTCCCTACATTATACTTCATCTGCCACCTACCTGCCCAATCACCTAACCTATCTATGTTACGCTGCATTTTTTTAATGTCGTCCTCTGTGTTGACACTTCCTCCTAGTTTTGTGTCATCTGCGAATTTAGATATATTAACTTCGATGTCCTTATCTAGATTGTTGTTAACTTCGATGTCCTCATCTAGATCGTTGGATACAACTCCATTTGGTAGCAACCACCAGCCACACAAGACTGACTGCTTTCCTCTGAGGCCATGCCATCCAAGCTCCATAAATATGTTCGATAGGAGACCATCCAACTTATTTTTGACATGAAGATTTAGATGTTACAATAATAATCCTTGCATTTGATATAGTGTCTTATCACATCTTTGAGACATCTCAAAGCGCTTCACAGAATATACTGTAAAGTGAATTGATTGTATGTTTTGTGGGCGAATGGCACCAGCCAATTACGCACAGCAATGTCCCACAAACAGTCATGGATTGAAACTAGACAGATAAACGGCAGGGATGTGCAGAAAAGGCAGGTAAATGGGACTGAATGAATTGTCCTTTCACAGTCAGCAAATACATAATGGACTAAATGGCCTTATTCTGTGCTGTAAATTTCTATGGTTCTAAGTTAACATTACATTTTCTGATCATATCTTTGAAGGAACCTCAATGTTATATGAAAGCAATTCAGCAAAAACTGTGCTCACTTATAGGTCTCTCCTCTACCTTGTCTATTCCAGTAAAAATAAGACAGCTCTCAATTTTCAACCGTAGATACCAAATAGTCAAAATCATTCAGTGAACTTAAAACAGATACAACTTTCCAGGAAATTCCTATCTTTGGGTTGACAAACCATTTTTCCGAATGACCATTTTGATGGTTTAAAAAGCTGTCCCAAAGGTGTATTTTGTCCACACGTGGTGTAAGTGGCCAGCTGTTTGATTTTTGTAACATCTGTTGCGGATACATCAAACTGTAATTTAGAGGGAACAAAGTTTGTTTATTGCTTGATCATACACTACATCACTATACATTTGCAATGGTAACATTGATATTTGGTATCTGTGCTTGCCTTGAAAATGATTCAAGCTGCTGGTTTTAATTAGTTTACATAATAGTAATCTTTGCATTTGGTATACTACAGTCAGGAGGCTGTCTCACAGTGCTTCACAGGATTTACAGTGAAGTGGAGTGACTGTGTATTTGTAGGTGAACATAGCAGCCCATTTGTCCCACAAACAGCCATGAAATGAATGACCAACTTTATTTGGGGGATTGCTGGCGAGGACACCACGAGAAACTCTCTTCTCTTTTCGAGTAGTGCTAGGAGATTTTTACCATCCATCTGAACAGGCAGATGAGCTGTTTAACATCTCATCCAAAGAACAGCACCTCTGACAAAATACAGCATACACCCAGAACTGCATTGGAGTGTCAGTCGAGACTACAAGGGTTCAGGGGTAATAAGCTTCTGACTTAAAGCGAGGATGCTCCAACTGAGCCAAGCTGACAAATGATCTTCTTGGTTTAACCAGGATGTTATAGGAATTAGCCTTTCAATGGCATACCTGTTGCCACTTCAATATAATTGTAAATACATTGACAAATGTAACTAATTATTATTTCTTCTTTGGAAGCTCCTCAAGCTGGGTAGGTAAAGGTACTCTTGACACAGTTCTAAGCCATATAGACCAGAATGTTAAGAACTATAACCATAACATAGTTAACTTCACAGTGAATAAATAAGTAAAAATAATTATTTTCCACTTCTGGTCCATTATTTTATCTGCCAACTTCTCTAACCAAATTCTATATGCTAAGTCACATATGCAAGAAATTTGTTTTACTTGCAGTCCAACATCATTATCCTTAACTGGAGCATCATCACAAGCAAAATGTCCCAAGATGTGATCACAACCCATACTGCATTTTGCGCCCTAAGATTGGATAGAGTCCCTGATTCTGCGAGCACAGATGCACAGAGATCATTTTATTGCGGTCATTTATCTGGAAATAAGAGTGCAGCTTTTTTTTTTAGAATTTTAGATTTGATTCCAACAATATTACAATCCCCTCCAGTAACACTTATTTCCATAATGCTGTATAATGCATGTTTTCATTTATTATTAAGTTAACCACGACACAGTTTCTGATTCCAATTCTTATATTATAAAATAAAATGTAATTTTTTGACTGGTCTTTGCACAGTATAGCCATGAAATGACAGTAGCAACACTGCATTCACCTATAAGTGCACTGTACTTCATGTTAAATTCCTGTGAAGCACTTTGAGATGGTTCAAAGACATTACAAGGCACTATATCATGTGTAAGGATTATTACTATAATATATCATAATCTAAGTGAAATTGAAATTGATGTGAGGAAAGAGAACGAGCAAAATCTATGCTGATTTTACTCTGCAAAATGTGCACGTACCCTATTTTCTGTTTTCCAAAACTATAAAATTGCTTTCTGAATAAATAAAAGGCAAGAAAGATATCTATAAGTCAGTTGTATCCGTAAACTTTACCATAGTCATTTAGAACTGAAACATTCACATTTAAGGGAACTGACGAAAGGCTTTTAACAACAGAAGGTGAAAATAAAATACAAAATATTACTGGGCCTCTAAAATACTATCAAAATTGATTTGCACGTAGAAATAAAAGTGTACTATTTTCTAGCATAACTGTCTATACACAGTTTAAATCAAGAGGCTCTCAACCAATTTGGAGAAAAGGGATCTACATGGTATAACTATGCTGCAGAATAATACAGAAGTAGCCAAGTCATACACAATTCAGTTGGTATAACAATGATTTTGATTTTTGGCCTCTATTGTCAGTGTAACTCAGTATTAATAATAATAATGCTTTCATTTGATAGTGTGCTTTTCACATCAGTAGGACACCTCAAAACACTTCACAGGACTTTACATCTCAACTGAAGACCCCCCCTCCCCAGCACAGCACTGGAGTGTCAGCCTAGGCTCCATGAGTTCACAAGATCGGGAGATTGGTTTGGTTGAAGAAGGCCCTTTGGCCCATCCAATCTCATCCTTCTAGAACACCAGTCCTACTGTCCCCTCATTACAGCATTAAGCAGTTTTTTAAATGAGTCCTAGCCTCAAACCCCTTTTCCTGCTAATTTGTTCCAATCATTAATTACCTACTGAGTAACAAATACTTCCTGGTATCTGTCCTGAAATCACTCTTTACAATTCTAAACCTTTGTCACAGGCTCAAGTTCAAAAGAGGGAAGATGAAGAAACAGTCCAGATTGAATTACTTAAACAAGAGAGCAGTATTTTGCTGGAATAGATTACCCATGAGGTAAAGGAGGCTGACTGAGCCAGAACATTCATAAGGGAATTAGATAGCAATTTGGCTATTTGAGGGGACTACAAGGAGTCAAAACATCTGTACATACTTGTTTAATGTCAGGATGTACAAAGTTCAAAATCAAACAATTGATTGCAAACATTTCAGAACTATCCTTAATAAGCATCAATGTCACAGGTTTAAAATTTGCAATTGCAAAATGGAAATTGACCTAAAAACTTTTCGCAGTTGAGCCAATGGTTATCATGACAATTTTGTCCCTCAAAGATAACTGTTAGGGATGAGCATCCAGAACCTTGGGTTTATATTCAGATTTCAACTATGAATTATCTGGATTAAAAAAAAATCTTTAAAAGGGAAATGTAAAAAGGTTGTGGTCAAAGACGGATGCCAGGCATGACAAATGCTTGGACAGATGGTACCTTGAACTGCGAGGGAAATTGCATTCCCTAGATGTGGAGACCAAATAAACTGCCAGGAAAAATCAAATACCAAAGAGCCATTTGGAACTTAAATAGCGGTAAGATGTGTTAGACACACTGCCAGTGGATTCCAACAAATTGGATAAATCAGATGGAAAAATGGACACAAAATGGAAATCATATCTTTGCCTCCCCTTTAATTACTTGTTCCTCATCACCAATAACCTGCAAAACTGGAAGTTGCAATACATTTTTGTGCAATATGTCTGAGAAGCTCACCGATTTTCACTGGTACTGTTGAAGGAGGGTAGCTGGCTCAAACAGAAAGCAAGCTGCTGCTTGATGGTATAGCTCAAAGTAGCATGTGAACCTGGCAGCTTGGCCTCAGAGAGACACAAATTTATGGATTTGATGGAAACATTTCTACACTTAAAATAAATCATTGTAAGTGTAACATGTTTGTTTCTTCTAAATGAGCTTTGTTCATGCTTACACCAAATTTGGCAGCCATAAGGGAACACCGGTCTTAACTTAGACCAAAGGGATGGAATTTCCAGGGTAAAATTAAGATGGCCCATCAATCATCAGTTAATGTACTCAAATTAATATTTTGACAGTCCTACTGCTTTTTTTACACTAAAAACTGGCCTGTGGAATTTCTTACATTATTACAAATGGAAATGCACTACCTCACTCTAAAACTTAGATCATTAACTCCTGTGACAACTCGATGGAATTTTCCCCACAATGTTCTTAAGACTGTCTCATTTGTACTTCAAAGGATTTAAATTGGGCCATAATTTAGATTGAATAAGATTCAAATTCAGCTTGGAGCTCATTCCAAGCTAACAGGGTTGTAACGATGGAAAGATTTTGCAAGATTCGTGTTCATCAATAAAATATGCTAAAAGAACATACAGATGGCCAGTATACAATAGCATTATTAGATTGCCAAATAGTAGCTCTGAGAACTAAAGTCAGCAAAGTAACAAATTGCAGGCTGGAAGGAAAGGTAGCTGTATGATTCACAGGTTGTATGAAAAAGCAAACATTGTGTCATTGATTTAGATTGTTTATTCTAAATCCCAGTGCCCCTGCTTCTCAGCAACGTGTTCCATTTGTACTACAGTGCTGAAATGGACATGTGTGTTAGCATGGCTCGGTGGTAGCATTCTCCCCTCTGAGTCAGAAGGTTGTGGGTTCAAGCCCCACTTTGGGACTTGGGATTGCATAGTCTAAGATGACACTCCAATGTAGTGCTGGTGGGAGGTGTTGCATTGTTAGAGGTGCCGTCCTTCAGATGGGAAGTTAAACTGAGGTCCCGTTTCACTGTTCAGGTGGACGTTTACGATCCCATATTCGAAAGAGAAGGGAGTTTCCCCCAGGGTCCTGGCCAACAATCTCCCAAATAAAATTGCTCATTCACTCCATGGCTATTTGTCGGTCATTGCTGTGTGCAAACTGGCTGCTGCGTTTTGCCCACAAAAGTACATTCAATCCACTTTGTAGTTTATGCTGTGAAGAGGTTTGAGACATCTTGATGATGTGATAAGGCATATCAAATGCAAGGATTATTTTTATTAGTATGTTCCCTTGTTGGCTAAAGTAACAATGTATACAGTGGTCATATTTTAACACCAAAGATTTCAGGTAGTAAAGTGTCATACAATTTAGTTTCTTTCAATCTGCAAACCTTAGAAAGGGATGTTATCACCTTTAATGAGATTTCAGGCAGCCTGAATTTTTGGATCAGTTCAAAACATTCTGGAAAACTGTGCCATAGTTATGCCTCTACCAATTTTCACTGCAGCAGATCTGGGAAGGGAAGGAGGGAATAAATTATATTTTGCAGGGAGGCAAAACGTGCAAAGCGTATTATATCCTCATGTACCCATGACAATCCTCTTATTGGTGAATGAAATTCCAATCTGTGAAGTGTGCTAAAGTGAGGATAGTAAATCTCACGCTTCAATATGAGTCAATGAGGAAGCTTGGTCAATGAACAGATTTTCACATGAGTCAGTGAGGCTTTTAAACTTGTCCAAGTATTGTCCTTTAGCTGTTGAATATGGAATTTTATAAAAATAATATTCCTTGCATTTAATATATGTATATATATGTCAGGAGGTCATTTCAAAGTGATCCACAGGATTTACTCTTGGGGGTAGGTGAATGTGGCAGGATGTGTATTTTGTAGGTGAATGTGGCAGCTAACTTGCATAGAAATGCCTCACAAATAGCCATGAAGTAAGATGTTTAACTGCAGAATGGAAGAATGTCAAATTCAGGAAGTATGAATGTTCCCAACTGGCATCCAACTGCCAGTGAAATGCTTAAAAAACTAGAAAAGAGAGCGCTTCTCTAATATAAAAACCTAAACTTGGTGCCTTATGAGATTTATTTAAAAAAATGTAATTGTAAAGTTGAATGTGTGTAAATAAGGAAGCACAATCTCTCTGAGGCAATGATCTCATCACCCAAAGCCAAATTACCAAATCACATTGGTTTGACTGCGATTATACTATATTTCTTGAGTTCCTGCAAAACCCCAAAGAACTTTCCCGTGTTTTGCACCATACCTCTTACCCCTGCCCTCCACCCCTCCTGAGCCCAACCCTCAGCTCAGGTGAAAAGCCATGACTGTCCATGCCTTAGAACGTCCACCCAACAGGAAAGGCACTATACTATACACATGTAAGTTGTTGTTTTGAATTGGAGCGCTGGGATTCTCCCCTCTACTCAAGATGCAATCTTCTGCTGACACTTACTGTCTTGGTTCACAAATGATAAACAGCCACTTGAGTGATATTAGAGAGATGACCAGTATCCAGGACATTCTTGAATATGAATTAGCAACATCGGGAAAAGGGAGAAATAAAATAACCTCAATTTACAACGCTAATCTAAACTGAAGTAAACAGATAAATGGGAAGTTAAAGAACAACAAAAAATTTTCATTTGTATACTGCCTTTTATGTCAAGGGAATGTCACAAGATACTATTAAACAGGCAGTGAGATTTCCTCATCTTGCTTTCAGCCAAGTTCATAACATTTAAGATCTAAACTGCTATTCCCAAACATGTTACATGAGAGATAGAGAAATTCCCCCTGCTTTTAGATTTACTCTGTTGATGCAGTGGTTCAGAGCATCCAGAATCTGACAAGGTATTACATTCAGTCTTAACTTCAAACTGTTTCTGTGGTTCTCAAAAAAACTTACCGGTTATCAGTTTCAAATCATCCAGAATTTGGCAAATCCAGCCTCAATTTTGAAATTGATTTTCTGTAAGTTTTTTTTTAAAAGAACTAAAATACTTCAAAATAGAGTAAATGTAGAGCCAGGTGGAATTTCTACCCATATGTTAAGAAACTGAATTTGAATCTACTATTTCAGCGAAAGAGTAGCAAATGTACGGAACAGGCACCCTCGGGAAACAGTGGAAGCAGAAAGTGTTGATTCTTTCAAAAGCAAAGAAATAATAATCCTTGCATTTTATATAGTGCCTTATTATGTCTTTGAGATGTCTCAAGCAGATAGATTTATTTTAAGAAATAATATTGGGGGATACAGTATATAGTTTGGGACATGACGTGTGCATGTGACTGCCAGCATGGTAGAAGGCGAACTGGATGGACCTTGGTCTTCTTTCGTCTAGCAATTCTTAGGTTCTTATGTACTACTCTGCCCTCCTTCTGAATAACAGTCCCACCCAAATCACACCCAATGTTGAATCACAATGCATGTTGAATATCAAATTAACACAGATCATTTTTGAGTGCCAACAAATGGTCTTTCCAGGGGTACTAGCCTAAATATAATAATAATAATTCTATGCATTTGATATAACATCTTTCTTGTCAGGAGGCCATCTCAAAGCACTTTTACGGAATATCCTGTCAAGTATAGTGACTGGGTGTTTTGTAAGTGAGCAACAACAAAATGACATTTGGTTAGCACCGTTCATGTCAGGAGGACATTCCAAGAAGGATTCTGGGGATACTATCCTGCTGAATCCAAGTTAGATCAGTATCCCATAAATAGTCCCAGAGAAGACCCTCTCCTCGCTTGCAAGCTGCAATCAGAGCATCAGAGAAATCTTCGGGCATGACTTTGAGACTGGAAGAGACATGATTATTCAGAAGTGGGGAAAGGCGATTTTTTAAATTAAATTGCCATTCTCTTAATAAGGCATTGAATGGCTTTTAGTATTATTGCAACTTCAGCTTTTTATAATTTTAATTGCTGAAAATTCAAAGGCTTTTATCTTTAACTTTCTTTTCTTCTTTCTCTTTGAATTTTTATTCAGATTTTATTGTTAATATCTTCCGAAATCTTATCTCTCCTCGAGCCATCCCAATTCTTTTTGCTAGTTAACAAGCGGATGGTGCACTGTTTGATTTCGTATTCATTAGTTCAATTTCAATAGAGCTCCACACCTCAAACAATTTTTCACATGATTTGACCCACTGCCCTGTAATTTAATGTTAAAGATGATGACTAAAATTACAACTAAAAAAGCAATGAGAAGGAAGCCAAGGAACCCATGGGTGGACAGATCATGTGTAAAAAATAATCCTTGCATTTAATATAGTGCTTTTCACATTGGGAAATTTGCAACTTGCGCACCTCATTGACTCATAAATACCCATAAAGTGAATGTCCAATTTCTATCTGGGAGATTATTTTCCAAGTTGCCGGGAGAAACTCCTTTCTCTTTTTGAAAAGTCCCACCTGAATAAGCCGATGGGACCTTGGTTAATGTCTCATTTGTATGATGACACCTCCAGCAATGCAGCAGGTGAGCTATGCTATCACCTACCAACTGAGCCAGGCCAACACCTACCATTTGAGCCAGAGAGGCTGTTTTATGCTGAATGTAATGAATACAATGCAATTGTAGATGACAGAACAACTCCACATGACTCCATTAAGTGGTATACTAGCAGAACTAATTTTTGGATCAATTTTTTTGTCCCAACACAGAAGTATTGTAGCATGTATCATGCTGTGAAACATTTAAAACACTACTGTAAAATTAGCAGAACGGAAGTAAAACTACATTTTAATAATACAAGAGTTGATGGCTGTATAAATAGTAGTTCTGGGCTTTCTTCACTATTTTTATGAGGATTCAATGACTAAATGCCAATACTTGGGCCATCCAGACCTATGTTAATCACCAGAAAGGGAATAGATGGTGGAAAGCAATCTTTCATGTTCCAGGGCTCTACTTTGAATCCACGAGTCCAATTAGCTTGACAAGATATTGATGGTTTCATGGCCATTTGTGGTACATTCCAGTGTGCATATTGGCTATTACGATTGCCTACAAAATACACAGTTACTACACTTCAGAGTAAAAATTCTTTGAAATGCTTTGAGATGCCCTCTTCTCGTGAAAAGGCCTATATCAAATTCAACAATTATTACTTTATTTTTGCATATTTCTGGGTCTCTCTGTGTTCTGGAATAAAGATGAAGATATACAAACCCGAACAATTGCAAATATGTGCTGTATATATTCATTTACAGTCTCTTTCCTCCTAATCCATTGCCCTCAGTTCCCTTTTTGATGAGGTCTGTTTGAAATAGATCCCCAGAGGATTAATCCATACTTTATCAGGTCTGTCTATACTCATATTCTGTTATAATAGTCTAAAATCCACCATGACCCCTCCCTGAAGAATTGCTTCAATGTTCTGCACATTCTAATTAAGCTCACTGTCATAAATTTTTTTGTGAAAAAAAATTGTCTCTTGAATTTAACATTCGATTGTTCAAAGCTCTGCACAAGACACAGCAGGTAAGAAGATAATTGATTTTAGCTTTCGCCCACAACAATTTTTGAAATTATCCCTGAATAATTCCCTGAATAATTTCCAGGGCTTGATCTAATTTTGATGTAGATAGATGATCAACTTACTTCTAAGTATGATGAATGGAGACTAATCTGAATACCCAAATGATTTCTTGGGCACTAGTCCTATCGGAGATGCTCTGAGTTGATGAAAATAGGGTTTGATTTACACAAGAGGTCTGCTCTACTGCATACATAGCATTCTTTTCAATTCGGCTTTGGTTATCTGTGGTTGAGCCTAAAAGATCGATAAATAACCCTAAATAGGTGTAATTTTTGTCCACCAAGCCTCTCAGAAACCTTGAAAAGCCTCATAGGCACAAACAAAACAATGATTTCCTATGTTCCTATGCAATCTGTAAATCTGTGTTTCAGCCTGGCTCAGTTGGTAGTATTCTTGACCCTGAGGCAGCAGGATATGAGTTTAAGCCCCGTAATAATACAATAATAATCCTTGCATTTGATATATTCTGTAAAATGAATTAACCTTATATATTTTTNGTGGGTGAAAGGCGGCAGCCAATTGTGCACAGCAGTGTCCCACAAACAGTCGTTTGAGTGAGTGACCAAATTATTATTTTTTACCACCGGAAAATGATCCCCCAATTGACTAACAACTGGGTTCTTACATACTGCTAGGTGAACAGACGTGTGTGGAGTAAGGAAACTTGTCGCCACACGCAAGAATCGAACCCAGGTCTACTCGCTTGTTCTAACCAACATGATACAGGACTCAATATGTCATGATTGAAACTTTTGTAGTCTACTCTTGGCTAACATTCCAATGCAATACTGGAGATGTGCTGAATTATTTGAGGTGCCATTTTGGGATGAGACCTCAAACCGAGATTCCCATTTGGCTGTTCAGGTTGATGTTGATCTGTGACCTGAATCCTATGACACTAGTCTAAAAGAGAAGGGAGTTTCTCCTGATATCTTGGTCAATAAGCCCACAAATAAATTGGTCATTCATTTTATGGATAGCTGTTTATGGAACATTGCTTTGCAAATTCGCTTGAGTGTTCACCTACAAAGAAAAGCAGTAATCCTGTGAGGTTCTTTGAGATGTCCTCCTGACATGAAAAGTGGTATATTTCTGTGTGCTTTGCCCACAAAATATACAGTCAATTCACTTTACAGTATATTCTGTAAACCGCTTTGAGATGTCTCGAAAACGTGATGAGACTCTTTTTCAAATGCAAGGATTATTATTTATTAGACTCCAACTACAAATCCCCACAAACAAAAGCATTAAATCTATATTTATATTAGACATAAGGATTCTGCATACATTTTGTTTTGCAACTCTTTTTGCTTCTCTTTTGGTGCCTGAGATTTTGCTCACTCTCTTCGGTTTCTTACATTGCCTTTTGTTGCACTTCATTGTTATTTCATTTCCTTGTGTTTCCTTCATTACTGTTTCATTTTCACTCAATGTCGGTGGCTCAAGGGTCAAAGATGGGATCCTCTCTGGGATCTTTTCTATCCTCCTGTGTAATAGTGAAGACATCTCAACAAGAGAACAGATTCATTCTGTGATTTCACTCAAGTAATATGAGGCAGGATTTGCTTGAAATGAACCTACAAAATTACAGTTATTTTCTTTGCAGTTGAAATGTGTGAGTTCTGAATAACAAGCCTCCTGCTACAAGCTCTTAGACCCAGAAGCTAATCAAACACACTGAGGGGTTCTTTACGGAGATTGTAGTTTAGGCAGATTATTGGGCAGTGAGGAATTTCACTGTACAGCTGGGTATTTTCTGCCTAGGGAGGGAGGTAGAGAGTGGAGCTTGATCCTGACAAAGGGTGCCCAAAATAGTGAAGCATTCCTTTTTCACTTTCTCCACCCTCCCCAAAATGACCACAATCTTAAAAGCAAAACAGTGGAAAAATATGTCATGCTAAATAATTTACTTTGTACGTGACAGAAACAAAAAATCGAATCTGAACTATAATTTGATATCAAAAGGTATCATTTTGATCACATTTTGGCAGCAGGAAAATAATTATGTTTTCATTCACCTTTTTGAAAGCACCATCGCAGGAAACACATGTTTAGGATAACTAAAGTAATACACACTTGTGTTTAATGTAATTATTATTTTTAAAATAACTCTTGAAAATGAGTTCCCATCATATGCTTTATTGGAGAGATTGAGTTTGCAGAGACCATGTAGATGTCAGAGCAACAGTAAATGTTGTCATTACAGCGAGCATTCGATCAAACAATATTGTGAAACGCATTCAGGCTTTACAACTCTCATGTTTGACAGGCAGAGGCATACAATGTCAAACGCCTCTGCCAGGAAATTCTCTCAGTGGCCAACTTTTACAGCTGTTGTTTACATCTTCCTACAAGTGAGAAATTTCACCCAACCCCTCATTATAATCCAGTCTGTAGGTGGGAAAATAAATAGCTGAATACAGTCGGAGGGCTGTGTGAGCTATAGTTTGTGCCATAAGACATGAAAGAAAGCCTCAAGTGGTTTTAGAGACTCAAAGCATTTGCTGTACAAACACATTTTATTAAATCTGCAATGAAGAAACCGAGAACAAGCTGTAAATTCTAAGATGGTCTGGTTCTTACTGACCCCATACTGTAAGACTCACTATTGTACCTGCTATTCAAACTGAAAATGCGCAACATAAGGGAAATAACACTTTGCAGTAAATCTTGCAAAACTCTTTGAGATGGCTCAACAATGTGATAAGGAACTATATCAGATGCAAGGGTTAGTTTATATATACTATATTTAAGAATGTGCCAAATTCTTGATGGTCTGAAATGTTGCATAAATAGAGTAAATCTAAATGTGGATGGAATTTTTATCCTCTTGTCTTAATTTACTCCCCAACTTACACCACCAATATGATTTCGGCTTTGCTATTTAGTGAATGGAATTTCGATTTCCTAAATTAAATATGATTTATTTTTTCAACCATCAGAGTCAGCCACAAGCTGCAAGGGAAAATAATGAACATCATAAACATGAGTTGAAAACAGTACAAACGTTTCTGTACGATTCTGACATTCTTCTCAACCCATGAATTAGGAACCAAGGAGAAAAGGAGGGAATCATAAGGAAACTGGATAAAACGCGAAATACTGTGGATGCTGGAAATTCCCATCCACAGTGGTACACAGGGCCCTCGATCGTGTCCGCCCTATTTCCCGCACCTCTGCCCTCACCCATTTCCCCTCTTCCCAGAACTGTGATAGTGTCCCAGTAGTCCTCACCTTCCATCCCATCAGCAGCAACGTCCAACGAATAATTCTCCCCCATTTCTGGCACCTCCAGTGTGATCCAACCACCAAACACATCTTTCCCTTCCCCTCCCCTCTCAGCATTCCCTCCGTGACTCCCTGGTTCAATCCTCCATCACCACTAACATCTAACTTTCCTTCTCCCAGCACCTTCCCATGCTAGTGTAGGAGATACAATACCTGCCCTTTCACCTCCTCCCATACCACTGTCCAGGGCCCCAAACACAGTTTTCAAGTGAGACAGTGATTTACGTGCACTACCACCAATGTAGTTTACTGTAATCACTGCTCACGATGTGGTCTCCTCTACATTGGGAAGACCAAATGCAGATTGGGTGATCAATTTGCCGAATGCCTCCATTCTGTTCGCAAGCACAACCCTGAGCTTCCAGTTACTGCCACTTCAACTCTCCCTCCCACTCGCACTCTGACCTCACCATCCACGGCAAGCTCGAGGAGCAGCACCACATTTATCTGTTAGGGACCTAACAGCCCTCTGGCCTCAATGTTGATTTCAACCACTTCGAACATAAGAACAGCTCCCATCTTCCTATCTCCCATAACAGCTTACCTTCCCCTTCTTCTGTGACCATTAGCACATCATCTGCGTCCCAGACACACCTTTTCTCTCTCTGGTCTGCCTCTGCTGCCCTCCTTTGTTTTGCACCGTTAACACCTCTTTAATCCATCACCCTCTGTCCTCCACCCCATTTTTTCCTTTGTCTTTGCATGCTCCACCTCCCCTCTCTGTTAGGCCTTAAAACCTCTCCCTCCCAACATCCCCCACTTCTGACGAAGGGTCACGGACCCAAACAGTTGACTCACTTTCTTTTCTCCATAGATGCTGCCTGACCTGCTGAGTGTTCCCAGCTCTCTCTGTTTTCGTTTCAGAAGGAAACTAGGTTTGGTTCTGCCCAGGATAATCCCAGTATCACACTTAGTTGGAGTCACAGATGTAAGTGGGATAATACTGGACAAGGGGAGAGCGAATAGAGTTCATAAATGCATTTGCTAAGGCAGGGGCAAGCTGAGTCAATGGTTCAGCGTCTTGGGACGTCCTCCCTATGTGGCAATCCCTTTACAAATGTAATTTTGTTGTTGTTTAGTCCTGGAGCAAGGACTAAATCGACACCAAGCCCTCCACCAGCTTCATCCCTGACATCTCCACCCTCCTATCTTCCCTCTCGCTCAGCTCTGAATGCCTCCTCATCCTAGGCGATATCAACCTTCACTTTAGCCCCTCCTGCTCTACCTCTGCTGACTTTTCCTCCCTTATCTTCTCCCTCAATCTCTTCCTCCACATTCCCTCCGCCACCCATGTCAGCAGTCACCCACTCGACCTGGCGATCACTCGGGACCTCACCATCTCAGGCATCGCCATCATCGGCAAAGCAATCTTGGACAATCACTTCATCCCCCTTAACTCCTCAATCTCTCTCCCCACCGCCAGCCAAACCACCTCTATCTCCTACCGTCCCTGGAAAAAAGGCTCCACCTCTGCCTCTTGGCTTCCCTGGAGTCATCTGAACTTCTTCCCCTCTTGGATTCTTCTCGCAATGACCTATCCTCCTCGGTCAGTCTTTACCACAGCTCCCTCTCCTCCACTCTCAATTCCCTCGCTCCCCTCTCTTCCCGAACCATCTACTATTCATGTAAAGCACCTTGGTACCCCAACCACCTCCACTCCCTTAAAGCCCAGATGCATTCCACTGAGTGCACTTAGCTTAAATCAAACCTAATAGTCCATCGGCAGATCTGGCTGGACCATATCAAATCTTACCGCTCTGCCCTCACCTACTCTAAATCGTTGTTCTATTCCAAGACAATCTTGGAGGCTAAGGACAACCCCAGGCTCCTCTTTTCCATCACGAACTGGCTCCTCCACCCACCCTCTCATGCCTCACCCATACTCACCACGAGGTGATGCTGGACTTCCTTGAATCCATAGGTGAGGGAATCTACTCAGCTGCCTCTACCACTGCATCTGTACCACCTCCCCATCTCCTGCTCCCACACCGGCCCCTACCCATCCCTCCCTCCACACCTTTGAGGGTTGAGAACTGCTGTCCTGACTGAATGTCTGTCGGACTTCAAGTCCTGGATGAGACCTAACTTTCTTCAATTGAACGTCAACAAGACCGAGGCTCTCCTGATTGGCTCTCGTCAGTGCCTCCTCACCTCAGGCACTGACACCATCACCATCCATGGTTGCACAATCCACCTTGCTAAGCCAGTCCGGAACATGGGGTCTTGTTTGACCTCAACTATCCTTTCTACCCCATATCTGCACCATGACCCATTCTTCCTTACCCCACCTCCGCAACGTCACCCGGCTCCATCACTATCTCACATCGCAGGCCACCGAAAAACCTCATACACGCTTTCATTACATCGAGACTCGACTAGCAAACTCATTGCTTATCGACCTCCCCAATTCCTCCCTCCACAGGCAGCAGATCATCCAGAACTCTGCAGCCCGTGTCCTCTCCCGCACTAGGCTCCGCGATCCTATCACCCCCATCCTTGCCCAACTCCACTGGCTTCTCATCACACAGAGGATACAGTTCAAGATCCTGGTCCTCACCTTCAAAGCCCTCCATGGTCTTGCTCCTCCCAACCTCTGCATCCTCCTAACCCCCTACCATCCTGCTCACTCCCTCCACTCAGCGGGCTCCGGCCTGCTTCAAATCTCCCACCTCACTCGCCCCACTATTGGCGGGCGGGCCTTCTGCCACTCTGCCTCCATCCCGCAGTCCCTCCACCTCGCCCCCTCCCTTGCCACCTTCAAGACCCATCTCAAAACCCTCCTCTTCGACTGTGTTTTCGATCTCCCTGCTTCCCCCCCTGCCCTCCACCCTCCCTGATCCCGACCCCCAACTCGCGTCCATAACTCTGTCCAGCGCCTTGGGACATCCTCCCAACATGAAAGGGGCTTTACAAATGTAATTTTGTAGTTGTTTTTGTTGTTGTCTCCAGGGAACACACTGTTTATGAATCCCACAAGATAATACAATTTACATTTGTATAGCACTTTTCACATCGGGAAGACATCCTAAAGTGCATTCTTATTGCTGGATAGGGACCAGAACTGGGTGTTGGAACCGAAGGATTGGGGAAGGGAAGGATGACCGAACATGTGGTCAAAGAAGTATGTTTCGAGTGAGTTGGAGGGACTCTGGGATGCAGTTACAGAAAAGGCTGTATTATATTGTGAAGGCTGAAAGCACTCCCACCGATGGTGGAGCAGATAGGGTGGGGGACATGAAGCAACAGGTGCTTACTGAGTAAAGGGAGTAAACTGGTCAGAAGGGTGTGAGGAGGTTGCAGAGGTAGGGTGGGGGCAAGACCATGGACATGAGAACGAGGATCTTGAACTTAGTCCACTAGGGAACAGGGAACCAATGGAGTCGAGCGAGGATGGAGCCTGGTGCAGGAAAGGACACGAGCTGCAGCATTTTAGATAAACTGCAGCTGGTGTTGAGAAGAACTGGGGAATCCAGCAAACAGAGTGTTGGTACAGCCAAACATGGACATGATATGACATGATGAGAGCCCGAGGGAAGAGACGGTGCCAGAGTCAGGCAATGTTTTGCAGAAGAACGAGGCGGGCATTGTGGGTCTGCAGGAGAACCTTTTCTTTTTAACTTAATTCTCATCCAAAAGAGAGTTCCGCAAGTAGATTAACATAGTCTTTTCTCAATTCCCATTCCTACTCCTATTCTCATTCATTAACATTTTGGCAACTTTTTTTAATCAAGAATTTTCTAACTTTACTTGTTTCACAGATAATTGACCCAATTCCTATCAAGCAACAGAGGAAACAATATCCCTTTCATGGTCAGTTTGCAGCTGTATCTAATCTAGTTTCAATGGATAATCTAAATTAGATTTTTACCCCCTCAGTCAAAGCATGAAATTCAATTACATTGTTTCTTTTCAATTCTCACTGTGCTGCCATGTGTTACTTGTCTGTTTCTTTATTATGTGAAGGGAATAAGCTAAAATCCACACCACTCAAATAATATGCCATTGTATCTATCTTTTGCATATTATTGCTATTACAACTGACTATGCATAAGACATTGATTACTCTGTGCAAACTGGCTACTGCATCACCTCCAAAGTATACACTCAATCTTTACAGTAAATTCTGTGAAGTGCTTTGTGCCTCCTTCCTAATATGAAAGGCGCTATATCAAACGCAAGGTTTCTTCAGATCATTCTTATCAATTCAACATAAATAATGCTTATTAATAATAATTTGGACAGTATTGATGGATCATATTATTGTATGAGAGCAATGCATACTATTGGGGTCAAATTTACAATAACTATTCACTAAATTATTAACTAAACTTGCAGTTACAATCAGCCAATAATATCACTGGCCCTGAAGGTGACCATCTGCCCCCTCTCCTCCCTTTCAATGATAATGTTTGACTACTTTTGGTTGCTGCGATAATTATAACTGGTGTATTATCATCACATGCTTCAATTTTGACCCAACTCCAGGCTAAGCTGACATCCATATACAGTGTTGATGGAGCGATGCACTATTGAAGGTGTTATCCTTCCAGTGACACATTAAACTGAGGTACCGTCTGCCTGTTCAGGTGTATGTTACAGACCCAAGGCACTATTCAAAAGCAGAATGGAATTTCTCCTGGTGTCCTGGCCAACAATCTCCCAAGTAAAATTACTAATTCACTTCACTGCTGTTTGTGGGGCATTACCATGTATAAATTAGCTGTCACGCTCATCTTCAAATGCATCGTCACTCCACTTCACAGCAAGTCTTGTGAAGTGCTTTGAAACATTTTGATGACTCGATTAATCCTGCTTTGAGGGGCACTATATATACATGCTAAATAAATTGTTGGGAGCTATATAAATTGTTGTTAATTTTATTTGAGGGATGTGTTGTCAAGGATATGGGGAGAAGCTCCCATCACTTTTCAAATAATGCCACAGGATCTTTAAATGCAAGTTGTTGTTGTTGATCTATCCTGACTTCAGAATTTGCTCTTCCTTAGCGGAAAATAAGTACAAGAAGCATGAGATTCATTGATGACCTAATCTAAATCTTTAAGTAAATACTGTACATTGGAATTTTGTCATTTTACAAAACCATAACAGAATCATGAATTAGGAGATTTAACAATGTTTTATGTTATATTTCAGTGTCCAATCTGCAATGGTTTATTTATTTTTACAGAAGTTCTTAATAGTTATATTTTACCACCAGCGGGATGTGATTGTATAATATCTAATCTCAGCTCACAATGCATGTACAAATTTAATACACGTCGAGCATGATTTATAGAGTTTACATTTTTCATTATGTAATGCGTGGCATTTCAGCACATAGTGTGTATATTTTCACTTTATGTTAGATGTATTTAGATTTGGATTAGGTCATCAATAAATCTCATGCTTCTTGTCCTTATTTTCCGCTTTTCGCCTTTCCCTCGCCTTTTCCCGTTCCACCTTTCCACACCTCCGCAACATTGTCCGCCTCCGCCACTGCCTCTCACCACAGCCACCGAGATCCTGATCCACGCTTTCATTACGTCCCGGCCTGACTACGCCAACTGTCTGCTCACTGGACTTCCCAACTCTTCCCTCCACAAGCTGCAGATTATTCAAAACTCTGCAGCTCGTGTCCTCTCCCGCACCAGGCTCCAGGAACCTATCAACCCCGTTCTTGCCCGGCTTCACTGGCTCCTCATTCCTCAGAGATCAAGTACAAAACCCTTGTTCTTACCTTCAAGGCCCTCCACTGTCTTGCTCCCTCCTACCTCTCCCACCTCATAACCTCATATCAGCCTGTCTGCTCCCTCTGCTCGGCTTCTTCAGGCCCCCTGCACTTCCTGCCCCACCACTGACAGTCAGGCATTCAGCATCTCTGCTCCCATACTCTGGAACTCTATCCCACAATCCCTCCGCCTCACCCCCTCTCTTGCCTCCTTCCTCTTTGATCGTGCCTTCAGTCACACTCATACCCACTCAATCAATATATTGTGTCAAATAACCATCCTCATCCTGTCAAGTGTTCTCTGAACACTCTGGAACACAACAGAGAGGACAGAATGGAAAATGGCTTGCATTTTGATTGAAAATAAAAGTGAACCCTTTTGTGCACTGACAATACTTAATGCCACATAAGCACATGAAAGATATGAAAGAACTTATACTCCAGACACTTGCTTGGGAAAACTCTTTGTTGTCAAGACTCAAGACCTTTATATTGGATTCTTTTATCCTGCGTTTTCTGTTTCTCTTTCCCCAGGTGGCTTTTGGAGATTCTTGTTAATTGGGAGCACAAACTGCAGTATATGACTCAGCACATTAGTTGAGAGACTTGTATACTATTTGACGCACAGACTGGTTAAGATATTGAATGCCATGCTGGGACCAGTGATAGAGGCTGAATCCTTATTAGCTTTCAAAAAGGAACTAGATGAATATCTGCAAAGGAGTAAACCGCAAGAGTATGGGGAAAGGACAGGTAAATGTGACTGAATGGATGGTTTTAAAAGAGTCAGTACAGTCATGATGGGCCAAATGGTCTTCTTCTGTGCTGTAAATTTCTTTCTGTGCTGTTTGTGGGACATTGATATGTGCAACTTGTTGTTGCGTTCCACTCACAAAACACACAGTCAAACCACTTTGCAGAGTATCCTGTAAAGCACTTCAAGGTATTTTAACGTTGTGATAAGGCACTATATCTAATCAATTATTACATTATTATAGCATGTGCTATACGTAAATACGTTCGACTCTGAAAAATTAAGTTTCGATACTCTTAGCACTGGGGATCGACCTCATTGCTCTCCTCTGCACTGAATAAGAGCCTTGACTGCCCCTTTATGTTGTGGCAAGGACAGCACCTCCAACATAACATCATTCCACTGCTACACTGGAGCTCCAGTCTGGACTATGAACTCAAATCGAAGTCTGCAGCTTAAAATCGTCAACTTTCTGACACAAAACAAGAGTGCTACAAACTGAGCCAAACTGGTAGCCTGATATTGTAGAGTTCATTAATGATAATTCTCGTATTTGATGTAGCACCTTTCACATTAGGAAGACGTGCAATGACTGGATTTGTTGGCAAACAGTTGTGTGCACAGAAGTGTCCCACAAACAGCCATGAAGTGAGTGACCAATTTTATTTGGAGGGGTTGATGGCCAGGACACCAGGAGAAATTCCTTGGGATCTTTAATGTCTACCTGAACAGGTTTAGTGCTTCATCCAAAAGATGACAATACAATCCTTCACCGCTGTTCCCTCTAAAATGAGCACCTACTCGGTTACACAGCAATCTGTTGAGTACTGCACACTTTTTTTACTGCGCCTTTAAAAATTATAGGGAACATAACCTCCCCACCCCTCTCAGAGCCACCCCAGATCTCCACACTGTAAATCAAAGCTGTATGGTTACTCTCAAATCATCTTAATGTGAGCTGGCATTTTCTCTTGCCTTTTCCTTATGTACTTTTATAATTCTCCTTTTCAGATATTTAGCCAGTTCCCAAACAAATGGACTATCGAAGCTATAATCAGACCACTGGAAGACATGGACTCTATCTGACAGGATTCAGGGGAAACTACATATTAAAAGATAATAATTGTAATACATAACCACAGTAAGAACTGCAGGTTGAAGAGTACCCTAGACACCACTAAGTACACATCACTATTGCAAGGAGTATCATTACTTATGAGGCCTTCCTTGCATGCTACTAACTGAATGGTAAATGGAGCAGTTCTCAGTGGGAAATTGTACAATAAAATAATAAATAAACAGACAAACCAGAAACATATGTATTTGTATTATTCTTGAATCCTTTTGATCTACTACTTTTATATTTCCACTCATCCACCTGTCTATTAGTACAACTATTATTACTATAACTATAAAAAGCTCATACCATTTATATGTAATTATATTTATTGTGGTATTTCTTAGTCATCAGCTTCAATGTAAAATATGAGATGATATCAATTAGGGCAAGATATATTAAGGCAGCTAAGTGTAGCAATGATAACAATGTACACTTATTGTAAGGCAATGGAACAATAGTTTAATATCACAGATTATACCTCTAAAAGTTCAACACTGCTCTGTAACTAGAATGGAATGGAACCTTCAACCTTCTGATTCAGAGGCGAACGTGCTACAAACTGAACCAAGCTGATATTTATGAAGCGGATATAAATACCATGCACCGGACGAGTGCACTATGATTAATGTTAGCAAGTGTAGCAGAAGGGTGACTAATAGGAAAATTACAATGAAATCAAAAATATCGAGAAAAAAATCATCAACTGCATCTTATGGAGCAGTTCATTTGTTAACACATATAACCAATCCATTACAGTGAATCTGAGTTTCATATGGCTCAAACAATACAACTATTTACATCGATTTAGCCCCTTTCACATCAGGGACATCTCAAGATGTTTGTGGTTTGTGGTATTCGGGTAACTGGTTACCCGATGCGGCGGGAGGATAACTGGAGTGGGAATATGGCTGAAAACTCATTGAAAAAATAGGTCTTAAGGTGGGTGTGGAAGCTGAGAGGGAAGGGGCTCAACATAGAGTTCCAGAGAGCAGGGCAGAATAGCTGAAAGCTTGCCCACTGATGTTAGGGTGGATCAGACACGGACGTGAAGTCCACTGGTGGTTGCTGAGCAGAGGGAGCTGAGGATTTTGCTACAGCTTATCTTTTTCTGAACATACACAATTATCAAAAGTAACATTTCATTTGGTACAGTACATAGGTAAAGAATTGCTCAGGCTGAATATCAGCTTTTTCCTTTGAGTACTATGCACACCCTCTATTGGCCGATGACACCAAGAGAATCATGAAAGTAATTTCTAGAGCTGGGTTTTGTATTTCTACCAGTACAATTGGTCATCAATCCTTTCTTTTTGCCTTTAAGTATTTATGAGGTAATAAACGGCCAGTTAAAATTTAATCACAAAACAGAGCATGTTTTTTATCACATTTAAATGTAATCATTATACTGTGCTTCACAACATCATATATGGTACTTTGTTGCCAATGTGAATCCGATTGTTCACAACATGAACATTATAAATCTAGTGAAATTTTACGTCCTCAAAGAACATATCAAAGAAGCTGCCTCTGGCAACAAAGTATGTCATGTGAGCTATGTCAGAGATGGAAGAGTAGCAACTTAATTACACCAGAATCTTGGCAGCTCCAGAATCTGGGTACCCAGAGTTTTAATAATATTAAAAGGCTAAAACAAAATTTTGGGATCAAATGTATTTTGAAGGGGCATTTTGTTTGACATTCTACTCAATGTGGAGCAGAAAAAAACATTTTTTTTCCTGAAGTGAATTTGCTTTATAATACTAATCATTATATTCAGTATATCGTATTTCATGTCAGGCGGAAGTCTCAAAGCTCGTCACACGATATACTGCAAAGTGCAGTGACTGCATATTTTGTGGGCAAATGCAGCAGCCAATTTGTACACAGCAATGTCCCACAAACAGCCACGAAGTGAATGACCAATTTTATTCGGGAGATTTTTGGCCAGGACACGCAGAGAAACTCCCTTCTCTTTTTGAATAGTGCCATGGGATTGTTAACATGTATTTAGATTTCCAAAAGGCGTTCGATAAAGTACCACATAATAGACTAATGAAGAAGGTCAGAGCATGTGGAGGCAGGGGAAAAATAGAAGAATGGATAGCAAGTCGGTTACAAAACAAAACAGAGAGTAGGGGTAAAGGGTAGCTACTCAGACCGGCAGGGGGTGGGCAGTGGTGTTCCACCAGGATCGTACTGGGACCACTGTTGTTCACAATATACATTAATGATTTGGATTCGGGAATCAGCAGTACAATTTCAAAATTTGCAGATGACACTAAATTGGGGGGAGTAGTTAATACTCAGTATATTGTAGAGGAGCACTGGAACAAGTTACAGCAAGACATTAATAAACTTGCTAAATAGGCATTTAAATTGCAAATGCATTACAATGTAGGAAAGTGTGAGGTGGTACATTTTGGTAGAAGGAATAAGGAAGTCACATACATTTTGGAAAATAAAAACCTAAATGGGATAGAGGAGCAAAGGGATCTAGGGGTACACATACACAATTCACTAAAAGTAGAAACGCAGGTTAATATGGCTGTAAAAAAGATAAACCAGGCATTGGGGTTCATTTCTGGAGGGATAGAAATGAAAAGCAGGGAATTTATGGTAAACGTCTATAGAACCTCGGTTAGACCACACTTAGAATACTGTGTGCAGTTCTGGTCCCCACATTATAGAAGGAATGTAGAGACACTGGAGATGGTGCAAAAGAGATTCACAAGGATGATCCCAGAACTGAGAGGTTATACCTATCAGGAAAGGCTAAACATGCTTGGACTCTTTTCGCTTGAAAAGAGGAGGGTAAGGGGTGACCTGATAGAGGTCTTTAAAATGATGAAAGGTTTTGATAGGGTAGACATAGGGAAGATGTTTCCACTTGTGTGGGGAGACCAAAACCAGGGGCCATCAATATAAAATACTCACAATTGGATCAAATAGGGATGTTTGAAGAATTTTCTTCACACAGAGAGTAGTGGGAATGTGGAACATGCTACCACAAGAGGTTGTTGAGGTAAAACATAGATGTATTTAAGCGGACCCAAGATAGGTACATGAGGGAGAAAGGAACAGAAGGTTATGCTTGAAGGCTTAGTTGAGGACAGGAGGAGGCTCATGTGGAGCATAATCACCGGAATAGACCAGTTGGGCTGAATGGCCTCTTTCTGTGCTGTATATTCTAAAATATTCTAATGTAGAACATTTATCCAAGAACAAATTTGTTTCAATTTGGATTCAAAACCATTGAATTCACAGTGAGCAATTTATAGAGACGGACAAAAAAAAAAAAGTGGATTTAGATGTGCTATTAACGTTGTTAGAAATATATTTCTGTGATTTCCACTATCGAAATAGCACTAACAGAACTGTAAAAAGGCCACAAGCAAAGTCGTCTGTTATATCAGCACATGTCCTGTTGGTTGGGTTAACAGAGATCTTAAAAGTACTTCTACTGGCATTTTGCTTATGTGTGAGAATCTGATGTGGTCACGTTACTTACATCATGACCACCAAGGTATGGGCACATGTGTGAATGACATTTTCTGCAAGCGATCAGTGGATGTTTGGTGGTGATGTAAAAGAGGTGGAGGCTTGGGACACAGCAATGCCTCCAGTGTGTCACCTTATATCAAGCAGCTACAGTAGAAAATAGGCATAAGACACAGACCACTTACAGATTCCTGTCTTTAAATGCATAGTAACATTGATTAGAAATAACTGACGAATGAGATGCTTTTCTCCATATCCATACATAAACAAACCGCTTAATCTTTTTCTGTAGACAGAGGCCCAAAATTTGTGCAGAACGCTGTTTGATGTGAAATTCACAATTATTGAACTGATCAATTGTGTTCAATATTAAAAAGTATTAATGCTGCTGTTACTGTGAACACGGAAACCTTGTAATGTTTAATAAAATGATAGGAGATGCAGTTATTCCAGTTGTCAGAGCAGTTTGTTTTACAGCCCCACAGTGCGAGCAGTTAAGGTGCTGAAGAATGATAATAGACAGCAGTACAAATAGCTGTTGTGAAGATTGATCAGTCTTTAACAAAGCAGAGGAGTAATAAAACCACAGACAAGGAACTTGATGAGGGAATCAAAACTTCAAGGAAATTACTTTTAAACTGATGCAATGAAAATCTTTTAAACTGCATCTTGGATGGAACATAACACAAGACAAAACAGAATGAGAAAAACTGCAGACCCTTTTGTGCTCTCACAACCAGGGTCAATTTTGTGAGGCATTCTCGTCATTACAGTCACCTCTGGCTGCATCTTGCTGTTATTGCACTTATTAAAGAAATCGAAAGACAGAAGTCCTAAACAACAGAAATCAATGAGATTGCCAAGTGTAAATCAATGGGAATTTGCAATAGGAGGATCAATGATAGCTGGGCAGCAGGAAAAGAAACTGAGAAACTGGAAAACGAGAGGATCTGGGTTTGATTCCTGGGTGGGGCGAAACCTTAGGCAAGTTTCCTTACTCCGCATGCCTCTGTTTATCTAGCAGCAACTAGGAACCCGGTTGGTGGATCACTTTATGGGGGTAATAATGCCTCCAAAAGGAAAATAATCACTCAGTCCATGACTGTTTGTGGGACACTGCTGTGTGCAATCAGCTGCCACGATTTGCCCACAAAATACAGTCAAAATCTTTTTTTAAATAAATTCTGTGAAGCGCTTTGAGAAGTCATGAAAAGATACTGTATCAAAATGCAAGGATTATTATTGTTATTATTAAAGCTCATTGAAGCCGGTTTAACTCAGTGATAAACAATGTACTTTCAAGTCTGAGGATTATGCACTGAGTTAGTTGTACCGTGCAGCATAGCATTATATGTAAAGTAGAGCTTCTCAAGATCCATTCATTGGTACTGTCTCATTGCTCATCATTCAAACGTGGTTTTATTGCCTAAAGACATTTATACTGGTGATATCTGTTGTCCAAATAATGGTAACAGGAACACAAACAGGCAAGTTACCTGATATTGAGGTCCACCTCCCAACCTCTCTGTTACTGTTACTTGGGTCGTGGACATCACAAAATTGAATTTCTCATGGGACTGGTCATGTAGAAAAGTCTGATGCAGTTTGATATGTTCTCCAGGCAACACAACTGTAATGGAGGCTTAGAATGCAAGAATACCAGTTTTGACATCACATTTTGAGTCTCTTGAGCCACAGTATATAGGCAGTAATATTCTGGTGTGTCAGCCTGGTTCAGTTGTTAGCACTCTTGCCTTTGAGTCTCAAATCTCGTGAGCTTAAGTCCCACAACATCAGAATGTGGATCTCATATTTTCTAGGCCAGCTCTCCAGTGCAGTGCTGGGGTGCACTGTATTGTTGGAGATGCCATCCTTCAGATTGGATGTTAAACTAAAGTCCCGTTTGCCTGTTCAGGGAGACGTTAAAGTTCCCATCATACTATTTGGAAAGAAAAGGGTGTTTCTCCTGGTGGCCTGGCCAACAATCTTCCCAAATAAATGATCGTCATGACACTCATGGCTGCTTGGGGGACATTGCTGTTTCCAAATTGGCTGCTGTGTTTGCTTATAAAATACACATTCTTTATACTTTACAGATAATCCTGTGAAGTGCTTTCAGACATCAACCTGATGTGAAAAGCACTTTAATAATAATAATGTGCACAATTGACTGCCATATTTTGACCACAAAATACAGTGTCAATCCACGTTACAATATAGCTCATTGAGACATCTCAATGACATGATAAAGCACTATATTAAATGCAAGGATTATTATTATTATTATTATCATCCATAATGGATAAATTAAGAGTGACTGAAGAGTGCCTCAACCAAACAACACCTCAATGATAGAAGCACACAATATTTCCACAATGTACTTATTAACCTTGACTCCATAAAATAGTAAATTTTGTTTTTGAATTCTCCTTGGTAAACGAAGGTAAAAACAGCAAACACACTTCACATTTCCCAACACCTTTACCCAGTCACCTTCAAGACTTTCAGGTTTTACATAATAAACTGGGAACAAAATAATCTTCACAGTGCCCTGCAGAAATAATAATCTTCCGTGCTATCACTCTTCCTACATTAATGCCTTGTTTCTATGTAATCTATTTATTCAACACCGGGTTACCTGGTTGAGAATAATGCCACCTTCACATTGAGGTGCTGATAATAACAGTAGCAATCAAAACAGTGAGAACATTTGCCAGATAATTAAGTGGATGACATGAACCAGCAGGATCGGGAGGTGCTTTAAGTGGAGCTCCGCTGATAATTACAACACAACAAAAGAGGGGGAAGATTTATACAAACTACAGTGTATTCAACAGTTCAAAGCATTTCTGTCACTGCTCATGATTTAGATGACTTGTGAGACTTTAAATTTCAAAGGAAACAAGTAAAGCACTTTTTTGTTACTGTTTGCCTGGAAGCACAGGCTAAAGATTCAGCAGTAAGGAAAGCTCTCCTATCTTTCTACCCCAGAGTCTCTTTCATAATAATAATAATCCTTGTATTTTGGTGTTGAGCCTTTCACTTAAGAAAGAAATCTCAAAGCACTTCACAGAATATGCTGTGTTGTCAAGCCAGGTAAGTGGTCTCATAAAAATACTATTATTATTATTCCCTCACATAATACAGTCACTCCACTTTAGATTATATCCTGTGAAGCACTTTGCGGCATACTCCCGACATGAAAGTTACTGTACCAAATGTAAAGATTATCATTATTATATTATTAGTAATAATAGTCCTTGTAATTGAAATAGTGCCTTTCATGCCCGGTGGATATCTCAAAGTGATTCACAGGATTAGGAGTGAATTAACCAGAGCCCAATTAACCACTGCCCAAGATCATGAGTGTAGTGGCAAAGGCAAGTAGGTAACCATAGTTTGGCAAACTGAAGCAGACAATGTAATATGCCTAGATTGGTGTGGGCAGATCCCTGTGAAATTAAATCTTCCATGAAAAATTTTGATTTCTGGTATTTATATTGCATCTCTGGGGAGAAATGTTACTTTTTAATATTCATGTCAGGTTGCAGTTTAATGAATGCATGCAGCAAGCTCCATTAACATGCAGACTGACTGCAACACCAGGAATCCCCAAAATACAAAGCACTGAATGTCTGACCGCTCAGTCTGGAGAGTTTGATTGTGAATACAGAATAGGGAATCACACCGAAATGGAGGCCTCTACATTTGTACCATAAATCTAAACCTCATGAGGTGAAACTCACAAACCCTTACAGTAGAAATAAATTAAATGTACCATAGCTTCTTCTGTCAGTTCAGATGACTGTCAGACTTTCATTGCAACCTTTTAGAGCAAAATCTGACAAAGAATGAAGATAGAAACATGAAAGTTAGAAACATTAACTTCAATAACTGTATAAAAGTTTTAATTTCTCAGTTTAGTGTTTTGGATATGTTTCACTCAGTTCCTGGGACTTGTCAGTGATATACATTTATTTGTATTTGTATTGGTGAAGAAGGGAACCTTTACCTGCTTTGTACTCTGCAGAAGTGTCCTAGATGCTAAATATAGAGATATTTAATTTTATCCAAATAGTGTAAAAAAGAATCTGCCTTTGTACTCACTCAACCCCCTCCCCCCTCCCCTGACAAATAAGTAACAGACTAAACTTGGAAGCAGATCACTTCTTGGAGTTTGAAGATCCCAACACTAACTTCAATGAACTCTCACTTCTTCTAAGCTATATGGACACTCTTTTAGGGTTATTACAAGGTTGGTTGTTCTCATAATATTAATCTATGGTCTGTGCTCTTGTTTTTAGTTATGTTGTTTATAATCTGCCTGTTCATCTGTTAAGTAAATCTATTTTTGATTCAATTGGCTATCATTTGTCACTTGCCACTTCTGAAAGAAATAGAGTCTAAGTAACAATCAGACCCAGTTATACCACATTCAGTATTCTGTGAGTCTATATTTTGTGTGGTTCACACCTAATTTGTGTGGTTCACATATTTTGTGTGATTCACACCTAAGGTGCAGCAAAACACTAGAGTTGGCGTAATTAACCTGGATATGATGAATGTATGAATTAGGTCTCAACGGGAGAGGTAGTGGTGGAGATGGGCATTATTACAGAAGTGGGGGAGCGTTAAGTGGGTCAGAGCACGAATGCGGTATTTAAAGGCCAGTTGAGAGTTAAACAGGACACCTAAGATCTGCATAAACCCTGCAAGGTGGAGTATGCATCCAAGTAGTTTGATGCTGTCAGTGTTTGTGGTAAGAAGGCACTGACGGGAACCAAGCATGTTGACATTCACCTGAAGAAAGCCAGAGCTCATCCACGACTTGATGTCCCATAGCCAATTAGTCAGAATTGCACATACCTTTTCATACCACTTCTGTGAACACAATGAATGTTCTCTGAGTCTATTTGCGAAAATGAAACTCCCTTCTCGTTCGAATAAGATTATGGGATCTGAGAGTGATGGGAAAGCAGACTTTCAGTCAATCTAGTGCAGTTTCTCATAAGCATGGCAATGGATTTCTGCATGTGTCAGACACCCAGCTGACCAATCTGTCCTGTTGTTACTTATTCTACACGTGCCTTCCTGTGAAAGACTCAGTCAATTTGTGGCAGTCCAGGGGCGATCTGGCTCCGATTAGATATTCAGTACAGTCAGGCACAAGATCTTCTGATCTGTATAACTTAACACTAACCTTTACCAATTAAGCCATTGGGGAGTGGGGGGAGTGGAGGAGGTGGGGGAAGTGGGGGAGGTGGGGGAGTGGGAGAGGTGGGGCTGACAGCACATTCCTGGCATAATGGGATAGCGGGGGACGTTTGAATGTCATAATCAACTCATAACTTGATTATGGCATAATTTGATTCACCCACAAAATATACAGCCAATTCACTTTACAGTATATTCTGTGAAGTATTTTGGGACGCCTAGAAGACTTGATAAGACGTTGCATCAAATGCAATGATTATTATTATTACTATTCTAATTTGCTGATGTAAACCGTATGTGATTGCACTTATGAATTGGTGTGGAGTGATGTGGATGTGATTCAATCATTTTGGTACATGTGGTTTCAACACCTCACTGTTACTTTTCAAGCAGATGTCAATAACCCATTCCTAAACTCATGTTTGTAAATGTGATTTCTGGTGTGCCGTGACTGATAACACAAAATAAGACTCAAACATCCAAAGATAGCTTTAATACTCGAAACATCAAAAATATGAAACTAGAATCTTAAGTAAAAAAATTAAAATCTTGCACTTCTTTCCTATCGGTAATGTTTTATTTTCTACTTTCTTACCTTTAAGCCTTCATTCCTAAATATCTCTGTATTTATCGTTAGGATCAGACTGCATGAAAACTCAGATTATTCAGACTTCATCCATAATTCTGTCCAACTTTCTGATCAGACCCAGGATCAATCTTGAGACCTTTTGGTTTGTACGACTCAGCTACTCACTGAATAATCGGCCTGAGCCATTGTGCAGTCTGGTGACAATTTTACAGTACTAAAGCTAGCTTTGGATGCTTCAGATCTTATTAACTCTGTTACCATTTACTGTTGAATGATAGACATGAATAATGGCCATTTGGGTGACTGGACCTGTGGAACCACAGCCCCAGTGAGAGGATAAAAGGAGTTAAGCTTCTCCAAGAAAGGAAGGCGAGTGCCATTATTCAATAATGTCACTCTTATTTAAAAGCCATGCAATTCAGATCTGGTTCTTCCTTTATGGGGTTCCTTAAAACTGACTCCATGTAACACTTCACAAATGTGAAAGTTACACAGGATTGCTGAGTCCCGGAGACTTGAATCAGTTTTGTTAGGTCTTTCAGTCACCATTAATATGTAGCCAGTTTTTTTAATAATCAGAGCACTGCACAGGCAGTAGTACACACTTTGTGTCTATTTCACTGGTGATGGAAAGACCTTACAAAACCAATTCATGTCTCCGGAACTCAGTGATTCTGTGTAACTTTCACATTTATGACGTAAACCAAATGATTCATGACTACGATTGCAATAGCCTTTATTTCTAAATGTTATTTTTTGCGAACACCAGGCTGCGTGGATTGGGGAATGGTTAACAGGTAGGAAACAAAGAGTAGGGATAAACGGGTCCTTTCAGATTGGCGGGATGTGACTAGTGGAGTGCCACAAGGACCAGTCCATCTACATCAACGATCTAGATGAGGACATCGAAGTTAATATATTTAAATTCACGGATGACACAAAACTAGGAGGAAGTGTCAACACAGAGGACGACATTAAAAAAATGCAGCGAGACATAGATAGGTTAGGTGATTGGGCAGGTAGGTGGCAGATGAAGTATAATGAAGGGAAGTGCGAAGTCATCCACCTAGGTAGCAAAAACAGTAGAGCAGGTTATTTTTTAGAAGGGGAGAGATTGGAATGTGTTAGTGTCCAGAGGGACTTGGGTGTCCTTGTACACCAATCACAGAAAGTTAGTCTGCAGGTGCAGCAGCAATTAGGAAGGCTAATGGGATGTTAGCATTCATTCTGAAAGGATTAGAGTATAAGAGTAGGGAAGTCTTGCTGCAACTGTATAGGGCCCTGGTGAGACCACACCTGGAATACTGTGAGCACTTTTGGTCTCCTTATTTAAGGAAGGATGTACTTGCCTTGGAGGGGGTGCAGGGTAGATTTACTAGGTTAGTACCAGGGATGAAGGGGATGAGTTATGAGGATAGGCTGACCAATTTGGGCCTATATTCTCTAGAATATAGAAGAATTAGAGGGGATCTTATGGAAACCTATAAGATCATCAAAGGGCATGATAGAGTAGATAGTGGGAGATTGTTTCCCCTGGTTGGAGAAACTAAAACCAGGGGGTCACAATCTTAAAATCAGAGGCCAGCCCTTTCGCACTGAGTTAAGGAAGAACTTCTTCACTCAAAGGGTGGTGAATGTATGGAACTCACTACCCCAAAGGGCTGTTGAACATATTCAAGACTGAGATAGATATGTTCCTTATTGCAAAAGGGATTAAGGGATATGGGGATAAGGCAGGGTTATGGTTCTGTAGTCTGTAGCTCAGTGGTTAGAGCACTCGCTTTGCAAGTGAGAGACCTGAGTTCAATTCCAGGCAGGGCGAAACCTTGGGCACGTTTCCTTACTCCACACGCCTAATAATAATTCCTTCAAAACCAAAAACAATAATAAATTGGTCATTTTCAATCTCCGACTGTTTGTGGGACATTGCTGTGCGCAATTGGCTGCCGCATTCGCCCACAAATATACAGTCAAGTCACCATACAGTGTGTTCTGTGAAGCGCTTTGGGACGTCCTCCCGACGTGAAAAGCGCTATATCAAATGCAAGGATTATTATTATTATTAGCTGAAGTTAGATTAGAAGATCAGCCATGATTGAATGGCGGGGCAGGCTCAAAGGGCCGAATAGCCAACTCCTGCTACTACATGTTATGTTAAGTTATACTTCATGCCCACCCACCCCCATCCTCTACCAATGGCAGTGAGCTTTCAGCCATTCTGTCCCCACTCTCTGGAACCCTCTCCGGGATTCCATCCAACTCGTTCTCTCCCTCCCCACATTCAAAGCCAACCTCAAGACTGACTTCTTTGAACGCACTTTCAGTCATCTTTCCTCTTGCCTCCCGCTTTGGCTACAACCCCCCACTTCAGGTTTCCAGCCAGCAGTATTAAGCCTCTTGACAGGAAAGATGCTTCATAAATGTAAATTGTATTGCATTCGCAGTCTAGTATAATCAACCTTAAACCCAATGTACCATGTAATAAAATGCTAACCCATTGCTGTGTTACAATCTTGTGATTCTCAAATAAAGAGCTTTGTGCGGGTTTGCCTACTTTGAAATGACTTAGCCTTTCACTTCTGCTAATTACCTTGAAGGAGCCTCAGTGCCACTGCTGAGAATGAGGGGAAACAAGCTGCCGGATAAGTATCTAAAAGTTGCTGCAGAGAAATCCTTTTCAAATTTTTTTTTAAAATGGACACTTCCAGTTGCTTCTCACAAACTAAGCTGCTTGCTTTGAACTTAACAAACCTACAACCTATTCAGGTACGAAAATCGAAGACTTCACCAAATGTCAGTCACAAAGGCTTTATAGACGTCTCCAAACAAAAAGATGGCTCTCCTCACGACAAAAGATAATATTGCTCTTGATGGGGATATGCACATTGTTTCAACTCATTAAATCTACTTCTATCTACTTCTAAATCATTTATTGAAGGATTTAGATGAACATACTACATGTTATTATTTTGGTGAGACTGATCTACCCACTAAAATTAGATATTGAACAACATGTTTCAAATGTCACCAACCTGTGGATGATATTGTAAGTCTGTAGGTAGTCCAGCGCCATGGCCAGCTCACAGATGTAAAGTTTCACTGCTTCTTCTTTGAAATGCACATTTTGCTGCAGATGATAGCGCAAATCTCCACCCAGCAACAGGTCTACCACCATAAACATATCTTCCTCATCCTGGAAGGAGTACCTGAAAGTAAAACACAGAGCTTTAATAACATGAGTCCACATGCTATCCTCCAGATTGAAAAGAAAAGTTAAACATCAGTTTCATGGGAGATGAACTTCTAAGAGAAAAATCAAAGCAATGACATTTACTATGAAACTGTGATTCACTCCCCCTTTCTCTCATCACATCAGATGGTAACAGGAAATATTAACACTCAAACTTCTCCAAGAGAAGGCTAAGACAAACCTTTTTTTTAGAACAAATTATGGTCTTATTTTGTTCAAAAGACACAGGATGTAATTTTTTTTCATGTGCAGGTCCTAAATCTGTATGGTGACTCATGATTGCATTGTTGAGTTTGGGCTCGGTGGACACTGTGATTTAAATGAAATTACAGTTCATGAGACCCCTGCTGTTCTGTGCCTTATTGCTTATGGAAAGAAAAGGTTCTTTGATATCCTGAGTATTCTGTCTGTGCTTGGTGATTCACTCTCAGCTTAATCTTTCAATGCTGTATATTTAACCTCTAAGCCACTCCGGACAAGTTCACTCGCTGAGAGCTCTGGGGGCTGGGATCAGGATGAGTGTTCAAGTCTATCTTCAGTAGCAAAAATCAGTTCACTGGGATTCCAGTTATTTTTAATTGATTTTTTAGATAAACTTGCTTGCCCTTTAATTTTTGCAAGCTCTATTTTGGCATTAATGCTTGGCACAAGGTACATTTTGCACAATGTTCAAAATTGATGGGACCCATAGCTTCTAAGCTATTATCTTAAGTGAAGGGCACAGTATAAATACAAGTTGCTGTTATACTAATGCACATTGGCTCCAAAAGTGACAATAAAATAGCAATGAGTTACAGTAGTGTAGCATTCCACACATGGTGTTTTACTGAACCTATTGGGTCTTTCCCAAGTGAGGTTCATCATAATAAGCAACATTGATAACACTGGGTGAACTCTGAATTCTGACATTTTGTTTAACAGGCTACTATTTCATCAAACATTGCTTACCAATGTGCCAAAGCAAAAAGGTTATCATTTTTGTGAAAATCTCTTGATATAGAAAACATTGGATTGTGCTGCATAAAAAAAGGCACTTGCCTTATGCTGCCACTTATTCTAAACTCTTCTCACTTTTCATTTCCCCAAGAATGTGCCAAGTCATTTCTCATGTGATTGTAGCCTGATCCCACAAAAATGAATATTCTTTTTTGGGGGTATTTTCTTCTTAGATAAACACATGAGACAATCTAGATTATTAATGAAAAGCATTATCTTTAGTTTGCATTATGTGTGTCAGTTGGAAATCAACCTAGTAAAAGATTAAGATCCTGATGGGACATTGTGTTAAATTGTGGCCTCTATCCAGGCTTCAAAATAGTCATTTTCTGGTGTAAACTTATACTATTTTTTGGTGTTGAGGTGCAATGTCACAATGCTGGAATTTACAATTCCAGTGATAGTGAAAGGATTATCCAGGAATTTCCAGTAGATACAATTGTTGAAAGAAAAATGCTTGAATAAGATATATTTTTATTCAGCAGCTTTGATCTGTGGTATCTTGTTTTGACGATATCACAGTTCATTACATTCAGGGATTATATCTTTTTTATAATTGCTTCTTACATTAAGTTTCGAATGAGTAGACTTTGACATCACAACAAAGATTTGTCTCATATAAAAATCTGAAGAAAGAGTATAAATATATATTAGTAACCAGTAAATGTGTGCATTATATACCCTGCTTAGCAAACAATAATAAACACCTATTCTTGAATTTGATTATCAAATAATAATATATAATAATCCTTGCATTTAATATAGTGCCGAATCAGGTCCCCGAGGTCTCTCTCACATTTAAATCCCTGACCTGGTCTGGCTCATTGCTATAAATTAGGTCAAGGAGCACTTTTCCTCTTGTTGGAGTGTTGGGATAGACAGTCCTGTACACATTGCAAAAACTCGCCCCCTCTGCTTTTCTCCTTGTCTCTCTCTCTGCCAATCTACCTGGGGATAAATGAAATCCCCCATAATTACTAGTTTATTATTTTTGCTCATCTCCCATATCTGCCTGGATATTTATTTTTCTACTTCTTTTCTGCTGTTGTGTGGCCTGTGGTACATGGCAACTAGCGTAGCTAGTCCTTTTTTATCCTTTTTATCTCTAACCAGGTGAATTCTGTCTCTACTCCCTCATTATTTATATCTTTCCTTTCCAGTGAATATACTGCCAATACCGCTTCCCCACTTCCCTTTTTCTCTCTCTGGCCTTTCTAAATAATGGATATTTTGCAATATTTAATTACCAATCATATGCAGGTTGTAACCATGTTTCTGTTAATGTAATTACATCAATTCCTCACGTTTGATTACTATATCCAGTTCTCTCATTTTGTTCCCCTTGCTCTGTGCATTGCTGTGTAACAGACTCCTACTTTCCCTGTCTTCCTGTTATTTTTCACTAATACCTCCTTTATCTTCATTTTTATTCACACTCTTCCCTGCACGTGTAAATTCTGCTCCTTTCCTCTACTCTGTCAGTTACATTAAGGTTGTTTGATCCCCCCATTCCCTCATCTGATGCTTTCTGGGATCCTTGCACTCCTGATTTAGATATTTTTGGTCTATATTGATTTAATTTTTTCTCATCCCGTTCTAGTGTTCGGCAGGCGAGTTCTCTTTTATTTACCACAGCATTTCCCTCTCCCCCTGCAAATCCGAACACATCAAACAGCCATAAAGTCAATGACCAAATTATTTGGGGGATTATTGGCCAGAACACTGGGAGAAACTCCTACTCTTTTTGAATATTGCCATGGGATATTTAATATCCACTAGACACTGATAAATATATATTAAGTATACTGCTATATGTATATTATATATAATATGCAGTATTATATACTCTGCTTAGTAACTAGTAAATATATATATATTATATACTCTGTTTAAAAACTAGTAAATATATATTATATACCCTACATAGTAACTAACAACCAAACAAAATGAATGAAAAATATTTTTAGATTCAAACACCAAAATGAACATCAGAAAACTATTAATATGAGATAGGGTTAAAATGTATTGTGAAAAACATTTCCCAGTTAATGTTATTCAGATATAACATTATGACCTGTGTTTAATAAATCTAAATATGTGCAAATAACCTCTTTCATGCAGAGTGGGAGGATTAATTATCTGTGTAATTAAGTCATTTTAATTATTTTTGATATACCTTACCAGTTGTATTTTTTTTATGATTATATAGCTGTGTATTGAATGTGGTCACCATTAACCAAGGACTGAAGGGATGTTCTCATACAATGAGTACATCTGTAATGTGAGTAATTCCTTCTTGGTAAGCTTCTTATCAGCTTAAGAACGCAAAGAAAAAATGAAATCAAGTACACACAAGATTGCTTTTCACAGTAAATTAGATACTCCACTTCTCTAATTCTGTGGACATGGTACAATAATAAAAAAAACCTTTTAATACTGTCCAGGATAGCTGAGGATAATCTATAGAGCACAGACTCTTTGTGGTCACACACTGAGCTGAAATAGTCCCCAAGAGATAAAATTCACTTCATTGAGGGAAGGTTGTTCTCACCCTTAATTTACTTTCCTCATTTATATGAGACATTCTCCTATTAATTTTTCCAGTGCAGTATAAATTAATACTCTTAAAATGTCTTGTTTTCCTTTCATGATTTAGTGTTCAATTAGTAGATCCAATTCTCATTCACTTCATTGCCTCTTCATTTTAATGACTGGATTACAGTCCCACTATTTCATTTCTGGATTTAGTTTGCATAACGTTGGTCAAAAGAGAAGAAAAACAACTGGCCCTTGTCTTATGAATTTAAACTATATCAAAATTACTCTCACATTTTTATAGTTACGGCACTGATTAAGAAAAATAAAAATAATCCCAAAATGCTCATTTAGATGTTGGGCAGCAGGAGTATTTAGTTCCAGTCCCTCTTTAGATATCTTTCTCACAGACATCTCTATGCATCCCTTTCATTGCATCCCTCTCGCTGTGACCTTATTTCCCTTGTAACTTTCACTGTTGTCTTTTATTGTTGAAAGGAAATTTCATCCCGGCTTTGCTGTTTTTTCCCCTCGTGGATACTTTAGCCTCTTGTCGTATCAACACTTCCTCTGTCACTCACTACAGCTAGTGAAAAACAAGAAGATGTTTGACATTTCAGCTTCCAGAAATTTCGCCTGCGACACAGTCTACTTTTTTGTAGCTGTCCACTATTTTTATATTTCTTGCAGAAACTTACTCCCGTTTTTTCATGTCTTTAGGCCCCAAATTGGATTTTCTAAATCCAAGTCAGATTACACCGCATGCAATCAGCAACAATAATAGCAACCATTTGGTTTAAACCATGCCCTTGGTTTAAGAAACAAAATCAGAAGTCGCTGGGAATACTCAGCAGGTCAGGCAGCATGGCCTTGTATTAAGACATGGGACATGGGTAGTGTTTGGAGTATTCAACAATGGCGGAAACTGATGTTGAGCTGGAGAAATAGGGGGGATAGGACCATCATAAAGGATGAGCATAGGTGCACCACAAAAGAATTGTGTCTGGTCCTTCAGAATACAATTTACAATGACATTTATATAGCTCCTTTACATCGGAAGGACATCTAAGAGCAGTTTACACTGTCAGCTGGGCACCTGATCTAAGAGTGAAAGATGAAGAGTGAAGAGAGTAGGAAGATGACTGAAAGTGTGGTCAAATACTGGCGCAGGCTTTGAACATGGGCAACTAAGTGATTCCGGGATGGAGTTCCAGAGAGCAGGGACAAATTGGCTGAAAACTCACCTGCCGATGGTGGAGCAGATAGAGCGGGTGCGGGGGCGGGAGGGTAGGAGGACATGAATAAAGCTGGTTGGTAAGCGAATGGAGCGTCCTGGTCAGTAGGATTAAGGAAGTGCAAAGGCAGAGTGGGGGTGAAGCCTTGGAGGGATTTAATGGTGAGAATGGGGATCTTGGTTGGAGCTTGGAGCTGAGCTTACTCCAAGGTAATCTGAGAAAGTCAGAATCTCTGTGGTGATTCTCAGTAGTCTGGTTTGTGAGCAAGGCATATTTGCAATACTCCAAGGCACTACTGACAACAGACCATTCAGCTTAGTTGTATACAGGACTTGGAGAGGCCGATACTGGGTCTTATTAACCCTGCAAGCCAAAACCCTAATGGTCCTAACTGTTCAAGCAGCGGAAGCTTGCGAGGCAATGCTTTCAATGGCACACTCTCTGGGGGTCCCAAGCATTTGTCTCTTGTTAATCTAAACCTAACGCAGTGCAGAATTAGGTAAATAATGTGCATTCCTCCAAAAAGAGAGGGCACATTCAATTAAAAACAGGGATGTTTCCATACATAGTTGCATAGATATGTGCAACCGTCAGGTTCGGATACTCGTAAGCACGGTTATGGATTTCTGCATGGATCAGACACTGAGCTTACCAAACATTCATTTAGAAAATATGCTTACAAAAATATAGATTTTTGGCGACCAATTTATATATTTGTGATATGGTACAGTCATGCTCTGAAGCCTGATATGTAAGATTTTAAAATGGATTGATTGTGATTGTAAACGAGATGTGCAATGCACAAAATTGGCCGCAAACTACAGCTTCTGACATCCAGCGGGCGAGTATGAACTTGGAAAGAATCCACAGAAACATTATTTTGCCTTTGAGCTGAGTGAAGAGTATTTAGAAGTAGCAAACCATCTCTGTGATAACAGAGGCCATTTGCAGTACAAACTTAACTGTTTCATCTTAAACCCCCACAAAAATCAATCTTTAGTCAGCAGGCTTCAAGCTAAAGTAAAAAAGCTGAGAACCTGGAAAATGCTGAGATATACATCAAGCTGGTAACAATAACCTGCAGGCAATCGGGAGGCTACACCAAGAACAACGTGTATTTATATAGGACTCTTTGAGTATAGTAATATCTCTGAGAACTTTACAGAGATGGTGCTGGTTACAGAATCGTATGGGGAGGTTGAGGGAAGAGGTTGCCACAGTTGAAGAAATGGGTTCTTAGGCAGCTTTTGAAGGCTTTTCTGACAAAGGACAGAGTCCTGAGGAACACTGGACAACTGGACAAGATGGTGCGGGGCAAGAGGGAGTGGACGAGGGAAGGAGTTTTAGAGGGTGGGAGCATGGTGGCTGAAGGCTTGACCACTGATAGTAAGGCAGAGAGGCTGGTGGACATACATCAGGCCAGGATATGCCAAGCAGATGAATGAGGTTCGTAAAGGTCATAGGGATAAGGAGGTGCAGAGGCATTTGTAGGTAACAACAACAAAATTTAATTTGTAAAGCGCCAAGGCGCTGGGTCATGGTGCAGATGTGGGGTAGAAAGGATAGTTGAGGGTTAAGCAAGTCACCAAGGTTCCAGACTGACTTAGCAAGTTGGAGTGTGCAACCATGGATGGTGACGCTGTTAGCGGCTGAGGTGAGGAGGTGCTGACGGGAGCCGATCAAGAGGTCGGTCTTGTTGACGTTCAACTGAAGAAAGTTAGCTCTCATCCAGGACTTGATGTCCGACAGAGTCAAGGGTGGAGGCAGAGATGGGTGTCATCCACATACATGTGTAAGTTGACCCCATGTCTGCGAATGATGTCACCAAGAGGGAGCATATAGATATTGAAGAGGAGGGGACCAAGGACAGAGCCCTGAGGAACACCACATAAGATGGTGCAGGGGCAAGAGGAGAAGTCGTCTGTGGAGATGAAGTGGAGGTGGTATGAGAGGTACGATCTGAACCAGTCAAGGACAGCGCCGTGAAGGTTGAGGTGAGAGGAGAGGCGGTGGATGAGGATTGAGTGGTAGACGGTGTCAAAAGCAGCAGAAAGGTCAAGGAGGACGAGGAGGCAGAGGGAGCCCTGGTTGCAGATGAACAGAATATCATTTGGCACTTTGACCAGAGCTGTTTCTGTGCTGTGGGAGGCACAGGTACCCGATTGGAGGGGTTTGAGAAGGGAGTGGTGGGAGAGGAAGGAGCAAAGCTGAGAAGCAACAACTCGTTCAAGGACTTTGGAGAGGAAAGGGAGGGTAGAGATGGGGTGGTAATTAAGGAGTAAGGAAGTGTCCAGGAAGGGTTTTTTAAGGATAAGAGTGACGACGACGGTTTTTAATGGGATGGGAACAGTACCAGAGGACAGGGAGAGGTTTATGATGTCAATGAGTAGAGGGGCAAGGAGGTGGAGCTGGGAGGTAAGGAGAGGGGTAGGGATAAGGTCGAGGGAGCAGGTGGTTGGTTTCATGTGGGTATGGTGATGATGAATGAGGTTGAAAGGTGTGGTGGGAGGCATGGATAGGGGCCCGGGTGGGAGGAGGAGATTGGGAGAGGGTAGCAGATGCAGTGGCAGAGGCAGCTGAGCAGATTCCCTCGACTTTGGATTCAAGGAAGACCAGAATCACCTCACAGTTGGCATTTGAGGTGAGGATGGGCGAGACATGAGAGGGTGGGTGGAGGAGCTTGTTCGTGATGGAGAAGAGGAGCCTGGGGTTGTCCTTGGCCTCCAAGATTGTTTTGGAGTAGAACGACAATTTAGCAGAGGCGAGGGCAGAGCGGTAAGATTTGGTATGGTCCAGCCAGATCAGCTGATGGACCGTTAAGTTTGATTTAAGCCAGGTGTGCTCAGCGGCACACACCTGTGCTTTAAAGGAGTGGAGGTGGCTGGTTTACCATGGTGACTTGCGTGAATAGGAGATGGTTCTGGAGAGGGGAGCAAGGGAATCGAGAGTGGAGGACAGGGAGCTGTGGAGAAGAGTGACCGAGGAGGATAGGTCACTGTGGGAGGACGCCCAGAGGGGAAGGAGGTCAGATGATCCAGGACAGCCGAGAGAGAGGGGGTAGAGATTTTTTTCCAGGGGCGTTGGAGATAGAGATGAGTGGGGAGAGGGATTGAGAAGTTAAGGGAGATGAAGTGATGCTCCGAGATCGCTTTGTCGATGATGGTGAGGTCCAAGACGGTGAGGCCCGAAGTGATCACCAGGTCGAGATGACCGTGAACATGGTTGGTGGAGTGGATGTGGAGGGAGAGATTGAGGGAATGGATAAGAGAGAGAGGGCTTGGAGGGACGAATTTTGAGTGGGAGGTTGGAGGGGTGATAAAGGGTAAGGTGCTCAAAGGAGGGGAAAGTTCCAGAGGAGTAAAGGGACAGGCCGAGCGGGGACCGGGAGATGAGAGCTACACCGCCACCATGGCAATTAGGTCGTGGGGTATGATGGAAGGTGTAGCCGGGTGGTGTGGTCTCTGTCAGGGGAAGGTGTCGGCTGCAGTGATCCATGTTTCAGTGAGAGCGAGAATGTAAATGTTTTCTTCAACGATGAGGTCTTGGATGGTGAGTGTTTTGTTGGCGAGGGAACGGATATTTTGTAGGCCGATGCGGATGGGACAGTTGGTGGCGGAATGTGGGGGGTGAGGAGGGATTGGGGGAGGACTGGCAGGGAGGGGGTTAGGGCAATCAGAGTGGCTGCTGTTGGATAGCCAGTGGCGACTCCTACGGTGTGCCCGACCGAGGATTTGCAGGCTGGAGGTAATAATAATAATCCTTGCATTTGATATAGCGCTTTTCACGTAGCGCTTCACAGAACACACTGTAAAGTGAATTGACTGTATATTTGTGGGCGAACGCGGCAGCCAATTGCGCACAGCAATGTCCCACAAACAGACGTAGATTGAAAATGACCAATTTATTATTGTTTTTGGAGGGATTATTATTAGGCGTGTGGAGTAAGGAAACTTGCTCAAGGTTTCACCCTGCCTGGAATTGAACTCAGGTCTCTCACTTGCAAAGCGAGTGCTCTAACCACTGAGCTACAGGACTCCACTGTAGCTCAGTGGTTAGAAGTAGTGGGACGGTCAAGCAGGGATAAGAGTCAGGGAGGACAGTAGGAGAGGAGGATCGAGCGAAAGTATTGGAGGGTAGAGGACAGGGCTGGGAGCATTATAGGGAAACAGCTCGATCGATGGTAGCAGCCAAAATACGCACTCCGAGACTAAGAGCGAACAGCAGGGGTGGGGGGGTGGGCAGCGAGGCATGGTCAGCCCGCTGGCATGGACTAAGAGTGACGTAAGGGTCTTTTGTCAATCCACTGAGAGCTACTTGAGCCTGGTGAGGATGAGGGTGATGTGTATGTAAAGATTTGTGCAGATAAGTGTGTGAGCGGTGGATGGAGTTTTATGAGAGCTGGAGCTTACGGATGGTGCAATTGGAAGGGAATTTGAGTCTAGAGATGACAAAGGTGAGGATGAAAGTTTCAACAGTTCTGGGAGTGAGATCAGAAGTGGGAGATGTGACAAAGTGGCAGTAAACGGGTGCTGGTCAGGGATCAGATGTGAGGAAGGAAAGAGATTTGACTTTTGTGCCGAATCCCAGCCAAGGTTACGTGCCGAGGTTGGTTCTGTGAGCTTGAGAGAGAAGCTGGGAACATTGAGCTTCCAAGCTGCCAGAGAGAGGCATTAACAGGAGCTGAAGAGCATGGCTTCAATCTTATCCATGTGATAGTAAAGCAAGTTAAGATTCATTCAGGCCTTGATCAAGGAGGCTGTCAGAAATCAGTAGACCTGGAATCAAGGTTGGAAGTAGAGATAGATTTGGATGTTAATTACGTTCATGTGGAAAGTAATCCCACTTTGACAAATGAAGTCACCAAGGGAAAGCATGTAGATGAGAGAAAAGAGAAGACTTAGGTACCATACACGTGGCCGTGTGAGAGAAGCTACTGGAGGAAACAAAGTGGAGGCGATGGGTCAAATAGGATTGGAACCAGGGAAGTGTGGTCCTGTGGAGGAGGATGATGAGACAGTACGTTCAGTATCCTAATAGATATATGTTTATCTAAATCTGCATATAGTATAGTGTATCCATGCATTTTTACTTCCTAGAAAATGACCAACTTCCATATTCCAGCACGCAACAAACTTTCTACACTCACAGGATATATGTTCACTGCTTTTTACAAGCACTAATTGCAAATTTGAAAACACAAACAGTAGGATTATTGCTGTTTTGAACAAGAATCAACTTTTAATGTATTTGGTTGAAAATCAACCTTGATGTTTTCAGGATTATCCAATTGCATTTCATGTAAATGTGCCTCGAGCTTGGTTAATTATAATTCCAAAGTGAAATAGTTTCCAGACTGTATAATCAAAACCTTTTTAACGTGGCAAACTCATATCTTGCCTGCGCTTAGTTTGACAAGCTAGGTTTTCAGGTTGATGACAATAAGAGCGAGATTTTCCACCTGGAACACTGTACAAATGGGTGTCAAGAAGCCAGAATTTGCAAGGTCACTTTAGTGTGTGTGTGTGTGAGTGTGGTGTGTGTATGTGTGTGTGTGTGTGTGTGTGTGTTGGGGGGAAGGGGGAAGAAGGGACATTGACTGTGCTCATCACCTTACGAAATTAAAACACAGAACCAGACAAAATGTGAAAAAGTACATTTAAGTATCCAGGCACGATTGAACTGGCTTTCCCTGGTTTTCCTATTTTACACATCACAGCTACATCTCGTCTGTGGGGAAAATTCTGCGATCTTGTTATGAGCATTGCTTGTATTAATTTATGCTGATGGAAACCATTACTTATGGCATTGTATCTCCTGGGAAGTAACTCGTCTTCTTTCAGAATATTTCTGGTATTATTCTGAAGCGAGGATGAGTGCTAATGTAAACTGTAGCACCCCCCCACTCCCAGGCAATAATCAAGTTTATGGCATTTGTATTTGAAAAGACGTGAAGAAAATTCTGACAATGTTTTTAGGCGAAATGCTCTCTCGAGTATGTGTTTTTCTATTCCGTCCAAAGATCCATTGCATAATCAGACCAGTGGAAAGGTAATTTGTTTTAAGGAAATGCCCAACTGTGCAACAACTGTGACAGCAGATGCTTGCATGGAATATTATCCTGAAGCAATGTAAAGTACCAGATTGATTAATGTTCCAAGGCAACAGAAATATTCTGCACACTTTTGTCATGTTTTCTGCACATCAGCTCCCTTATTCTCCTCTGTACACACCTCTGAGATTTAAAATCACAGACAAAGCCACAATCTCTTGGAAGAGGTTTTGAAAAAAAACAACAATTTAATTAATAGAATTAGTGCTTGTGATAATTTGCATTGTGGTGCTGCAGTTTATGTTCATTGTCTCCACTTTAATTAACTTTTTCGGGCTAAATGTCAACAAGACCAAGGCTCTTCTGCTTGGCTCCACAGTCAGCACCTTCTCACCTCAGGCACCGAACACATCGACCTGCACAGATGTTCTCTCCTCCTTACAGAGTCTGTGCAGAACCTGAGTCTCATTCGACCCCTAACTGTCCGACAAATTCTACATCCAGGATTTCATTCGCTCAGCTTTCCGTCACTTCCACAAGAACGCCCGCCTCCACCACTACCTCTCCCTACCCTCCTTCCCCCTAAGGCTACTGAGACCCTCATCCACATCTTCAACAAATCCAGGGCTTGATTATTCCAAAACCCTGCTTGCTGGACTGCTCAGCTCCTCCCTACACAAACCGTAGACTATCCAGAACTCTGCAACTCATGTCCTCTCCCACACCAGAATTTGCGAATGCATCACTCAATCCCTGCAGATCAAATTCAGAATCCTAGTCCTCACTTTTAAATGCCTCCACAGCGTAGCCTCAATCCATTTCTAAATCCTCCTATGGCCCAACCACTTTCTGCCCAAACACCGGTCGGCTTCATGTATCCTGCTGGTTTACCGCATCGTGGATTAGAGAGCTTTTAGCAATTCTGCCCCTGCTCTGTGCAATTCGTCCAGCCTCATTCCCTCCCCATCTTCAAAATCCACCTCACGACCTATCTTTATGACTGTGCTTGACATCACTTTCCCCACAGCCCACATCAGCTCCCCCCAACCCTCAGATGGGGTTCCCAGTCAGCATTGTGAAGTGCCCTGAGATATCCTTTCAATGTGAAATGAGCTACATAGATGTAAACTGTTGTTGCTGTTGTTGTAAAGAAACATCCAAAGATGGATCTTTGTGCTGACAGTAGGGGCAATCTAAAAATGTAAGCATGTTAGCTCTTCCAAAGAGACATCTGGAATAATTTACATCAACGACCTTGTATTCTTCAGATGCACTGCAATTTCATCCCGTTAACTACAAAGACATTTGTAGCTTTTTAGGAGTAAGGAAATGTGTGCAGACTAGATTATCAACACATAGAAATGTTTTGCTTGGGTTTCCTGAGTCCATTTACAATAAAAAATGTAAATCATGAAGTGTTCCTTTAATTTTCATTCTCACCTACTGAAATCCCATTGTGGCAGCAGTTTCTGCTGAAGGATTACTATTGTAATTTACTGTAATGGATCAGTCAGGAGACAAATTCTGCCTCTGTGATCAGGTACACAAACAATGCGCATTTGAGAAATTGTATTCTTATTGCTATTTTGCATGTAACCATTCATAAAAATATCAATTTTCTCCATTGGGAATTCCAATCCTCACAATAATACATGCACAAACAACAAACAGCCCACTTGCACTCGTCAGAAACACTCCTTTTAATTTTGATGATATGTAATTTCACTTAAAAAAACCAAGGGCAATATTACAGGCTGCTGGCCCTCATTTCTGCCCAAGTCTAAACTGTGAACATACAACAACATCTGTAGAAACCAGCAGGAAAACAGCCGGCAGAGAAGAAGGCAATAAAGGATATAATTTACAAACTGCTGTTTTTCACTTCTTGGTTCCACTTTTTCCAAAGCCATTACTTGAGTAAACAGCTGTTATTGTTGTTGGATTGTTGTTGAAGATTTTATTTTCTTATTACATATTTGTTTGTCATTATCAAGTGCTCTGGGGATGCTACCCTGTGTAAGGGGCGATATATATGTAAGTTGCTGTTTACAGATAGAGGGTAAATATTAATTTTCTTATTCATATTACTAAATTAAACACATTTTAATAAATTAACTGATTGATTTATTCATTTTAATGTTAATAGTATTAAAAGATTAATTATCTTGGGAATCCAGTTCTGGCGCACAATAAGTTGTGGGGTTTCTGTGTGTCGGTGCAACTCACTCTCAATTACTGGATAGATGGTTGTTGTCATAGTTGTATTTTAAATGATGACAGGATTTGATAAGATGGACTTTAACAGGCTGTTTCCACTTGCTTGTGGATCCGAAAGAAAAGACATAAATATAAGATAATCAGTAGCAGTTTTAAAGTGGAGTTTAGGAAGAACTTCTTTATCCAGAGGGCAGTGAGATTATGGAACTCACTGTCGGAATCTGCAGTTCAAGCAAAAAGCATCAAGGTATTTATAAGAAACTGATACATACATGAGGGAAAAGGGAATAGAGGGATATGTAGGAGGAGATTAGGAGGGGTGCAGTCTCATGTGGTCTATAAACAGTGACACGGACCAGTTGGGCAGAATGGCCTGATTCTGTGCTATCATAATCTATGTAATTCTAAGTAACATCATTATAATTTAATTGACTGAAATTTGCCCTGGAGCACCTAGATCTTAGTGGGATTCATGCAATTGTTGCAGTGCCACATAATTAGAATTGTTGCAGTAAGTAATGGAATATTTTACTTACCAAAGGTTCACAAGGAAAGGATGTTCAAGTCCTTGCATTATCTGCAGCTCCCTGAAAACATTCCGTACCTCATCCCGCTCAATGCATTTCTGTTTGTTCATATATTTCATAGCGTACATTTTCTTTGTATCTCTCTTCTGCACAATGCATACCTGATCAAGAGCAAGGAAGAAAAAGAATGTGGGGTAACTATTTTCATTCCCATCCAGATGATCCATCAATGAGAGTCTTTGATAATGTAAACAAATGTAAGCTATTTGACTTCGCAGAACCAGGCGATATAAGTTTGAAATTAAAATGCTCAACAGGGAACAAGAGATTATAAAATGCCCCCCGCATTCACCAATGGTGAATATATGAAACAGGGTAAAGTAGTTAATGCTACAAATATTACCTTCCTTCACACAAAAACTGAAAGCATATCTGCCAAAGAATGGTGACTGTTACAACAACAACAAAATAGCACCTTTCACGTGGGGAGGATATCCCAAGGTGCTGTTACAGCACAGAAAACAGCCCATTTGGCCCAACTTGTCTGTGCGGTATTTATACTCCACATGAGCCTCTGCCTTTCCTAATTAATACTAATGATAATAATCCTTCCATTTGATATAGCACCTTATCACATCTTCGAGACTTCTCAAAACGCTTCACAGTAAAGTGAATTGACTGTATATTTTGTGGGCGAAACACAGCAGTCAATTGCGCACAGCAGTGTCCCACAAACAGTCGTGGATTGAGATGACCAATTTAACTTTTTTTTAAGGAATTATTATCCCCAGAAAAGCAATCTGCCAACTGACTAACAACCGGGTTCCTACCTACTGCTAGGTAAACAGAGGCGTGTGGAGTAAGGAAACTTGCCCAATATTTCGCTGTGCCGGGAATCTAACCCAGAAAGGAGACACAAAANCCACAGACACAGCAAAATCAGTATTAAAAAAAAGTACATGGACTTTCATCCAATGATACCAAATCAATACTTTTTAATAAGATGTTGATCAGCACTACACAGTATAACATCACAATATCTTACATTCGATATAGGACTTTTCGTGTCAGGAGGACATCTTAACGCGCTTCGCAGAATTAATGTAACGTGTAGTGACCATATGTGTCATCAAATGCAGAAGCCAATTTGCCCACAGCAAAGTCCCACAACCAGCCAGGAAGAGAATGACCAATTCAATTTAACTGAAGGATTTATTGGCCAAGACACCAGGAGAAATTTCCTTCTCTTTTCAAATAGTGTCATTGGTATTTTAACATCGGACAGACAAGTTCAATATCTCATCTGAAGGATAGCATCTCCAGCAATACAGCTCTCCCACAAGATTGCATTGAAGTGTCAATTTAGACCATAACCTTAAACTGCTCAACATGGGACTTGAACCCACAAATGTCTGACGTGAAGGCAAGCATGCTACCAAAACAGGCTGTTTTTCATTACATGGTAACTGATGTTTTGCCATTATCCATTAGGTAGACTAAAGAACTATTTACAACATCAATGTAGCAACAAATCTTTTATTATAATTAAATGTCAGTCATTAATATTGAACAGCGTGAATTCCCAAAGCACACTGTGATTGCAGCTTCACTTCTCTGGAGGAACATGAATTAAAACTGACAATCCCATTAGACTTATTTTACTCTCTACCAGGAAAAAAATTATCTGGAAGATGAGCCCATATTGGCTAAAACAATTCTTTGCTTTTCCCCAATGAATTTTTAAGTGAAATGTCTAAATATTTTCCGATCGTTGATAAATTTATAATGTACTGTTCCTATTCCAGTCAATTACCTGAAGTATGACTGATGCTGGCCTCCAGGCAGAGAGAATTGTTTACACAACATTATTTGCCTCAGTTTTCAGTTTGGAAATATCAATCGTTGACATAAATGCCATTGAAAGAAAGCAGTTATGACAATAACAATAACATAATAATAATCCTTGCCCAGTATACACTGTAATGTGGATTGAATATGTATTTTGTATTACAATGGCAGCAAATCCTTGCATTTGTATTAGCAACCTTTACGTCAGGAGGGTGTCGCAAAGCTCTTCACAGGATATGCTGTAAAGTGTAATCATTGTAATTTGTAAGCAAACTTGGCAGTCAATTTGCACACAGCAATGTCATACCAACAGCTGTGAAGTGAATAGCCAGTGTTATTTGGGGGAATTGTTGGTCAGGATAAAGGGAGAAACTCCCTTCTCTTTTCTATTAGCGCTGTGGGAAACTTCAATGCAGATGGGACTTTGGTTTAACGTCACATCTGAAGGCGGCATCGCTGACAGTACAGCACTGCAATTTTGTGTCATTTTGGACTAATTGAGTTCAAAGGCCTGATGAAGGGCTTGATACCATAACCTTTTGCCTCAGAAGCGTGAGTGCTACCAATTGATCGTAACAATACCGGTAACTGATTTCTGCCCCTAATTGATATATGATGGGAAGCATTGTCTACTACCTATGTATGGAAGGGAATTCAGAGCAGGACAAAGCCATGGTAACGAACGCCAAAGAGTAGAAACTATAATTGCAGGAGTCAAATTATATGGCAGAGAGGAAACTTAAATGGATGTCCATTGTGCAAATTCATACTATGATTTTGTTTCAATTATCTTTTTGAAAGTTTACATTTGCGCCCACAAAATATACAGTCAATTTAATTTGCAGTATATTCTGTGAAGCACTTTGAGATGTTTCGAAGACGCGATAAGGCGCTATATAAAATGCAACATTATTATTGTTATTATTTTATCATTTCTTTTCTGGGGCCTCATCGACACTAAATAACTATTTTTTTTTAAATTACTGATGCACATCAGCAGTTTATATTATTTGTGCGAGACTCGCTCAGAATTGAAGACAAGATATTGCAGTTGGATTAGGTATTTTTTTCTCAAGCCTGCAGAGGTTCTTGCTAATCCATTTGCTTCAACTAAAATGACACAGTCTGAAACTGAAGGATGAAAAAAGGTCACACAAAGGACACTTAGAAGCTACAGACACGGCAAAATCAGTGTAAGAATCTTGCGTGCAAATTTTCATCTAATAGTACCAAATCAATAGTTTTTCTGACATGTTGACAGATACTATCTAGGATGATTATTATTTGATCTACTTTCTGTCAGGCAGCAGTGGTCCTGGAGTCAAGGGTGGAGATAGAGAGATACAGTTAGATATCATCCACATACATGTGGAAGTAGATCCAATGTCTGCAGTTGATATCACCAAGAGGGAGCATATAGATATTGGAGAGGAGGGGACCAAGGACAGAGCCCTGAGGAACGCCACATGAGACGGTCCAGGGGCTAGAGAAGAAGCCGTTTGAGGAGATAAAGTGCAGGCGATATGAGAGATACGATCTGAACAGGTCAAGGAGAGAGCTGTGAAGGTTGAGGTGAGAGGAGAGGCGGTGGATGAGGATAGAATGGCCAATGGTGTCGAAGGCAGTGGAGAGGTCAAGGAGGCAGAGGGAGCCCTGGTCGCAGATGGACAAAATGTCATTTGCCACTTTGACCTTTTTTCACTCCTTCAGTTTCAGACTGTGTCATTTTAGTTGAAGCAAATGGGCGGCACAGAAGCCCGATTGGAGGAGTTCGTGAAGGGAGTGGCGGGAGATGAAAGAGCGAAGCTGGGAAGCAACAACTCATTCCAGGACCTTGGAAAGAAAAGGGCATGAGGGACAAATGGAAGGCCAGAGCCAGCCACACGGAGGCAGAGAGTGGTGAAGTGGGGGTAAGCAGGTCGTAGAGGTAGGGAGGTGTGAAGGCATGAAGTGACTTGAAAATGAGTGAGAGGATCTTGATATTGATCCGTTCGGTGATTGGGAGCCAGTGGAGTCTGACAAGGATTGGTGTGATGTCTATCATCAGCGAGTTTATTTAATCTAACAAAAACAATAAATTACATTTGTATAGCGCCTTTCGCATTAGGAGGACCCTAACCGTAATAGTGCATTCTTACATTTAGCAAAATATAAACCAAAGATAGCTTTCTAGTTCTCTATTATAATACAAAATACATAATATAATGATTATTTTGCTTTTAGTTTTGTGAGTTTTTATAACGATTAAAATATATTTGATGTGTGGCATGACATGTGCAGAGGTTGTGCATGCTTGTAACATGTGTAAAGAATAAAAAAATCTGTTTGCTCAAGCTTTTTAAATACAGTTCAGAGATCATACCACTGATCTAAAATTTAATCAAAGTCCATCGCAGATTATTTTTCAATAAACTTGTGGTAACTGTTAATCCTCTTGGAGAAATATGAAAACTGCAAAAGCCGGAAATTAAGAAACAAAAAACAGAAATCTTGAGGCTAAAGGGCAGGTCAAGCGGCACGTGAAAGAGAAAGAAAAGCTGACATAATACAGAGTGTTGCCCTACATCAGAACCAGCTGAGTTGTTCTGCTAAAAGGCTTTGCCCAAAACGTCAACTTGCCTTTCCGTCTTACTCTTTGGATCATTAATCTTCGTGTTTAAATGCCATCACACATCAACAACAAGGAGTGCACTTTAAGCTGGCATCACACGCAGCCCACTGCTGTCAGCACGAAGACTCAGAAAGGGATCCAACGAAACAGTATGTTACTACTTTTATATGACTATACCAGAGGTACTAAGAGCTGCACTCAAGTGGCGGTGACACTTGACAGAGCCACCAGATTGTTTACTTAAAAATCCTGGCAAGTCTGTCTTTTCCTTCTGTACATGGGCAAAAAGGCTTCATTGTGGTAAGCAAGCTATAATAATCCTTGCATTTGATATATCACCTTATCACATCTTCAAGAGATCTCAAAGTGCTTCACAGTTCTCTAAAGTGAATTGACCGTATATTTTGTAGGTGAAACACAGCAGCAAATTGCGACAGCAGTGTCCCACAAATAGGCGTGGATTGAATGACCAATTTATTATTATTACTATTATTGAAGGAATTATTATCCCCGGAAAAGGGATTCACCAATCAACTAAAAAACAGGTTCCTACTTACTGCTAAATAAACAGAGGTGTATGGAGTAAGGAAACGTTTTGCCCTGCTGGGAATCAAACATTGGTCTCTCACTTGCAAGGCAAATTCTCTAACCACTGAGCTACAGGACTATAATAGAGAATTACATAGCTTTTATAGACTGTTACAACAACAACAACAACAACAAGATTGCATTTATAGAGCGCCTTTCACGTCAGGAGGCGCTGGACAGTTGGGTCGGGACCCGAGCAGGGGGGAAATGGTCAGGGTGAGGGGAGGGAAGGGAGGGAGGGGGTAGAGAGTCGAGAGGGGAGCTGAAGGCACGGCTACATCATGGAAACAGGCCATCTTGTCCACATCAGTGTCTAGAGTGTGTCAGCCTGGCTCAGTTGGTCGCACTCTTCTAGACGAAGACTAGCACATGTTTTTCCAGCTGCGTATTGTAACATTGGAAAATGAGGTGAAACAATGAGGTCAATGTGGTACCGACAGAGATAAAAAAAAGATATAAAAGCAAGAAAGTAGGAGAACCAAATAATAATGTTCAACATATCATAGAAAAGTCCAGAACACTGAATAATAATCCTTGCCTTTGGTATAGCGCCTTTTACGCAGGGAGGACATCTCAACTTCACAGGATATACTAGGAAGTGGACTAATGTTGTGTTTGTAGGAGAATGACTGCACTCAGCCGTGTCCCATAAACAGCCATGAAGTGAATGATCAATTTTATTTGGCTCGGACAACGGAAGAAACTTCTTTCTTTTTTCGAGAAGTGAACACTTGCACAATGATCCGCCTTGAATGCCTTGAAGACTGCGTGCTGTTCAAACTGTTTTTCCCAAGGTGTTAGCAACAGCAGGAGGCAAGGCACTGTTTGAGTTCTTAGCTGAGATAGCATGAGGCACATTTCAAATTGCCTTCAGATGCCTTGAGTCTTTTTCGAGTCAAAAGCTCAAGTGGTGACGCAATTCACCACCATCCCCAGTTTTGTCGTCAAATAAATTCCAGCCGCTTGAGCAGCTTGGGAAGTTTATATTACAATTTTTATGCTCGAGCTCTTGGAAGACGGCCAAAGTTCCCGCTCTTCCGGCCCCAAAAAGTAATAATTTCTCAACCGGGCAGCCTTTACCAGAAGCTCGAATTTGCATCATAATAATTGCCTTATTTTCAAAAGAATTCACCGTGGCGTTGATCCTGACCTGAAAGATGGAAGAAACCACTCACCAGGAGGGGTGTGCTGCCACCTAGCAGTCATTTGATGTTCAAACCAACATAAAATCTATTCTGGTGCCTTCAAATGAAGCAGACCGAAAGCTCACCTGAACAATGATAATAATAATCCCTGTATTTGGTTTAGTGCCTTTCACGTCGGGAAGATGCCCCAAAGCGCTTCACAGCATTTACTGTGAAGTGGAGTGACTGTGCATTTGCGGACGAACCCGGCAACCAATTTGCACGTAGCAATGTCACACAAACAGTCATGAAGTGAATGACCAATTTATTTTCTGAGGGGGTTGTTGGCCAGGACACCGGGAGAATCTCAATTCTCTTTTCAAATAGTGCCGTGGAATCTTTAAACTGAACAAGCAGACACTCATCCGAAGGACAGCACCTCCGTCAATCTAGGACACCCCCAACATTGCATTGGAGTGTCGGCTTGGATTATGTGAGTTCAACTCCTGACTTTGGGCTTCAACCCACAACTTTTAACTAAATGACGAAAGTGCTACCACTACCAGGCTGACACACTTAAAGGTTTAGAGCCTGGGCTTGTAGGATTTTCTGATAAGTTCGGGTTCTTTTTTGTATTTTAGAATTGGCTCATGATGCTCAATTAGATCACATCGGCATTGGGAATAGATTGTATTGGATTTCCAAATAATACCTTTCTGGAAGCATTCTGGAAACAACAACAAAATTACATTTATAGAGTGCCTTTCACGTCGGGAGGACGTCTCAAAGCACTGATGTCAGGGCCCGAGCATGGGGGAGGAGTGGTGCAGGATAAGGGAAGGCAGAGAGGTGGGAGAGCGACCAAAGGCACAATCGAAGAGAAGGGTCTTGAGATCGTTCTTAAACCAATTAAAATGTTCATGTACTTTGTTAAACTATTGAGGATGTCTTTTTCAAATTTAATAAGACTTGCAGCTAGGCTGTTGCAACAGTATGATTAACTGGCAACTGTAATGCTTATGGATTTTGGATGCATCACGCTCGTAAGAGAATATTAATGAAGCACCACAAACATTGCAATAATCTACAACAATTTCCCTTTCTCTGACTGCTTTCTTTCTTTTTAGCAGATGAGATGTTAAACCAAAGTCTCATCTGCCTGTTCAGGTGGACATTAAAGATCCTATGGTACTATTCGAAAAAGAGTTTCTCCCAGGGTTCTGGCCAACAATTGCCCAGATAAAATCATAATTCACCTCCTAGCTGCTTGTGTGACTTTGATGTGCTGACTAAATAGTTAGTTTACTTTACAATACAACCTGTGAAGCGCTTTGAGATATCATCCTGAAGTGAAAGACAGTTGTGCACGTGTATGTGAACTTGAAAGGCGCTAGTGTGTATGTGAGTGTGTGTGTGCGTGTGTATGACTGCTTTATTAAAGAAGTGCCTATCTTTGAAATGCTATTGCCAACCCACTCTCAGCAGATGCAAATAATAAATCTGCTGAACGTGATCAGGGCTTCTCACCAGTTATCTCTAACATCTGGGGAAACAAGAGAGAGTACTATAATTAGTTGCAAAAGCATTTCCTTAACTGTGGATCCAGATTTTATAAATAATTGCATCTCTTCAGTCTCCCTTCAATTCTGGAAATACAATAGTAGGTATTGGTCCAGAGCATATACAGAGAAGACTAACACATTTTTCTCTTGTTGAGTTATCAGTGGGTAATCTTTCCACTTAGTTTTTGCCCTTATATGATATCAGGTAAGACTTCATATCAAGAAACCATGTCCAAGTGTAATCATTAACTACCTGACATATTCCATATGGAAATACTTACATAAAGATTTTAGATTGTGTAGCTAGGTTGAAGCTGTATATCCTGTGAAGCACTTCGGGAGGCTACCCTGCGTGGAGGACGCTATATAAGTGCAAGTTGTTGTTGTTGACACTCAATGTAAGGATTATCTTTATGATTTAAGTATATTATGCGTTAGCCTGGCTCAGTTGGTAGCACTCTCACCTCTCAATCAGAAGGTTGTGGCTATGTACAATTTGGCCGTTATGTTTGCCTACAAAATTCACAGTCATTGTACTTTACAATGAATCCTGTGAAGTGTTTGAGATGTCCTCCAAATGTGAGAGGCACTATATCAAATGCAAGGATTATTAAAAATAAAAAATCATGCGCTGATGACTGTGAATTACAGATGTCTCTTGAGTTTTGCAACCACATCATACTACCAGCAATGCTACTTGTTATGATTTCCAGGTAACAATGCATAATTCAGAATAGGAGAAATTGCTGCTCTTCATTCCTTCTGGATACTGGGATGAAAAACCTTTGGTTTAAGGCAACTCCTTCTCTTCTCTTCTTGGTGTGCCTGCAATAGATTGCACAGTGCACCGCCCTGCCCCACTAAACCATGTATACAATACGCTCCCAAACCTAAATCAACAATGCCCTGAAACCTTGTAAGCCTCAGACATAATAGGAAAGTTGGCCCTAGCTGGAAACAAACCAATGGAGAAATCATCCATCTTGAACATTCCAGAGCCTGCAGAAGAACCATATCTTGGTCTCACAAGATCTGTCTGGATGAAGAAGGCCCTTCAGCCCATCTGATCTTATCCTGCCAGAACACCCATCCTCCCATCACAGCATCAAGCTGCTTTTTAAATGAGTCCAGTGCCCTGACCTTACTCAAGCCTTCTTGACAGCCTGTTCTAGTAATTAATTACCTTATGAGTAAAGAACAACTTCCTGGTGTCTGTCCTTAAATTGCCCTTCATAACTCTGAACCTATGTCTTCTTGTTCATGTTGCATCCTAGAGTATTGATCTAGGTTTACTTTTTCAATCCCATATAAAATGTTATACGTTGATCCTTTCTAGACATTTCCTCCACCATTGATCTATATTTTCTAAGGATTGAGTAAGTATTTACTTGGTAATAATGGGGAATGACTCTTGCAAGGTGTGACCTGCCCAAGGTTTCAATGCTACATTTGATTACTTTTTGAGGAAAGGTTACAAATTTCAAGAGAGGCAGAGAATTTGTAAATTAGGCAGGTGAATGACAGGTGGTATTTATTATTGTAAAACGTAAGCTGTTGCAGTGCATATTGATGCTACAAATAGAAAATCTGAGAACAATATTAAATGGTAGATCATAAATTAAAGTGGAAAGGGATTTGGGTATATTAGCACTGAAAAGCATCTTTACAGTCTCTGGGCGCTGTTGTAAGGAGAAATAAGACATTGGTGATGTATGGTAGATGACACAATATAAATCCAAAGAAATTATGCTGATACTACAAACCACTAACAAGACCACAATAATAATGCAATCTATATTCATGTAGCACCATTCACATAGGGCGGATGTCTCAAAGTCCTTAAGTAATCCTTGTAATTGATACAGTGCCATTTGGGGTGGGGCGGAGGAAGAAATAGGTGACAATAGATGCGGTCAAAGATGTAGGTTTCAAGGCAGGACTCCCTCATGAAACTATTTATATTTATAATGTACACATGGCAGTTTAAAGCAGAATGCTGGGTTTTATTTCACTGTTGCAAACAAGTAATAAAATTAATGACCCTGATCAGTGAACTTGAAGCATCCGCACACCCATCATCCCAGTACGCACCTTGCTCCGCTATTGGATGACACCCAACTGTACCTCTCTACCTCCACCCTTGACTCCAGGACCACTGCTGTCCTGACAGAATGTCTGTCAGACATTAATTCCTGGATAAGAGCTAACTTTCTACAGTTGAACGTCAACAAGACCGAGGCTCTCCTGATTGGCTCCCATAAAACGCCTCCATACCTCAGGCACTGACAGCATCACCATCCAAGGATGCACACGCCACCTCACCAAGCCAGTCCAGAACCTTGGCATCTTGTTTGACCCTCAACTATCCTTTCTACCCCCACATCTGTGCCATGACCCTCTCTGCCTTCCCCCACCTCCGCAACATCGCCCGTCTCCACCACTGTCTCACACCACATGCTGCCGAGACTCTCAAACACACATTCACAATATCCAGGCTCAACTCTGTAAACTCTCTGCTTGTTGGCCTCCCCCACTCCTCCCTCCATAAGCTGCAGATCATCCAAAACTCTGCAGTCTGTGTCCTCTCCTGCACTATGCTCCGTGCCCTATCACCCCCATCCTCGCCCAACTCCACTGACTTCCCATCACACAGAGAATACAGTTCAAGATCCTGGTCCTCACCTTCAAAGTTCTTCATGGCCTTGCTCCCCCCTACCAACCTGCCCGCTCCCTCCGCTCAGTGGGATGCATCCTGCTTCATGTCCTCCAGTTCGCCTGCCCCACCATTGGCAGGAAGGCCTGCAGCCATTCTGGAACTCCACCCTGCAATCCCCCTGCCTCCACCCCCTCTCTTGCCTTTTTCAAGATCCGTCAAAAGACCCTCCTCTTTGACCGTGCCTTCGATCACCCTCCTTTACTCCCCTACCTTCCCCGATCCTGACTCCCAGCTCGGCTCTGAAACACTGATTGTCCAGTGCTTTGGGACATCCTCCTGACATGAAAGGCACTATACAAATGTAATTTTGTTGTTGTTGTCTCCTTGTCCTCCAACAGATTGATTCCAAGGTCCTCACCTACAAACTCCTTCATGCCTTAGCGTGTCCCTTATGGTTCCCACTTCTTACTCGGGTGCTCCTTCAGCAATGTGAAGAACTTCGAGACAACCGCCAAACCTGACAAGTGCTACAGAGGAATGTAAATTGTATTGTGCTGTACCTCATCTTCTTCCAGACTTCTCTGCTCACCTTCACTCTAAGCGAGCCGAGTCTTCAGATTTTACATCCCTAACATCTGGAACTCCCTCCCTCTACCCTTCCGTCTCAGTTCCTCTTTATTTATCTATGTCTTGCCTTACAATCTACTTCATCGATCGAGCCTATGGTCACCTCCTCTTTCGCTCTGCTTGGTGTCCGATCCAGTGATGGTAAGCGCTCCAAGACATCATCCTACATGAAGGGTACTCCATAAATGTAAGCTGTTGTTGTTCCCCTTTGCCATGGCTTACTACTTGTACTATTTCAACCAATAGTTTTATTTTGGTTTTGATATTCAACCACAAAAATAAACAGTCAATGAATTTTACAGTAAATCCTGTGAAGTGCTTCGAGATGCACTCCCAACATCAAAAGGGGCTTTGTCAAATGCAAGGATTATAATTATTATTATTGATAAGGTAAACTATATTCGAACTATTCATTTTCCAAGTAGGTAATCGGGCAGAAGCACCAGGAGAGGTAGATAAATACGTGATGACATCACTGCAAACAAGGCCAGATGCTATCTCTGCCTGCTGTTTGCTGCTGACAGTTTCCATAGTAACGGGGTAGAATCTGCACGTGTGGGTAGTTCATGGATTTTGTTGGAGACAATTATTGATTAAACAAGTGCAAGTGAAAAAAGAAGAAAAGGCAAGTAAGAAATATAATTCTGGCAACGAAAACATTGCCATTTTATATTTCTCTGCTTGAATGTCCTTGTTTCTTGAACAACACCTTCAGTTTAATTAATAATAATTATCCTTTCATTTAGGATATCTTTGAGACGTCTCAAAGTGCTTCGCAGAATATACTGTAAAGTGAACTGACTGTATATTTTGTGGGCAAATTATTTTCATATTGAACATCTGGATGTCCATTTTGAAAAATGACAAGATGACAATTGCTTTCCAACTTCTACCAGCTCGGGCCTGTCCTCTCCTTTATTCCCTTGTGAACAAGCCAGTTATAGATATCAGTCAGAAACACCCAATTCACAAGCATGAAAGCTGAGGAAACTTATCTGCTCCCCCTTGACTGACCTGGGGTCGTTTGAAAATATCAGGAAGGTTTGAATGGGTGGATGTCTGGTGAGGCAGCATCAGGATCAGCTTGGAATTAATTAATGTCAAGGCTCACACATGAATCAGGGCAACTGGGACAAGAATAATAATCCCTGCATTTTATATAGCACCTTATCACATCTTCAAGATGTCTCAAAGTGCTTCACAGAATATACTGTAAAATGAATTGACTGTGGGTGAAATAGTTATGAAAGTGAGTCCAGTGTCATTGGAACTATAACCAAGGAAAATGTAGGGGGGCGGGGCAAGAGGGGATCAGGTAAACACGATACGTCCCTCTATGGAGAGAGTGCCATTCCATTCCAACAATCTATCTCTGAGATTTCCATGTATAGGTAGGGTGTATGTGACGCTCAATTTGGTTTGGATAATCTTAAGAATGGTGATGGGTTTCTGAATGTGTCAGATGCCTGGCTGAACACCCATCCCCCCCCAAAAAAAATGGGGAGAAAGCACCAAATTGCGTCAACTCTAACGCAGTGGGACTTTATATCCCTGCATTAAAAAGTGTTATTTAATGATGATCTTGATTTTAAAGTGATTTAGTTTTGTCGTCATGTTCCTTTTACTGCAACCCAATGAAGCTAAGCTGAGGTTCTAAACCCAGGCAGGTTCATAAAGTATTGCTATTTGGTCCATTTGGTTGAATGATAAAGTACCAAATTGGTGAAATTAACCTTAACGTTTCACCCAGAAAATATACAGTCAATTCACTTTCCAGTATATTCTATGAAGCACTTTGAGACGTCTCGAAAACATGATAAGGCGCTATATCAAATGCAAGGATTATCATTATTATTACCAAAGAAAGTCACTAGAAAAGGGAACTTGCAACTTTAAATATTTCACCAAGTTTCCAATAAACTGCTGAAGAACAATTTTCATCTCCTTTGGCACTGTTCTTTATTAAAATTACTGACTCTGGCACATCTGTTCCTGATGACACTGTAAAAGAGTAGACGTGCACAAGTGAATTTTTAAGCAAGTAATAACTGGCCTAACTGCAAATAATCACACAACAAATGCTGAGATTTCAAACAGAGCCATAAATATTTGATGTAGTAAAGCTTAGGAGAACTCTTTTTCCATGAAGTATAACCCTATGGATACATGTTTGGAGGCAATGTGGATAAGAATGCAAGGCAAGCAGTAATGTGATGATAAACTACAACAACAACTTGGATTATATAGTGCCCTCCATGCCGAACGGCATTTCAGAGCACTTCACAGTGATGGATTCTGGGGACGAGCCAGAGGGATGGGGAGGAAGGTCACCAAAGGCACGGTTGAAGAGAAAGGTCTTCAGCAGGGACCTGAACTATTCCACAATTGCCCATATTTTCTGCACATAAAGGAAAATAAAAGCACCTGAAAGACATTAGCACATTGTTCTTTGAGGACAAGTGGTTTATATTTATTAGAGAGTAAATGAAACGCAGTAAAATCAAAACATTTTCACAGGTGCTTTTATCTCATTACGCATTCCCTCTGTTGCGAAGGAGGGGTGGGGGTGAAAAAAAAATCGATGAATATTATCTCGGTGAAAATCATCTGAATAAATTCACTGTTAAAGCTGCTGGGCAAATTGAATAATATAAGGTCACTGTCTGAATTCATTGCAAAACGCCTGTGGTGTGTTTTTCAAATTAAAATATTTATTGCTAGATGTTATTACTTTCCATCCCAAAGCTTAAACTTTCCATTGATGGTGCAGTTCTTTAAAATAAAATTATTTTCTCTTATGTTATCAATTAACCAAATAATAGAATTAACTTTCTGCAAATGAAATGCTTTTTCTTTCAAAAAATGTCCCAAATCTAAATATGACACATGAGTAAAAGTTCCCAATGACACATTTCTCAATAAATTGGTAATGATCATATTGCTTTTAATCATAAAGTGTAAATGTATTCACATATCAGCGATATGGGGATCAAAAACTGTTTGGGGTACAAAAGGGCAAAGAAATTGGTCAAAAATAAGAATAAAATTACCACACAAGTCCGAGTTCCTCTGGGGTGAATCCAAACTAAACTTGTGCAGTTGATTATGAATAATTTAAGACCAAGAATTTCCAATTTTATAGCACCTTTCATGTAGAAAAGTATATCAAAGCACTCTGCAAGGTCAGAGTGGGAGTCTGAGCTGGGGAAGAAATAGAAAGTAGGGTAGAGGTAGCTGAAGGAGTTAATGTCAAAGGGATAATGGTTTAGACTGGTTCAAAAGCAAAGAGGGTCAGAGAGCAAGACAGAGAAATTTCGGGAAAGCGTTATAGAAGGTAGGTGGCCCACCAATGTTTCAGCCACCCTCTCACAAGATCGGTTCAGATTAAGGAGACCCTTCAGCCCATCTGATCTCACCCGTTCTACCATCACCCCATCACTACATCGAGCTGCTTTTTAAATAAGTCCCATCTCTTGGCCTCTACCGCCTTTCCTGCAACCTGTTCCCTTCATTGAGTACCCTCTGAGTAACATAATAATTTGGCCTAAAGCCACGTGAAGCCTCCAAAGGCCACAATTGATGTTGCCAGCCTTGGACAGTGGTTTTTGAGTGCTGCTGTATGACATGCCATACTAACTGAAGAGTGGACCAGTGCCTCAGACAGCACCAACAACAATAATAGCTGGCAGCTGGCTACGGGTCAAATCATCATGTTAAAGCCAGAGCTGTGTTCATAATCAGACTTGCAAAAGTTATGTTTTGGACAATAATTTTCACCAGTGATTATTCTTACACATTACACTATTTGCCCCATTGTTCCATTCCGCCTGCCCTTTTCGTTGTGATAAGTTTGCAATGTTCACCAATCAGTCAACATATTGGCTTGTGAATTAACCCATGGGATAGACTCTCATCCCGTTCTGCAACAGATAATATGGAATCTCATTTACGTGCCATTATAGAGACCCCGTAGTGGATAATGGAAATTCCCGTAGTGGATAATGGATGTAGTTACCTACATCCCTTTTGAAGCCTTATAGTTTTTTGATCCATTACCTCTGCTGGTCATCTGTTCCACATGCTATCACCCTTCTGCTAAAAATATTTCTCCTGCATTTCCCATTCTCTTTTGTTTTTCTTTTGAAGATATGACCAACTCCTTGATCTTGCATTTTGCTCACAGTAGAAGTATGAATGTGCTGCTCCCCGTTGTTGCAGCTCTTTCCATTAACCCAGAGGCCAGCATGTCTGGTTTTAGTGATTCTGCAATAGTGATACATACTCATAGCACACATCTTTCAGTTTGCTTCTGAAGAACATAATTAACAATCACATTGTGTGCATTCTCTCTTTCTAATCCACACAATGGGTTCTAAAGCACAGTAAGTGTCAGCTTGGCTCAGTTGTAGCATTCTCACCTCTGAGACAAAAGCCTATAACGAGTCTTTGAACTCGCAATCTAGGCTGTCACTTCATTGCAGTGTTGGGCATCCACTGCATTGCTGGAGTTACCGTTAGACATTAAACTGAGGTCCCCATTTGACTGTTCATGTGGGCGATAAAAATCCCATGTCATGATTCAAAAAGACAAGGGAGTTTCTCCCGGTGTCTTAGCCAACAGTTCCCCCAAATAAAATTGGTCAATCACTTCATGGCTGTTTGTGGAACATTGCTGTGTGCAATTTGGCTGCCACATTCATCTACGCATACACAGTCACTATAGTCTGCAGCAAATCATGTGAAATAAGATGTCCGTCTGATGGAAAACGCATCATATCAAATGCAAGGATTATTCATTCGTAACAGCAGTCGCTGATGATCCTTGGATGGTAACTGAAAATGTGGCACACTGACTCGTGGGAACTCTGTTGATGGAGCTATGTTTTTACACTTCATCTTTTAGAACTTCAAACTAAACACAAATCAAATTAAAAAATAATAATCCTTTCATTTGGTTTACTGTCTTTCACCTTGGGAGGCCATCCCAAAAGGCTTCACAGGATTTACCTGTGAAGCAGAGTGCAAATACGACAGCTCAATTGCACACAGCAATGTCTGACAAACTATGAGTTATGAGCACTAGAGATATTAAAATCGGTATTACTTTATGTGATCTCCTGTCTCTCCCCGATTCTACTGCTGCTCTACTTCAATTGCTCGTTTAACTCAGCTCCTGCTACACTAACTCACTGCAATTAACTCAGCTCCTGCTACACAAAATAAGATTCTACTTTGTTAATTCAGCTCTCCACCTCAGAACCCGCGGCACTCACTTCTCCAAATTACCTCTCATTTCCTAGAAACTCTGTCTAAGAACTGGCAGAATGGGAACTAAAACAGAGTGACACTGGGATTACCCGAATAATTTCGGATAATCAGGGCAAAGGATAATCAAAGTTCCACTGCAGACACCAAGTGCTTCTTCAAAGATTTTTTTAATATAAAAGTGGCTTTCGTTAATGTGCAAGTAAAATTTATTTCAGCAGGCCGGTTAATCCTAGGCATTTTTTTTCTTGTGCAGATTTTTAAGTAGTTTCATTGTCACAAACCTCAGTGGGATCATCCAGCCTAGCATTATATTCAGCAGCACTCAGGCTTACAAATCATTTTTTTTCTATTTCATTTCAGTTACAAAGTTCTTTATGAAGGAATGCATTGTTTATTTCAGAAGTAATTGAAATTTGCGAACAGCTTCTTAATATACATTAGAAAATACACACTTAGTAATTTACGGTTACTGGTATCTGTTGAACTGGTCCGACCCCAGCATTGAGTCAGTGGTATTTGATTACAAAAAATAAATACGAGATCAAAGATACAGAAATATTTTGGAGAAACACTTTTTTTCATCAGTCATGTGTCTGACCCATAGGGAAACCCATCACTATGCTTAAGGGTATCTAAACCAGTCACTTACATATGCCACTTACACACTGACATTCCCGTGTCTGGAATGGAATGCACTTTCTCTCCTTGGAGGATCACATCCTGCTTACTTATTCTGAAGAGTATTAGATGCAGGGTGACAACAGCCAAGGCTTGGGAACCCCAGAGTGTGTGCTGGAGTACTTTTGCTTAGCTTGCCATTTGGACCACTATCTGACAAGCTTCCTGTTGCTTGTCCAGCTAGGACCATCCTACCTGACAGGATTTTGGCTTGCAGGGTTAGCAGGAGCTGAGTGGAAAAAAATCTCTGCTCCCAGTGACTGGTCTGCACCTTCAACTACCGACAATGCGCCAAACTGGCCGGACCGTTATCATCAGTGCTCTGGAATCCTGCAGTCCCACATGGCTTAGGAACCGAACTACTGAGGGTTGACTCAACTCCAAAGTTCTATTGTGAAAAGACATTATATCAAATGTAACGATTATTATTATTACAATATCATTGTTATTTATTTCTTTGTTTACCAGTTTTATCAAAATAATAGGAAATAGGACCCACATATAGGCCTATTGGGAAATTCTAAAGTAAGTAACTAAAGCCAGCAAGATAGGATAAAGTGGAGGTGGATGATGTTGTGGTTTAAGATAAGTGGGTTAAGGTGTTCCGTTTCTATTCCTGTGACCAGGAGGAGGAGCTGCGATTGTGGGAATCAGTCATTTGTTGCAGACAACTGAGATCACCAGTTGCGGTGTTGTTTTTTTAATCCATGTCCACACATCCCCATCTTCACTCTGAATTTTCAGCTGAAGTCAAGCAGGCAACAAGAATTGGCTCAACCATCCGTTCGGTAATGCTGCCACCCCCTTGCTGAGTAACACTCCCCAGAGCCACGTTCTTCTTTGCTTGATTAAATTGTACATACTGTGAAGCAGAGCTCGGTGATGTGAAATCGGTTTCATTGCATGCCGTTTGCACTCACAGATGGACTGATTTCACAAATCATTTTTAAGCTTTCGCTCGCTAGCTATAAATATCAATTAAGACAGCATAACAAGGTATATTTTAGACACAGTCGTCATTGTAGTGTTTAATGTAACTACCAGACTTGCTGAAAAGACCAGTGGATTCCTGTCACCAACAACAAGTCCACCGACAGTTGGCCAAAACTGTCCTGTGCTAAGACATCCCTGGAATAGACCGAACTTTGAGAGGCCCCTGCTGGCAATGGTCAGAAGTCCCCACTCTGAGTAATAGTACTTACCACTAAGGAACACAGACTGTTGTGGGTCAAATGCTTCTATTTGCTTATAGCTGACCTGCTACAGCCAACTATTTGGATGTGATAAAGAAGTTCTGACCAGAGAGAAATTAGGGCTTTTAAACCAGTCTCCTCTCACTCTCGCCCACCCAGAATCCTCCCTCAATTTATAGTCTACGTAACTCTGGAATGTTGATGGAGCCAGGAATAGAGAGTGGATAGAGAATGATATTACAACAAAAACGTGCATTTATATAACGCCCTTCACACATGGTAGCGTCTCGAAGCACTTAACAGCGGTAGAACCTGATGCCGAGCTGGGAAGAGGTGACCATAACCACCGTTGAAGATCTTCAGGCGTGATTTGAAAATGGGAAGGAGGGAGTAAGGCAGAGGGATTGAAGGGAGAGAGTTCAAAAGTTTTGGGCCAAAGTGGTTGAAAGCATGACCACCAATGGTGGAGTTGAGGGGACAAGGGACAAGCAGGAGGGTACAAGGCAGAAGCAGGGGGGATGAGGGATCAGTCGAGAGGAAGTGGTCGGTGGAGCGGAGATGGTGGAGTGGGCAGTAAGCAGGTCGGAGAGGTAAGGAGGTGCCAGAGCATGAAGGGATTTATAGGCAAATGTGAGGAACTTGAAGTCGATTTGTTATGTGAGAGAGAGCCTGGCGAAGACTGGTGTGATGGGGATACAAAGTTTACAGTGGGGTGATGTACGGATGGCGGAGTTTTTAATTAGTTGGATTTTGTGGATAGTGGAGCTGGGGAGACTGGCGAGGAGAACATTGGAGTAATTGAGACGGGAGGTAACAAAAGGGTGGACAAGGGTCTTGGCTACTTTTGGTAGAGGTACGGTCAGAGCCGAACAATGTAATGGAGGTGGAGGAAAGCGGTCTTCGTCAGGGCCTGGATGTGGGGTTGGAAGGACAGCTGGGGATCGAACCTGACCCCTAGCACAGGTTTAGTAACTGTTAGGAAAAGGCCGGAGAGGTTGAGAAAGTCTGAGCTGCAGGAGAAAGGACGTTGATGGGAGCCAAGGAGTATGGCTTCCGTCTTGCAGGAAGTTACCAGGAAATATTAACCATTTGACTGTTGGTAAATTTACATCTGAGTTTCAGCAGTTTGGAAGACAGTACTCATTCAGCTTTCTTCCAGACAGAATGGAGCAACTACTTTAATCCATTGCTTTTTTTACACACACATAGTGGCCTGACAGCTTTCCAATTTAAAGCTGTCAACATGAAATTAGTTTGGCAGTGACAGCTCAGTTTCTAGTGGATATTGCCTCAAAAGACAGTAATTTCTAAAGCTATTTAAAAGTTATGTTGTTTATTTCCACTCAAGTTTTCTCCTCCAATGTGCTCCCCTCATCTTGTCTCTGATTCAGTTAAGATTAAAATTAAGGCAATTTGACCAAATGGCTATCAAACCCACTTAATCCTGCCTTTGCCCAATGCCTTCTTCATCCAACACCTGCACATGTCAACCTCCCAAGAGGGGTCACTTGATAACAATCAGGAGCAGCAAAACTGGTGCTGAGGCAGTTTGTAGCCTTGTAAACCCAGAGGTACTTAAGCTAATTGTATCCCAAGTATTGCCCTGACTTACATCAACAATTACATCCCAGATTGTGATTCCAGTATGCAGAATTGTTCAGTCGGTCCCACATAATAATATTCCCAGACTAACACTAGTTATTACAGTTTCTTAAAATTGATATTATTTAGGTAGTTTAATAATAAACCTAACATTTGATATAGCACCTTTCATAATGGGAGAACATCTCAAAGGGCTTCACACGATATAGTGTAAATAGATATTGACTGTGTTTTGTGGACAAACGCGACAACTAATTTTGTACAATGTAAGTCCCACAAACAGCCATGAAGTGAATGATCAGTTTTATTTGGCAGATTGTCGGCCACAGCACTGTAAGAAACTACCTTCTCTTTTCAAATAGGGTCATATGATCTTTAATGTCCACCTAAACAGTACAGTACTTCAGTTTAATGTTTCATCTGAAGGACAGCACCTCGAACAATGAAGCACACTCCCAGGACCACACTGGACTATCAGCCTAGACTATAAATTAAAATTATCGACGTGGGGCTTGAACGCAGACCTTCTGACTCAGAGGCAGAAGTACTACCAACTGAGTCAGACTGATGGGCATCCCATTGCTTGTTCACCTTCTAAACTCAATCATTAATAAAGCTGACTACAAAATCTATAATGCTAATTCACATAATATTTGAACGGACCATTGGATTTTAATTTTCTCTAACACTACAAACATTTTAATTATTAATTATTTATGTTCATTTTCAATGGTGTTCAATTTCTCAAGAATTTCTTTAATACGCAAATTCAAGTAAATCAAACCATGTGTGAATTAACCAAGCTTTACAAACAATATACAGCATGGAAACAAGCCACTTGGACCAACTAGTCATTGCCAGTGTTTGTACTCCACATGACTCTCCAACGACTCCTTACTCTCTCCCATACCCTTCTATTCCCTTCTCCCTCATGTGAAGGTCTGGCTTCCTGTTCAAAATAACCTACACTAACTGGTTGAATGTTATACTATTCCACATGATTTAAGAAGTTGTATTATGTTGCATCTTTGACCTTATCTACAGTACCTGCCCTTTCCTCCCTTCCCTTTCTCTCTTGCTCGATATCCGACCACGTCTTTGTGAAGCATTCTGAGATGTTACCCTACGTAAAGGGGGATTCTATAATTTTTTTATATATACAACTTTTTTTTGTTATTTCCTATATTAAAAAAATGTAACTTATCCCTAGAGAAAAATAATTAAATATTGTCTCAATATAATAAATTACCACACAAAGACCTTTCTCTATACAAACATAGAAAAATGCAGTTTTATGTTTTATGCTAGTCAGAAATGCTAGAATTCACTTTATTTGAAACTAGGACAAAATGTCTGGAACAAAAGAATGGAGCCTAGAGAATAGTAGATGATTAATTCAAGAAATTAAATAGTAACACAGGATAATTAAAAATTATAAAAGAGAGGGAGCCTAAGATTATTAACTAACCATGACTTCTATGGAAAGCATCAGATTCCAAACTGCAAATGTCAATACGCAAGGAACAGATCCCTTTTTCATTCCAAATTTAAATATTTGGAGCACTTGCCTCACAACTGAGAGGACCTTGATTCAATTCCCGGCAGGGCAAAATGTTGGGCAAGTTTCCTTCCTGCACACGCCACTGTTTACCTAGCAATAAGTAGAACCCTGTTGTTAGTCGGTTGGCGGATCACTTTTCCGGGAATAATAATTCCTTCAAAATAAAAATAATTTGGTCACTCAATCCATACTTGTATATGGGATACTGCTGTGCGCAAGTGGCTGCTGTGTTTCGCAAACAAAATATACAGTCAATTTACATTACAGTATATTCTGTGAAGCGCTTTGAGATGTCTCGAAGACGTGATAAGGCACTATATGAAATCAAGGATTATTATTATTTGAAATTTCCTACTGGAACTACTCTGAAATAGTGAAAAACATGTTTCCTGCCCTTAAAGAAAATCTAAGATCAATTTCTTGCTTTTGTATATATTTTCCTCTTTTGCAATGCCTTCGGTCACATTCCCTTTCTACCTGGCTCAGCATCAAACGACACCATTGTTAAGTGCTCTGAGATGCTACCCTGTGTAAAAGCACTATATAATTGCAAGTGGTTGTATTTTCTTCAAACTTGGTTGCAGCTCCTTAATGATACACAGCATATTGTCACATACAGTAATGATGAGATGTTAAACCGAGGTCCCATCTGTTCAAATGGATGTTAAAGATCCCATGGCACTATTTGAAAAGAAAATTCTCCTGGTGTCCTGACCAACAACTGGCTGCTGTGTTTCGCCCACAAAATACTCAGTTAATACACTTTACAGTATATCCTGCGAAGCATTTTGAGACGTCTCAATGACATGATAAGATGCTATATCAAATGCAAGGATTATTCTTATTAGTTAGATCTAGTAAGGACAAGAATTTTGCAATAGTTATATGTTGAATGTTTTCATTAATGCAGACGGTAAAGTTACTGCAATATCACAGGTAAATAAAGTACGGCATTCTGTGTCTTTTTCAACTCTCTTTTATTGAATGTGGCATCTCTACTGAGATACCGTTCTACAGGCACTGGTATGCATCAGATACCTCCCCAATTGACCATTCTTCACATGTGAACCTGCACACACTTTGATGGTCAAGAGCATTGCTATTAAGTCTGATTCTGCCCTCATCACTGACATTCACACAGATTCACTTTGTAGAAGTATCGGTTTATTGCTTTCCACATGACACCTGGGAACACTGAAGCCCCACTACTGCAACAGCCATCATCTGCTAACTCAGCACCAACCCAGGATTGACTCAAAACCTTTATGGTCAAAACCTTGTATTACTCAGCATCATGCAAAATGGAGCATTTACTCAGCAAGCCAACATGAAGCCCAATATTCTTGTTTTATCAGTGCACTGAAAAACACTGAAGACTTTTATGGAGTTCACACAGAGTTAAATCTATTAAAAGGACTCCTGCCACAATACTGCCTCTTTCATCTGGAATCAGGGATTGCTTGGACTATTTTTCTCCAATTACTTACTCCTGTACTTATATTGCTACCACTAATGTCACTCTGATGACTTACACAACCATAAGGTGGATTTGGGCTATATTCTCCAGTTTAGGCATCACCTTTATTCACTTTGTAGCTCTCTCATCTGTGTCAGAATGGTACGGGTTCAAACCTCTCATTGGGACTTGAGCTCACAGATTAGGCTATAACAATGTTCATCCTCATGCTTTAATAGAGTATTGGAATACTGAGGTCATCTCACATTTATCATGTAAAATTAGAGCAAAATAAAACTTTAATGTCTGTAATTGCTTTGTGTTAGCTTGATCTCTTCCTGCATTCCAGTGGCCTGAATCTGGATTGAAATTATTTAATTGTAATAATCTCCCATGGTATTAACAAATCTAGGACACAATCAAACTCCTTCAAATCAGAGGATAAAATGTAGCTCAAAGAGGTTTTGCATCATTCAAATATCTTGGGCTGATGGAACTCACAAAGATAGATTTCCTTCAAAAAATTGCTAGTTAATTTACAATTCCTCTCTTTTTTTCCTGATGTATAAATTTATAATCACACTGTATTGCAGAGAGCCTGAAGTCAAAGAGTAAATGGTACAATAAATTAAATTTTATTATTTTTGAAGGGATTATTACCCCCGTAAAAGTGTCCTACCAATCGACTAACACACAGGTTCCTACTTACTGCTAGACGAATGCAGTAAGGAAACTTCCCTACGTTTCGCCCTACCCAGAAATCAACCCTGGTCCTCTCGATTACAAGGCGAGCGTGCAAACCAATATGCTACAGGACTCCACAAGAGACACCTACATCCAGAACATGCTCTGGAACTTATAACACTCTTCATAAGCAGCATAGAATCAGCTCCCGGCTATCTCAATGCTATGAAACTATAATTTCCCTGGTGATGGGAGAGCAGAGACAAGATGATTACCCAGATGGAGGTAGTGCTTTCCATTGAAAGTAGTGCTTCTTTCCCTCCACACACCATAATATTCCTCTTTAATCATTGGTCTCAGTATCTGTGATTTTGTTGTGAAGGGGTCTTTTGGGAAACGAACCTTGAGATCCAAACCAATTTCTTTGAAACCTAAACGCAAAAGGATTCCAGCACTTCTGAGATAGTGAGGTAATTGATGGTTGACTTTGTGTTTAATGAGGGAATGGCAGGAGATATACACTCTCAATTCTCTGCAAAGAGGTGATCTCCCCCACATCCATGCCATGACCTGCTCTGCCTTCCCCACCTCCGCAACATTACCTGGCTCCGCCACTGCCTCACCGTTCAGCCCACCGAAACCCTCATTTATGCGTTCATCAAATCTAGGCTCAGCTACGCTAACTCCATGCTTGTTGGCCTTCCCAACTCTTCCCTCCACAAGCTGCAGATCATCCAGAACTCTGCAGCTCATGTCCTCTCCCAAACCAGGCTATGTAACCCCATCATCCCCCAGCTCGCCCAGCTCCACTGGCTCCCCATTCATCAGAGGATACAGTTTAAAATCCTCATCCTCACCTTCAAGGCCCTTCACAGCCTTGCCCCTTCCTAACTCAGTGACCTGCTAACCCTTTATCAACCTATCCACACTCTCCGCTCAGCAGGCTCCGGCCTGCTCCAAGTTCCCCACACGGCCCGCTCCATCATTGGCGGAGGGGCCTTCAGGCTCTCTGCTCCCACCCTTTGGAACTCCATTTCATATTCCCTTTGCCTCGCTCCCTCCTTGCCTCTTTCAAGTAACGTCTCAAGACCCTCCTTGTTAACCGTACCTTTGGACACCCTCCTACCCTACTTGCCCTTCACCCTCCCTTACCTCAATCTCCCCCCACCAACTCCCTGCCCAGTACTTTGGGGCCTCTTCCAGACGTTAAAGGCACTGTACCAATGTAATTTTCTATTATATTGTATCTCGTTTGGGGAGATGGCAAGCAATCGCTCACATCCAGGGAGAGAAGCACAGTCCAAGAGTGTTACCTAACCTCATGGTTAGAAAATGGTATTTAAGGTACTGAAAATAAAATAACTTTTAAAAAAGGGAAAAGAATGGCTTTTTAAGATTTATGTACAAGTAAATGCCAATAATAATCATTGGTTTTGGTATAACAGTTATAACACTGAATTATTTTAAAGCATTTCACAGGTAATTACTGTCATGTGGAGACAAACTGATATCAATACCTAACTCTGCAGCTCGTGTCCTCTCCCACACTAGGCTCTGTGAGCCTATTACCTCCATTCTTGCTCAGCTACAATGGCTCCACACGTGCCCCAGAGGATCAAGTTCAAGATTCTCATTCTCACTTTTAAATCCCTCCATAGTCATGCCCCAACCAACTTCTGTAACTTTCTAAAAGCCTACCGACTTCCTACTTCCTCCTCTTTACAGGCACTGGCCTGGTTCACATCACCTGTCCAGTACCCACCATCGGCAGTTGGCTCTTCAGACTTTCTGCCCCCGCTCACTGGAACTACATTCCCGGAGTCCTTTTCTCCTCGCCCCTTCCCTTGCCTCCTTCAAGGTCCACCTCAAGAGCTTCCTCTTTGATCGCACCTTCAGTCATCTTCCCACCCACCCTGGGCCCTCAACCTTCTGAATCCAAACCTCAGCTCAGGTGCAAACCCTTGAATGCCCAGCATCTTGGGATGTCCTCCCAACATGAAAAACCCTATATAAATGCGATGTGTTATAATAGCTTTCCAACATTCAATTCGTGGGTTCACACCTTATTGAATGGTACTTGGGAAGGCTGCCAACATCCAGTATGAGTTTGTGTCTTCAGAAAAAAAAACTGTACTCATAGGAACTGTATCAACCAGCACCAAATACCTGTAGTTTTGTAACATTATTATTTTACATTATTATTTTATTATTCGCAAGCGAGAGATCTGGGTTCTCAGTTTCCTTACTCCACACGCCTCTGTTTACCTAGCAGTAAGTAGGAACCCGGTTGTTAGTTGATTGGCAGATCGCTTTTCCAGGGACAATAATCCTTAAAAAAAACCAATAATCATTTGGACACTCAATCCACGACTGTTTGTGGGACACTGCTGTGTGCAATTGGCTGCTGTGTTTCACCCACAGATATACAGTCAATTCACTTTACAGTATATTCTGTGAAGCGCTTTGAGACGTCAAGAAGTCATGAAAAGCGCTATATCAAATGCAAAGATTAATTATTTGAATAACTCTGCAAAGTCCAGGACTGAACAGTGAGGTAGATTTGTGAAAAAATGAGGAAGTGACTGCAAAGTAGGAGGGCTCCAGCCTAAACTGGATCTGTTGCTAAGGAAATTCTGATGCTTAGGACAGTTGCTGCAAGGCATAACCTGGAGGCCAGGTTTGTGAACATGTTTATAGATCCAGGATTTGGTATGTGGAAAGATAAACAGCTTCTGCTCAAGCTCCATGCTACCATGGAGTCCTGTAGCTCAGTGGGTAGAGCACTCGCTTTGCAAGCAAGAGACCTGAGTTTAATTCCAGGCAGGGCGAAACCTTGGGCAAGTTTCCTTACTCCACACGCCTAATAATAAACCCTCCAAAACCAAAAACAATAATAAATTGGTCATTTTCAATCTACGACTGTTTGTGGGACATTGCTGTGCGCAATTGGCTGCCGCATTTGCCCACAAATATACAGTCAATTCACTTTACAGTGTGTTCTGTGAAGCGCTTTGGGACGTCCTCCCAACGTGAAAAAGCACTATATCAAATGCAAGGATTATTATTATTATTATTATTACCAACTGGTAGATGCAGCAGGAAGCTTGCCAGAAAGTGCTCTTGATGGCAAGCTCTATGATTTTACCATATAGCTGTCCTTTGGCAAGAACTACAGTCCTTGCCAAAGCACTGGAGTCCTTGCCAAACTCCACTGACTCCCTGTCACAGAGAGATCGACTTCAAGATCCTCACTCTAGTGTTTAAATCCCTCAATTCCTTGGCACACTCCTATCTCTCAAACCTCCTCTCTCCCCACAGTAGTACCAGCTGCCTCCTCCGTCTCCTCCTCTCCACCATCGACGGCCGTGTCTTCAGCCACAACACCCCGAAACTTTGGAACTCCCTCCCTCAACCCCTTTGCCTTGCCCCCTCCTTCCCTATCTTCAGGTTGCACCTAAAGACCTTCCTTTTCGACCACACCTACGGTCCCTTCCCCCTCCCATGGCTCAGCCTCGAGCTCCACCATTGTTAAGCGCTCTGACATGCCACCCGGCGTGGAGGGTGCTATATAAGTGCAAGTTGTTGTTGGGCTGTTATTGTTGTTACCTAGTTAAATTCCAGCAGTACCCGAATGTATGCGTTGGTGTCCCTAAAGCTTGGCACTCACCAACCGGTGTCTACTTTCTGGAATTAGGTAAGCCAAATCCGGGACAATATAAGTTCTCACTTGGAAAAATATGGTTTAATAAAGGACAGTCAACACAGATTTGTTAAAGGCAGATCATGTCTGACAAACCTAATAGAATTTTTGTTGAAGTGACTGAGAGCATAGATGAAGGTAGTGCAGTAGACGTAGTTTATTTAGATTTTGAAAAGGCATTTGACCAAGTGCCACATAAGAGACTTATAAACAAATACAAGCCCACGGTATTAAAGGGACTGTGGCAACATGGATCCAGAAGTGGCTAGAAGACAGAAAGCAGAGAGTGATAGTAAACATTTACTTTTCTGACTGGAGGCAAGTGTGTAGTGGTGTCCCTCAGGGGTCGGTATTGTGACCACTGCTCTTTCTGATCTATATTAATAATCTGGACCTGGATATAGAGAGCACAATTTTCAAATTTGCAGATGATACTAAGCTAGGAAAAGTAGTTAATGGTGAGGAGGATAGCACCAGACTCCAAGAGGACTTAGACAGATTGGTAAAATGGGCAGAAACGTGGCAGATGAGATTTAATATGGAGAAATATGAAGTGTTGCATTTTGGTAGGAAGAATGAGAGTTGTATAAGCTAGATGGTACAATCTTAAAGGGGGCAAATGAACAGAGAGACCGGGGGTCCACATAAGCAAATCTCTGAAGGTGGCAGGGTAGGTAGATAAAGCTGTTAAAAAAAGCATACGGGATACTAGGCTTTATAAATAGGGGCAAAGAATTCAAAAGTCAGGAGGTTATGTTGAATATTTATAAAATTCTGGTTTGGCCTCAGTTGGAGTACAGTGTTCAATTCTGGGGATCGCACTTTAGGAAAGATGTTAGGGCATTTGAGAGGGTGCAAAGGAGATTTACCAGGTTGGTACCAGGAATGAAGGACCTTAGTTATGAGGAGATAAGTGAAACTAGGATTATTCTCCCGAGAGCAGAGAAGATTAAGAGGGAATTTAATAGAAGTTTTCAAGATCATGAGAGGATTTGATAGGTTGAACTGGGAAAAATTGTTTCCACTGGCATGTGGGTCAGTAACCTGAGGACACCAATTTAAGTTAGTTATTAAAAGAAACAGAGGAGAGGTTAGGTAAAATGTTTTCACCCAGTAAGTTGTTCGGATCTGGAATACATTACCTGAAAGGGTAGTGGAAGCTGATTCAATAACAACTTTTAAGAGAGAAGTAGATGGGTATTTGGAAAGGATAAGATTGCAGGGCTATGGAGAGAAAGCAGGCCAGTGGGATTGAGTTGGATTGCTCTTTTCAGAGCTGGTACAGACACGATAGGCTGAATGGCCTCTTTCTGTGCTGTATGATTCTATGATTCTAAATGCATTCCTCAGGGAGAGAGTGTGCATTCTATTCCAGAAATTTCCGTGTGTCAATAGTATGAATATGTGATACTCTTAGTCTGGTTTGCTTGACCTCACCAATGCTCTACTCGCTGGACTCCCCAGCTCTTCCCTACACGAGTTTCAGACTATCCAGAATTCTGCAGCACATGTCCTTTCCCATACGCCAATTGTCCCCATCCTTGCTCGGCTCATTCCCCTATTGTTGGAGGTCAAGATCCTTGTTCTCATCTTTACATTCCTCCACGGTCTCACCCCTACCTCTACGACCTCCTCAAACACTATTGATCTGTATGCTCCCTTCACTCAGTGGGCAATTTGCTTCATATTGACAGACGGGCTTTCAGCCTTTCTGCCCTCATTGTCTGCAACTCCATCCTGGAGTCTTCTGGACTTCCTCCCTCCCTCACCTCATTCAAGGTCCTCCTCAAGACCCACCTCTTTAACTGTGCTTTCAGTCTTCTTTCTCCTCCCCACCCCAGCTTGGCTCCCACCCTCAGCTCAGACATGACTGATAAGTGCTGTTTGGACCTCCTCTCAATGTGAAACTTACTATATCAATGTCAATTTGTATTGTATTGAATGGAATATCTTGTAATCCAGAAGCGAGAGTGCTACCAACTGAGCAGTAGGATTGAACCTGAAAGACATGCACTAACAACAAGAGCATATGTATCATACAAGCCACCTAAAGTTAGGTTTATGAAGTTTATTTCATATTCCAAATCTAGGATCCAATCACACTGATTAAAAGGCCACAAATGGAGGAATGCTTATTTGTTTCAGAGAGAAAAGACTGAAATGCCATGAACCATTCTTGCCGTGATGCTGTCATACTCAAGTGGCCCAATATTTGGTTCAATCTCTTCAGTCTATTCACCAGCTGGAGGAGAATAGCCCCCAGTTATGCTTGTTTGGACATTGAGGATTACAGGTCCATTTTTGCAATTGTACTTTACAAAAGAGCCAACCACATGCTGATCGAACTCTAGCACTTATTTTATAATGATATATCTGTAGTGGTTGTCGCTCCTGAATGACAATTTCGTTGAAAATTACTCTGTTATGCAGTAGACTACAAAGATGTACACTGAACTTTTTTTTAATGAAGCATAAAATATTATTCAGTGATAACTTTAAACAGTCATTGTGCAATATTAATTGCTTCATATCAAAAATGATTTAATTTACCTTTCCAAAGCTTCCTTTTCCAATTGCTCGAAGGATTTGAAAGTGGTCAAAGTTAACTGTAAAATAAAAAAGAATCATTACAATTCAATGATTGCAAATGCATTTGAGGATTAAAACAAATACAATGAACATTGAATGGTACCGATATGAAGTATTCCACGCTTGCATCACTCTTATTCCCCTAATCATTTTAATGGTGTTTAACTTTTCTGAATTAAGTATAAAGTAAAAGAGAAAATAACTCCAAACACACTGACAATATTGCTAAACTAAATCCATTGAAAAGGTTGTGGGAAATAGCAGCGTTGGTTTGTTTGTAAGAAAATTCTGTGAATCATTTAACTGTTGACAGTACTATATTTAACAAGACAGCACCAATGGCATTAAATATGAAATATTAAAAACATACAATATTAAAAACATGATAAATGTGCAAACATGATTCAAGACTACTGTCTAACAACATGTTCTGATACTGCATAGTACTAAAACACACATCTACACCATGACAAGAGAGCCAACATCAGAACCAAACCTAGCAAGTACATATCTTAGGATTTTTTTACATATCCTTGAATCGCTTTCATGTTCTTTTCCTGGATATCCACAATCCATTGAGGAAGAAGGAGCAGTTTAGTTTCTCTCCTCTGGTTCTGCATATAGACACACAGACCAAGTTACCATGACCGATGGTGGGAAGGCCAGACGCGGTACGTGGAGCAGGCCAGAGCCTGCTGAGCAGAGGGAGCGGGCAGGTTGATATGGCGTTAGCAGGTCACAAAGGTAGGGTGGAGCAAGGCCGTGGAGGGCTTTGAAGGTGAAGACATGGATTTTGAACTCTATCCTCTGGGGGATGGGGAGTCAATGGAGCTGGGCTAGGGTGGGAGTGATAGGGTCACAGAGCCCAGTGAGGTAAAGGACACGAGCTGCAGAGATCTCGATGATCTCCATCCTACGGAGGGAAGAGATGGTAAGGCCGACAAGCAGGGAGTTACCTTAGTGTTCACCTGCTGCTTAATATGTGTTCATCTGCCACACACTTAATAGTGTTCACCTGCTACTTTATATGAACAGGACCAGGCAAAGCAAATTATTGTGTGTAACGAGGCTGTTATAGAAGAGAAATGTTGCCACCAAATAAACTAAAAGGCTGTTAAAGGAAAGATTAGAATTGAAAAGAACATCTTCAATATTGATTGCATTTACTGTTTTACAAGATAACATTGCATATAGTCGCAGGTTTTCATGATGGTAAAATTGTGTAGGTGCAAATTGATCTTGCACAGATCATGTTGAAGATATAAAAGAAAAGAAGGAGAACAAGACTTTCAAAATGTAGGTCTCACTATGTAGCAAACATTAAGAATCATGAGGTAGAATATTAAACTTTTGTTCAACTTTATCAATTCACAATGTTTTCAGTAACACTGGGAAAAAACGTTATACAAAGAAACACTATTTGGGTCCAGCTGCTTCAAATTTGTCAGCGACTTTGACAATGTATCTCACAGAAACACTCAGGTCTGAGTTGGATTCAGTTTTGTAAAATTGCTGTCAAATACCCTGTCACTTTTTCTGGAGTTGATTATTGCATTTTCACAGAGATTAAGATTGTTTTATCTATCAGCTTTCAAACAGGGTGCTTGATTTGAGAGACAAGAGATTATGTGTAAAAACAGTACAGTATATGTGCCTGAAATACTGTATAGAAAACAAGCAGAAATTTGCAAGGAAAAGGGCTTTGATTAGCAGTTAACAAAATGTGTGGATCAATTGAAAAGACTTGGGATTTTGGGAAAGAGTGACACAAAAAAGGTGTCAGAAATTTGATTAATTGTACAAATGGTACTTTTATACACATGAATATCAAACTATTTCATCTCATTACCAATAAAACTGATCCTGAATCCTAAACACAACTGGATAAATAAAACCACTCCTTGTTGAGTTTATTATGGAAAAGATTCAACTGGCAACACTATTTCTGGTCTCCTTAACTTCAAAGTTGTTTCTCCAGGAAACTACCCAGCGTGAAGGAACCTATATAAATGCAAGTTGTTGTTGTTTCAAAATCATGTAATAGATTCAATGTGAAATACTTGTTATGCAGGGAATAATCTGCCCGGCTGTGGATTTTAAAAACTCAACCATTGCATTATAAAGGGGGCTTTATTGTATATCTATCTATCTATCTATCTATCTATCTATCTATCTATCTATTGGGTGCCGGGCTGCCTCAGAAGATTATGGTTTGAAGCCCCACATCAGGACTTGGAAGTCATATAGTCTAGAATGACACTGCAATGCAATGTTAGGGGTGAGCTCCATTGTTGGAGGTGGGGTCCTCATGGAGGAAACCCTGTGCAAAGGTTCGGTTTCGGGCTCGTATATTTATTAGCCAGAGTGGGCAATGGTGTCCTACCTCACCTGCCTCCTGCTGTATCCTGTCACTGTATTGGGTGGGAGGTAAGGCAGGAGACCACAGTGTGGCCCTCCAATAGGCCAGAGGCCTCTGTGATGCATTTGAGCAAGTGCCCAAAAGTGCCAACACCAGGCAGGATAGGGCAGGAGGCCTCTGCAATGCAAGACACCATTTTACAGGTTGAGTTATCCGATCAATTTTACACTGTAAATTCTATACTTAAAAGACTTTCGAGAATGCGACTAGTCACGTGGTAAGCAGAATGACAAGTAAATCATAGCCCCTTACTAAAAATTTGCATGGGTAGGATATTAATAGCATAGCGACTTAAGTGGTCGTGACTAGTTAAGCCAGTGCCTTGTCATCAGGAATTTACTGTTTTATTATATTTAACTATATTATACAATATTTTATCCCAAGAGGCAGTGAAACGTGGAGATTGTGGAGATGAGGTTTCACAATAGAGGAGGTAACGTGTAACTGTAGAAGGAGTGTCTTGTTGTCCAACTAGCTTTTTCTCATTCATGCTTTCTTAAGTTCTTAACACTTTTGTGGTTTTGCAGCAAATAAGAGCAAAATAAAAATCTGAATTTGCTTAAGATTAAGGGCCGGCAGACCTGAACAATCACTGCGCTCATCTCTCACAAGTACAGGCTTCAATTATCAAACAGATAATACAGCTTTGCCATCTGTGGCTGACAACCAGCAGGCCATCAAATGCAAGTGAAGGTTCTCAGCAACAGATAGCATGACATCTGCAGTATCTAAAACCAGCAAAGCACATAACAACAGAGTTGGGACTGCAGGCTTCTCTAGAGCGCTTTCAATCAGCAAAGTCCGCAATTCACTTTGCATTTAGATATCGCCTCTCATGTCGGGAGGATTTTTCAAAGCGCACCACTGGCTGGGTCACCCGAGCCTGGGGGTGGTGGACGAAAGGACTGGGGAGTGGAAAGATGAATTCATGGCTGTTTGTGGGCCACGGCTGTGTGCAAATTGGCTGCCACATTTCACCAACAAACAAAATACACAGTCAATCCACTTTACAGTATATCCAGTAAATTCTGGCTCGTTGCCCTCTTTTTCTTAATTGTCATAAGATTTCTCAGGCAATCAACTTTTAAAGAATCGTTTTATTCCTTAGCGGTGGTTGAATTAATTTCCACTGGCCGCATATACACTGCAGCAAACCCCCAAATCAACATTCCATTGCAGGTAATCTCCATCGCCTCAGATGATATGTATATTGTGTATGTTGTTTTAATCTATTCAGAATAGAAACGCACGCCAAATGAAGCGGAAAAGTACAATACTATACACTAAGATAATGTAAAATGAATTAAGTTCATTTAAGTTAAAAAATATTTGGTATACGGTAAACCTTGCAGGGCGTCCTACTTGTCAATTGCTGCCCGGATATATTAGAATTAGGTAGTTGTATGGCTTCATATCCTGCGACCCTACCTACCTAGCCACTACCTCCATTCAGCAAACACTGGCCTGCTGCATGACCCCAGTCCAATCCACCTCACCATTGGTGGCCGAGCTTTCAACCGTGCTGCCTCTGTTCTCTGGAATTCCATTCGTGAATCTCTTCACCTCACCGCCTCCCTCCCCACTTTTAAAGCTCGCCTTAATATTTATTTCTTCAATTGTATCTTTGATAATCTTTCCCCCTGAATCCCTCTTCAGCTCCTCTCCCTCCTCTCCCCCCAATCCCACCCCAGCTCGGGTGCCCAGTCAGAAGTATGAAGCATGTCTTCCTGACATGAAGAACACTATTTAAATGCAAATCGTATTGTATTGTGTGATATGAAATCAGCAGATGTGAAAGATAGCACTAGAAATGACCTGAATAACTATCCATCTGGCTGTGCTGTCGGCTGTCAATCAAACACCACTAGGGCAGTCACAACTGCAACTTCCAGATAATCTTCTGTCAATTCCAATATCTCTGCAGTCAGGCTCCTCAAGCTCCATTGTATCCTACAGAACAATAGTTTTGTTAATATAATTGTGCTTTGCTCAGTGATTATTTTTTCCATCTCATTCTTTGGTAGCTCTGCTTCGGTGAATGGACTAATCAACACCTTATTCCACAGAGAATATTTGAAACTGTACCTGCGATGAATCTTGGAAATGTCGTCTTTCTGTTGCAATTTTAATATTAGAATATTGCTTTCCTGGGATCGAAAATGTTGCTTTCACTACTTGGGTTACCTAAATGCTATATTTTCAACCCTTTCCAACATTCTTAACATTTTCAAACTAATTGCAGAAATAGAACTCATCACAACCCAATTGTTAAGAACCAATAGGCTATATCCACACTTAGGATTACAGTTATTTCACATATGCAGTACACCAGTGCTACAGCTGATTTACCAATACACTATCATTACTGTAGCTGTAATAGAATCCGCAGCTAACTGCCCAATGTAATCAGAGCTGAGGCCTTTCAAAAGAATCAGCACAATGACCAGGAAATGTGCCACCTAACACATCTCAAAATAGTTTTGCATTATTTTCGATTGGTGTTGAACTGCATTTCAGAGAGGCTGAAGTCGAGCTTCTTATTAAACTAGTATTAACTAACCAGTTGTTTTTCTTTGGTATAAGGAAAATTGCTCTGCAACGTCAGAGAGGAATAGCCCTCAAAATAAGCACACTCTCACAAGTGAAGAGGCAGGATGAAGTTTGTGTCTTCTGTGTCCTGTTTCATTCTTTCAACTTTTTTGGATACGTTCACTTTAACTTTCTTTCCACGTGAATCCTTCCCCAGCCAGATTCATGCAACAAAAAAGGATGCTGATCACATGGACAAGGAAATGTCAGAGTCTAGTGTTCAGAATCACATCAACCAGTGCAAACACATCAGCCAACGTCAAAATGATCAGTCAAATATAATCTGTAGTTCTAGTCAAATAATGAGAGTATAATAATAATCCTTACATTTGATAAAGTGCCTTATCGCATCATTGAGATGTCTTAAAGCGTTTCACAGGATATACTTACTGACTTATTGTGTATTTCTGTGGGCAAAATGTGGCAGCCAGTTGCACACAGCAATGTCCCACAATCAGCCATGGAGTGAGTGACCAATTTTATTTGGTGGATTGTTGGCCAGGACACCAGGAGAAACTCAAGTTTCTTTTTGAATAGTGTCATGGGATCTTTAATATTCACCTGAAAAGGCTGATGGTACCTCGGTTTAACTCTCATCTGAAGGACAACACCTCCCCCAGCACTGCTTTGGAGTGTCAGCCTAAATTATGTGATTCCAAATCCCGATCTGGGTTTTGAACTAACAACCTTCTGATTCAGAGCCAAGAGTGCTACCACTGAGCCAGGCTGACACACTTCAAGGCACTGCCCTAATTTAAGGTAAGTCAGAAAACACATGTATCATATAGTGATCTTACATTCACAAAGTAATTAAAATGTTTTATTGGACCTTGAAAGTCATACACTTTCCAGGAGAAAAGCATAACACTGTGTATGCACATTGTCTGATAGAAATGTACATGTTGCACAATGACATTTGCAGCGAGAAAGATAACAAAATTCAATCTCGTGAATGGAGAAATTGTAATAGTATTTTTGTCTGAGAGAAATATCAAAGGTCTATATGAGGCAACTTAAATTTATAATGAAAGTTATTCACATCTCACTGACTTCTAAAACTCGCACTTTATGGTATGAATTCATGGTTTCTCCACTTGGAAATGATATTTGAGTTCAAGACACACAAAAATCCATCTGGGACTCCTGCCAAGTTAATTTAGTTGAATCCTTGCCCGATTTAGCTGGCTTCCCATCACACAGAGGATATAGTTCAAAATCGATCACATATTCCCTTGAGGAATAAAAATACCATGGGAAAAGTGGTTCAACCATGGCTAACTAGAGCAGTTAGGGAAAGTATAAAATTAAAAGAAGAGATCTATAATACTGCCAAAAAGAGCAGTAAACCCAAGGATTGGGAGGGCTTCAGAGACCACAAAGAAAAACTAAGAAACTGATTAGGAGGGAGAAAATGAATTATGAGGGCAAACTAGCTAGGAACATAAAGACAGTATGCAAGAGTTTTTACAAATACATAAAGAGGAAGGGACTATCAAAAGTGAATATGGGTCCATTACAGGCAGAGACAGGAGGAATTACAATGGGGGATAAAGACATGGCAGAGTCATTAAACAAATATTTTGCTTCTGTCTTCATGTTAGAAGACACTGAAAATTTATCAAAAATAGAGGGGAACCAAGAAGCTAATGTTAGTAAGCAACTTAGGGAAACTAACATCAGTAAAGAATTAGTACTAAGGAAACTGTTGGGATTGAAAAATGACAAATCCCCTGGACCTGATGGCCTGCATCCTCGGAATGCTGTAGCTTAGTGGTTAGAGCACTCGCCTCGCAAGTAAGAGGACCTTGAATCGATTCCCAGACAGGGCAAAAATGTTGGGCAATTTTTCTTACTCCATATGCCTTTGTTTACCTAGCAGTAAGTAGGAACCCGGTTGCTAGTCAATTGGAGGATCGCTTTTCCGGGGGTAATCATCCCTTCAGAAATAAATAAATAAACAAACAATAATAATTTGGTCACCGAATCCACGACTGTTTGTGGGACACTGCTGTGCGAAATTGGCTGCCGCGATTTGCCCACAAATATACAGTCAATTCACTTTACAATATATTCTGTGAAGCGCTTTGAGATATCTGGAAGACATGATAAAGCGCTATATCAAATGCAAATGCTAAGATTATTATTGTAAGTCTAGTTAGAAATGTAAATGAAAAAAACATTAGATCAACTTGCTGATACTGATGTTATTATTGCACAACATGAAATTTGAACTTTGAATACAAGTGCTCATTCTGCACCCATTTATTTAAGTTGCCATGGACTGTCAAATGCTTCATGAGCAATATTGTACTTTGAACACCTATTAGGTAAAACATTAGCCTTGTTGATAAGTGCAGAAACTTTGTTGGCATGTGTTGATAATAAAAATGTTCTTAGTCTTAAAAAACTTACATTTCACCTGTCTTTCTTCTCCCCTTCTCTACTGTAGGCATTTAAACTTTCTTTTCCTTCTATTGTGGTACAATTTCTTTGATACTTCATGTCCTCTGTCCTTAGAGGCTACTATTAATATGTTAATTTGTCAAATGAGTACTTGTTACTTATGTGGAGCTGCAACTGAAAATCCTGCTTGAAAAACAAAGAATGTTCTCGTCTCCAATTGCGAAGTTTAATTAAAAGCCCAGGGAGTTTGACAGGATGTTTCTCTGATAATCTTTCATGAGAAAAACAATTCTCTCTGTAAAGGTCATAATCTTAAAGAAAGTGAGGCTTCTCTAGATACTGAACAACAATGATGTGTCAACACCAACTTGCAATTATATAATGCCTCTCACACAGAAAAATGTTTCAAAGCACTTTATAGAGGAGTGGGATTGAGAGACACTTAAAAAAATCCTGGTAAATGTCAGTACCGGCACTGCAATTGTTTGAATCTGTGAGCAGAAGATAGCACATAAGCTATTTTCTGCTCACGGGATTCAAACAATTTGAATCAAGGTCGATCTCCCTGGTCACTGTTGAGGCCAGCAAGGACGGTGAGGCTGCTGAGCTTGGCATTGGCCCTTCCTAGAGAGTTGGGAGCTCTACAAACTTAATTTTGTTATTGTTGTTGGGAGTCGAGTCTACATGCACATGGGCCCACAGATTTTATTTTAATTTTTAGGTTTGGGGTACAGTCTGGCTAGGTACGAATTCCAGATACCCTGAGTCTGGTAAGATGGGGGTTTACTGTATATCGTATTGTGTTCTATATTAAAGTTCGGAACAACTATAGCATTTATATACGCTTCACACAGGGTCACAAATCAGAGTGCTTTACAGGGACAGGGTTGGATACCGAGCAAGGGAAATGGTCATAGGTGTGTTTGATGAAGTCAGTTTTGAGACATAACACTGTACTCTCAGGAAAAAGAATGCATTTATAAACAACGAAAACTAGATCCATATAGCTCCTTTCACGTCAGATGGCATCTCGGAGCACTTAAACTTTTACATAGAGTAGTTATGGTTTTGTTATCCGATAAGGTACATCATGTTTTTAGGGTGATCGTAATAAAGCATTACACCTATTATTCCAGAGGATGGATTTTTCCCAGTGCCTGGAGGTGCTTGTGTCACAGGAAATTCTCATGTCTGCAGACAACCTGTGCTGGGCTATCTATCATCTGTTTGATAAGTTTAAACTGTGACAAGGTCTTCAGTGTGGGTGAGTCATGGATATAAAGTATGTGTGGAAAGGGACTCTCAAAAAGATGTTTCTACATAGTCAGCTAGGCTGGAATCAGATGATAAGTCATCTCAAGAATTCACATCTTGTGGAGTCCTGTGGAGTCCTGTAGCTCAGTGGTTAGAACACTTGCCTTGCAAGCGACACATCTGGGTTCATTTCCAGACAGGGCGAAACCTTGGGCAAGTTTCCTTACTCCACACGCCTAATAATAATCCCTCCAAAACAAAACAATAATATATTGGTAATTTTCAATCCACGACTGTTTGTGGAACACTGCTGTGCGCAATTGGCTTCTGCGTTACGGTCAATTCACTTTACAGCATATTCTATGAAGCGCTTTGAAAAGATGTGAAAAGCGCTATATCAAATGCAAGGATTATTATTATTATCTTCTATAGCTCTTGAGTTTGGGGATTCACATCTTGGTTTAAGGAAACATTCACAATTTATTGTGATGCCAGCACAGTTCATCATCAGGACCTGGAAGGGCAGACCAATCACTGGGGGCATGGAATCATTCCGCTCAGCTCCTGTTAATCCTGCCCTATCCTATTAATGGGTAGAGTGGTCCAAGTTGGACAAGCAGTGGGAAAGCTTTGCATACAGTGATATCAATGGCAACCTCACTTTGATTTGAATAATCTTAAGCATGGTGATTGGTTTCCACGTGTGTCGGACACCCGACTGACCAATAACATTTTTAGCATATGTCACTCTGACCTGCTGGAGATAGTTGGCACATAGTTGGCCATTTGTTTTCGGCTTGACTAGTGAAATAACAACAACTTGCACTTTCATGTAGGATAATATCCCAGAGCACTTTAATATATAATAACATAGAGTAATAATAATCTTTGCATTTGCTAAAGTGCCATTAACTTTTGAAGAATATCTCAAAATGCCTCACAAGTTAGTGTATTTTTAGGTGAACATGACAGCTAATTTGCACACAGCAATGTCTCCTAACTAGCCATGAAGCTAAAGACCAATTTAATCATTCTCTGTCAGATACATTTATACTAAATTTGTTTTGATCGGCCTGTGTCACAAAAGCAATAATTGTACTAAATGAAAAGAAACTGGGATTTCTGCCCTCACAGCTCTAAATACAGATCAGCCGTGGGACCTGTGTCAACATTTCTCTGTGAGATTTTATTGTGTTGATGCAAAATAGTACTTTTTTATTGAGTTCAATGGAACACAGAAGCATGTGTTAAAGATATGTCAGTGGATAAGAAGCAATTTTTAAAAAAGTGTTTAAGTTCTTTTCTATTTTCTACACAAAAGTGCTTATCATCACTCTGTATTGATGTTGAGGATGTTATTGTGTTGGGTCAGTCCGGTTACCAGGTTAGTGAAAAAAGGACTTTTGCACAACCATTGTGTTTGCCCACCCTCTGGAACTCCATCCCGCAGTCCCTCCGTCTCGCCCTCTCCCCCGTCACCTTCAAGACCCACCTCAAGACCCACCTCAAGACCCTCCTCTTCGACCGTGTTTTCGATTACCCTGACGTGAAAGGCGCTATATAAATGTAATTTTGTTGTTGTTGTGTTATTCAAGTGAAACAAGCTGATTGCAGCGGACTTCACTTTTCTCATTCCTCCCCTCATACAAAAGACAGACAAAATGTAACAACTTTGCTCCGTATGATCATTATCATAATCTGGCTCGTAAAGGGTGGTTCAGGCCATGACACTGGACTTATTTTTTGATGCTGTAATGGGGGTATGGATTCTGAAAGGATGAGATCAATGGGCCAAAGAGCAAATTTTATTTGAACCTCTCTTGTAATCTTGAGAGAAGTTTAAGCTTGGTCAATCATTAACTGAACACAGTATGCCCATTGCAATACATGATGATAATAATAATAATAATCCTTGCACGTGATATAGCTCCTTATAAGGTCTTCCAGACTTGGCAAAGTGCTTCACAGAATACACGGTAAAGTAAATTGACTCTATATTTTGTGTGCGAAATGCGGCAGCCACTTGCACACAGCAGTGTCCCACACACAGTCATGGATTAAGTGACCAAATTATTATTTTTTTTAAGGGATTATTATTCCCAGAAAAGCGATCTGCCAATTGACTAACAACCAGGTCCCTATTTACTCCTAGATAAGCAAAGGTGTGTGGAGTAAGGAAACTTGCCCTAGGTTTCGCCCTGCCCGGGAATCAAATCTAGGTCCTCTCTCTTGCAAGGCGAGTGTGTGAACCAATACACAGCAGAACTCCACCTGTATGTTATATTTGAATTCAATTGTTTTGCTAAAGGTTGAGCAAACTATTTTATGCTTTAGAAAAGTATAGTATTGAATGGGATAAAATTCCAATTTCACATATCTGTCATTAGCTTCAGCTCTGGAATTTTATAAACTTGGAAACTTACAGTCGCAAAAAACAGAATACAGCCCCATTAGTTATAAGACCGCACTGTCAATATTTACAGCTATAAAGCTTGACCATAGATTTTTAAAGTGATAAGTTATGTTGTGTGTTCAGATGCTCACTACAGCTGCAACTCATTATAACATTCAATGTACTGATGTAATTGCCAAGGATCATGAATTAATAATGACGGATGGCACTGCAGTGTGCGTGTTTGCCAAAAAAGGAAAAAATTATTGATGATGCTGTTTTATTTTGTTTTAAATACGATTAGCAAGGAAACTGATTGTTGATAAGTGCTAATGCTGCTGCTTGCATTTTGCCTTTTTCGAAATTTGTAAACCAATAAATCAATTCATATTCCCACCAAGCAGATTTTTTTAAATATAGTATAATGGTAATGTTAATTGGCACCAAGCATTTCTGGGAATAAATGATTATGATATACAGAATAAATAATATTGCCTGCAACCTCAGCATTTAAGAAGTGCCTGATCCACTGCAACAGAACAAATAACTCATTGATGCACGTAAATCATGATCTTCATTGGTATAAGCAGCACAATGCAATAAGTCTTCCTTTTATGTATTGATGATCCATGCTAGGAAACCATTCAAAAGCATAAATGGGGTAAAGTGTGCGATGTTTTAAAGCGTTTCGCCCACAAAATATACAGTCATTTCACTTTACAGTATATTTTGTGAAGCGCTTTGAGACATCTCGAAGATGGATAAAGCGTATATAAAAAGTATTATTATTATTCCCCACATTAATTATTACCAACTAGGTGGCAGCACACCTTAAGTGTTTCTTCCTGCTCACATTCTGAAGTCCTCCAGTAATTTTGTTTTGTTGTGTGCGTTTTTTGTTTCCTAAATTGTAAGGTCTAGAATGCCCTTTATTTTTATTTAATATTTATTTTCCATAGTTCATCTGCTGAGGAGGGGCCAACTCTACACTCTTTCCAGCAAAAAAAGAACTTTTTTTATTGATCTGCATGGTGGCCTTGGATTTTTAACTGTGATTTTTTTTTCACCCTTCTTGAATAAAGGAACTACATTTGCCTGATTCCAGTCTGACTGAATCTCCCCAATGTTTATTAGATTCCCTCAAAATGTGTTTCTGTGTTTAACAATTGCTTTCCTTTGTCTCAGAGACCAGATTATCTGTCCAATGTGTTTTATTAGATTGCAGCCTATGTATCTAGAACCTCCATCTGGCTAATAAGCTCCAGATCTCACAAGATGAGTGACGGGTATTGTATAACATGTTGTTAATTCGTTCCGTGAATAAAAAAAAGCAAGATACCATTTAATATGATTACTATCTCTTGTTTGGCTTGATCTTCAACTTCCTTTAGGGTTTAATTTCCTCCCCAGCTACCTTAATGCTGTTATAATATTACAAGAATGTTTTTGCATTGTATTTTGCATTTGCTGACATTTCCTTTTCAATTATCTCTTGGCTTCCCTAATCTCACTTTTGACCTTCTTATGTGTAATGTTATGCTCAGCCCAACCGTCAATGCCTTTTTCTGTACAAGCTTTGAATACCTCCTTTTTTTTAAATAATAAATTCAAAATTTCTAATTTTTCTAATGGTTCTGTACAAAAAATAGCTAATACAAAAAGAGGTATGCATAAATAGTATGTACATCAGCAATTGGTAGGTTTTAGAGAATTGTCTACTAAGTTCACTAACCTAACCTGAAAGAGATGGGAGCTGCTCCAAGTGTCCTAGCCAACAATCCCGCAAATAAAATTGGACGTTCACTTCATAGCTGTTTGTGGGGAATTCCTATGTGCAGATTGGCTGATGCATTCTCCTACAATGTACGTGGTCACTACAGTTTACAGTAAATCTTGTGAAGTGCTTTGAGACTTCTCCCAATCTGAAAGGCGTTATATCAAATGCAAGGATTATTATTTTGCAATAACATACACCGAACACTGCTCCCTTTCTCCTGCAGCCCTTGTAAGTTATACAGCTGGAGCCTCTGGGTGACATATTTTACATAAATCACAAACAAGTCTATACGACATGACACAAATAAACATATCTGAATACTTGTGGTTGAGAATGCACCAAGGCAAGTATAAAAAGTGATTTGTTAACAGTTATTCTTGTGGCTAAATTTGCTGACATTTGGCTGTGTGCTTTTATAAATGAAATCTATAAAAACCTTAATTGGTCCTGGTCTATATCTCTCAAGTAATAATAATAATCCTTACATTTGGTATGGCTCCTTTTCCCATCAGGAGGACTTCTCAAAGTGCTTCACAGAATGTACAATAAAGTACAGTGACTGTGTATTTTGTAGGTGACAAATAGTAGGTAATTTGCACATAGCAATATCCCACAAACAACCATCAAGTGAAAGACCAATTTTATCTGAAGGAAGCACCAAATACAGGAACAATGTGCAGAAGCTTGCATTATCTGAAATAATAATAATCCTTGCATTTGATATAGCGCTTTTCACGTCGGGAGGACGTCCCAAAGCGCTTCACAGAACACACTGTAAAGTAAATTGACTGTATATTTGTGGGCGAACGCGGCAGCCAATTGCACACAGCAATGTCCCACAAACAGTCATAGATTGGAAATGACCAATTTATTATTGGTTTTGGTTTTGGAGGGATTATTATTAGGCGTGTGGAGTAAGGAAACTTGCCCAAGGTTTCGCCCTGCCTGGAATTGAACTCAGGTCTCTCGCTTGCAAAGCGAGTGCTCCAACCACTGAGCTACAGGACTCCACAAATATATTTAATATCCAAAGAATTGGTATCAACCCAACTATTTAACGCTTAAACGCGATTTCCCTTTTAGAATGAAATAAAGGTTATGTTTGAAATGTTGTAATTATTCAAATAATTCCAGATTGACAGATGGAAACAACAGGCAGTCATGTTCTGGGCCTGATCCAAATGGCATCAGTGTTACAAAACAATGTGAAACATTTTGCCTGACTGTGAATGTAAATCAACGCCGTTTGAACATGAGTATCATATTCAATCCTGTGCTCGTAACATTTATGGCCCATGGGAATAAATATTACTGGTCACAGAAAAGAACTAATAACTCTTCAATGCTCTCACAAAAGCCAACATGGCAGTTGTTTGTGGCCGACAAGGTCCACAAACAGCCTTGAGGTGAACGACCAATTAATATATAGGATTTGTTAGCCACGATACAAGGTGAAACTCTCTTCTAGTTGTCACTGAAGATACATCTCCTCAATTCATAGTCAAAGCTGGTATATCAGAGTAGTGCTGGGGAGCACTGCATCAATGGAGGTGCCATTCATCAGAGAAATTAATCCAAACTCCTGTCTGCTTGTTCTTCAGGTAGACTTTTAAGATCCATGCCATTTGAATATTGATATTTGAAAAGAGAACTTCTGTTGATGTCGTGACTAACAGAGATAGTAACTGCCTTGACAGTAATTTCTATTAAGAGTTTTGAGATGCTTCATTGCAAGACACAATAAAACTGCAAATTCTTTCATTTTGTTTTGAATTTAGTAATTCCTATTAATGAACACTATTAATGACTCAGAATAAATAAACTTGTGCATGGTTAATGTATTGTTTACACTGTCAATTATGTTGCCTGGCTCAATGGTAACACTCTTGCCTCTGAGTCAGAAGGTTATGGGTTCAAGGCCCACATCGGGACATGGAATTACATAGTCTAAACTGGCACTCCAATGTAGTGCTGGAATGTGCTGCATTATCAGAGGTGCCATTCTCCAGATGAAACATTAAACCGAGATCCACTTCGACATGAAGGGTGCTATTTAAATGCAAGTTGTTGTTGAGATTCTGTCTGCCTGTTCAGGTGAATGTTAAAGATCTTACGCCCTATTGGAAAGGAGTAGGAAGTTTCTCTTGAGGTCTTGGTCAACAAATCCCCTAAATAAAATTGATCATTACTCTATGGCTCTTTGTGGGACATTCCTGTGCACAAAACTGGCTGTCATTGTTTTTCTCACAAAAATACAGACACTCCACTTTACAGTATATCCTGTGAAGCGCTTTGAGACATTTCGAAGATATGATAGGGAGCTACATCAAATGCAAGGATTATTTATATTTATTTATTATTACACCTGATTTAAAGCTCATTGAGCTCATCTTGTCAAAAACGTTGCCCTTTTCTAGTGCTGTAGGACTTGATTATAACAAAATGATTTACTTCATAGTTTTCATGGACAGATGCTTCAAACCAAATTACTATTGCAATCTCTAGTCTTTTATGTAGGATGTGGTTGTTTTTGTTCCATTCTGCAGAATTAATCGCAGTGGTTTTCTAATAACAGTTTCCTTTGGATAAATGATATTAAAACACTGATAGAATTACTTTAGTGTATTTCTTTTAATTTAGTCCACAATACATTAAATGTCATAATAACCTTTCCATTTTTTCCTGGATTCTTTCCAACTGGTGTTATACTTTTGCAATAGACCACACACAATCGACCTTTCGTCGACTCTGCAAAGATATTCAAAGCAAAAACTGCAGAATTTTGAAACAATGCCCTCCCCACCCTCCCATATCTCTATTCATTCCTGACCTACCAAGGGCAACACTACACTTGCAAATTTTCAAGGAAAATACAAGAAAATTCTTACAAGAATGGATATTACAAATAGAACTGATTGACAATTAAGTCAGAGAAGGCACCAGTCCTGGAATGGTTACTTATAATAATAATCCTTGCATTTGATATAGAGCCTTATCATGTTGTTGAGATGTTTCAATGTGCTTCACAGAATGTATTGTAAGGTGGATTCACTGTATATGTTTGAGAAAAATGTGGCAGCCAATTGTGTACACCAATGTCCCATAAACAGTCTTGGATTGAGCGCGCAAATATTTTTTTACTTGAAGAAACGGCTGATTAAATTGGTCATATTGTGTATGCTTAACAACAACAAATTGCATTTATAAAGCGCCTATCACGTTGGCAGGACTTAACAACAACAACAACTTGGATTCATATAGCGCCCCCCATGCCGGGCGGTGTCTCGGTGCGTTACAGTAACGGATCCCGGGACCGAGCCAGGGGGAGGGGGAGGAAGGTGACCAAAGGCGCCGTCGAAAAGAAAGGTCTTCAGCAGAGACCTGAAAATGGGGAGGGAGGGAGCGAGACAAAGGGAGTGAGGAAGGCAGTTCCAGAGCGTTGGGGCATAGGGGCTGAAAGCACGGCCGCCGAGGGTGGAGTGGAGGACTCGGGGGACGAGGAGGAGGCCAGACCCGGAGGAACGAAGGCAATGACTTAAATGCTCATTGGAAGCAGAATGGTTGTCAGAAAAGAAAATGTAAAAAGGTTTATTTTTAAACCTTTGGACTAGATGATGCTACTTTATACAGAGTGGCTGATTCGTGTGTGGAATATAATAATAACAACAAACTGTGCATTTGATGTAGCACCTTTTCATGTCTTCGAGACATCTGAAAGTATATACTGTAAAGTTTTGTGTATCTTTTGACTATGTTTTGTGTTTTGCCAAACAGCCAATTGTACACAGTAGTCGTGTATTGAGTGACCAAATTATTATTATTATTATATTTTTATTTAATTTTTTTGAATGGATTATTAACCCTCCCGCCCCGGAAAAGCAATCAGCCAATCGACTAACAACCCAGTTTTTACTTACTGATGGGTAAACAGAAGCGTGGAGTAAGGAAACTTCCCCAACATTTCGCCCTGCTGGGAATCGAACCCAGGTCCTCTCGCTTGGGAGACGAATGTTCTATCACTAAGCTGGTTAGACAGCAAAGAAACAGGACACTTGGCCCAAATAATCCATCCCAGTGTTTATATATACAAGACTACGAATAAAGGACCCAGAGAGGTTGTGCAGGTAGATCGTATCAGTAAATTCTGGAGGGAATTAGATACCGTTTGGAAAAGAAATCTCTTGAGATATATGGAGAAATATTTGTTTTTATATATATATCTATATATACTAGATGCTTCTCAATTATGTTTTCCAGTCTTGTATATTGCTATATGATTCAATCCTGTGCCCAACCAAACTGTTATCTACTTATTTTCGACAAAGCATCATCTTCTTTTGAAGATAATTCCGTTCCACATACCTACCACTCTGAGGCTGAAAAAATGTTTCGTATAATCTCTTGGCTCACTTGAGGCTTGTTAATTTAAAACTATTTCCTGTTCCTTGCTCACAGAATAAATCAATTATACTGTGTATAGAATTCTCAGTAATCTACTGGAAATGATTTCTAATACAATTTCCAGGAATAACATGACTCCACTGAGCTGATTCAAAAATGAAAGCATTTGAGAAACATCGAAACTTCCACAAAAAGCCTGAGGCCAGAAAATCTCCCTAAATTTAGTTTGTAAGATTAATTTGTGTCAGGTTCACCTTTACTTTGGAAGGCAGGGCTTTTTTGTAAGAACTGTGAAAAACAGGTTCCTAACTTAAGACCGATTTTTTTAATCTTGAATTCCCTGTTGTTAGAATGTCTTTTTAACTTTAAAATCTTACTTTTAAAATTATTTTAAGGCCATTGTCTTGTGAACAAGTATAATAATAATAATAATAATCCTTGCATTTGATATAGAGCTTTTCACGTCTTCTAGACATCTCAAAGTGCTTCACAGAATATGCTGTAAATTGAATTGACCGAATATTTGTGGGTGAAACGTGGCAGCCCATTGCGCACAGCAGTGTCCCACAATCAGTCGTAGATTGAAAATGACCAATTTTATTATTGTTTTTGTTTTTGGAGGGATTATTATTAGGCGTGTGGAGTAAGGAAACTTGCCCAAGGTTTCGCCCAACTTGGAATTGAACCCAGGTGTTTCGCTTGCAAGGCGAGTGCTCTAACCACTAAGCTACAGAACTCCAAAGCATGAAATATGCACTCCCTGTGTTTGGTTGGATTAAATAATTTTCAATCTCAATTATTTCTTGTTGCCTCCCACAGTGAAATTGAAATATGTCACCTTGTCAAAGAGACTCTGACGTTGGTGGGATCCACCATATTTGAAACTGTGTTGGCTGTCATTTAGTAGATTATTTCCATAAAGTTTAACTTCCATACAGTTTTCTCCACAAAATATACAGTCAATTGACTTTACAGTATATTTTTGGTGTACAATTTTTTGTTGTCCCCTAAATTAATTGAAGGAAACTGCAAGGAACCTTCTTCAAATTGCAGGTCATATTCAATCATCTAACTGTGGACCTACCCCCTTTTTTCCATTGCATATTTTTGGAATTGTCTTCAAGTATGGTTAGATGTTTTGAAACAATCTGTTGTTAAGAACACAGTTCTCTGCCTCTCTTATTAGTCATCTGTTTCTTGGTCTGATGATACTAATACAATAAATACTTATTTTCTGAGGATATTGTGCTCTCATGTAATTGGATTCATCTTACCTTGTGGCCCTCTATGCATGTTACACACCACACTTAGACACTTGTTTACCATTACTTGTAGACCCAGTAGACCGAATGCAGTGTGAAAAGTCAGGAATAAGACACAGATGTTACCAAAATGGGCAATATTCTTAAAAGACTAAAGTTATAGGGCAGCTGAATTTTGAGAATTTCACAATATTCTGGAAAACAAAAGTAAACTACTATACAAAACAAAAACATTGCACTACAATACTACGCTGAATGATTGATGAAGTTGTTTGAAGAAACTTGTCTCTTGTGCAGTTTCTTCTACTAATGTTTTTAATGTTACTTTAGGAAATAATCTTGCGCAATCCAATAAATTCATTGGTTACAATGAAAATAAATATAGTCAAGAATGCTGTAATACTCATTATCCATTCGTGTAATATTAAATATTTCCTCCTTCAAGTCATGAAGCAGGATTTAACAAACGTACAATGAATCTTGTCTGCATCAAATACCATTAATACTGTGATTAGGAGAGGTGGAGGCTCATATGGAGTACAAACACTGGGATGGACTATTTGGGCCAAGTGTCCTTTTTCTGTGTTGTCACGTTCTATGTAATGTTCATAAAATTACAATTATTTAATGGCTGCAAATGAGTCTGTTTTGCTATTCTTAGCACCTTCACTTAATCAGTTTACTTGAAAAATGCCCTCAAAGCCGATTCTGAAGAGATCATGCACGTGATTACATTTTGAAAGAAGTTTGGGCGTTGCATTCAGTAAAAGCCCAGCTTTTGATAAATATGTTTTGTAAGAAAAAGATGCAGCTGAATCAAGGCATAAAATAGCATAAGAGTAAAGGGACAGAAAATGAATTAAACCAGCAGTCAATACAGCAACAACTTGCATTTATATAGCGGCCATCATGCTGGGTAGACCCTGGAGGGCTGAACAATGGTGGAGTCTGATGCTGAGCTGTGTAGAAAGGGGAGGTGACCGTAATTGCCAAAATGCCTTGTATTAAACAACAACAAGATTACATTTGTATAGCGCCTTTCACGTTGGGAGGACGTCCCAAGGCGCTGGACAGTGCATAGCATTTCAGTCCCGAGCAGGGGTTGGGGCGGGGTTGGCGGGGAAGGGAGGATAGTCTTGAGGCGGGACTTGAAGGAGGCTAAGGCTAAGGAGGCTAAATTAAAACACTGAAACACTCCAAGATGCCATTATCTTCTAATGCAATACCTTATATTGAGTCTCTGTTCCCTCCTTAGTGAATAAATGAATGAAACAAGGAGTAAAAAGCAATAATAAAAATACAATTTAATCTTTAATACAGAAAGCTATATAAACCCTAACGCTAATAACTCATTTTATAACATCTTATTTGCCTCTTTTCCTTTGTTTATTTATCTGAGTTTTTTTTTCCCGTTCGGACTGAATACTGATGTTTATTTAAATTGGATTTCTTTTCACTTTATTCCTAGAATTATGTGACACAATATGAGATAGACGTGAGAGCTTATTCCCCACAGTATGAGACAATGACAATATTTTAACTATCGCTCTATATTATACGTCAATTATACACCATTGACATTCTACACTGTTGCACATTCTTTGTATGTCTTTGTGTGTCTCAGTTTCTTCCCTTCAGCACAAAATTTCTTCCCCTCAAGCACAAAATGTCATGGCATTTTGAATGGTATTTTTCAATACTCTATAATATGATAAATACTGTGCTTTTTTAACATTCAGCATTTTTATATGTCTTTATAATTCTCGAGACTGTTGCCAAAGCATAGGTAATTGTGAAGCCTTTACATCGCAGAGACACTAATAAACTTAATTTGGACTTTCAATCTCTTTGGAAGAAGCGTCAAAATGACACAGTTTAGCACAATTCCTGGTTCTAATGGATTTCCCTGAAATTAGCTTCAGACAGGAAAATGTACGGAAGAGAGGAGCTAACCCTACAACAACTTGCTTTAATATAGTTCCTTTCTCATGGGATAATCTTTGAGTGCTTAAACCTTAATAACACATTGAGGTGCTACTGCAGAATAAATCTGTGAAAGTTAAATGGATATACTTTAAAAACATTATATGGTCGTGCAGAACAAACAGTTAGTTAAACGCAGTATGGGACAAATGAACAAAAAATGAACAAATGAACAAAACACGACCACAACTATGGTCACCTTCCCTCGTCCTTCTCCCTTGCTTGGCATCAAAGCCCGCCTTTGTGTAGTGGTCCGAGATGCTACCCTACATGAAGGATGCTGTATAAATTCAAGTTGCTGTTGTTGGAGAGTGGACTTCAAAATCAGCTGTAACTAATTCTACAACTTCTGGTTACTTCGACCATTAATATAGCTTTGGTACATCTGCAACAAACAAAATTAACATTATGGCAAAATGGTAAAATTCATTCTGGATCAGACTGAAAGCAGCTCTGAATGTATTGGCCTGGCTGGGAGTACAGTCAGAAGCAGGGCTAAGAGAGGCAGGAGCTGGACTTTGAGGTATCAGACTGGGAACAGGGCTGAGCATGCAAAATTGACTTCACACAAGAACAACTTGCGATTATATAGTGTTCTTCATACGGGGCAACGTCTCGGAGCGCTTAACAGTGGCGGAGCCTGATGCTGAGGAGCAAGGAAGCTGTCTGTTCATTTGTTTCTCTAATACCACCACATCTCATCCTATCACTTGTCTATTATATTTCTCTCCACCCAATGAGGTACTACAGTAAACCAGATCCTAAAGAACAAAAGGGTGACCAAAATCCTCACAAAAACTCTGATATCAGTTGCATGAAATATTCCTAAACTCCCTTCACCTTGCATGATTGGTGGTGTCATCCTAATGTGCAAATGTATGGATTTATAAATTCACAGAAGAGTAGAGCTCAAAAATAGGTGTTTATACTCCACATGAGTGCCTGTCCCTAGATCCTATCTGTAGTGCCATATCCCATCTTTTTCTCAAAACGATTACTCAAACACACTCCTTACCGGTCTCCCCAGCTCCACTGTTCAAAAGATCCAACTCATTCAGAACTCTGCCGCCCGGATACTGACCCGGACCAAACTCCAGGATCCACTGGCTCCCCATCACCGAAAGGATCGACTGCAAGATCCTCACAAGTGTTCAAATCCCTTCACTCTCTGGCACGTCCCTACCTCTCCGACCTCCTCATTCCCCAATCCACCACCCGGCGCCTCCACCCGTCCCTTGTACCCTCCACTCCACCATCGGAGGTCGCGCTTTCAACCACTACGCTCCAAAACTCTGGACCCCTCAATACCTCCACCTTGCCCTCACTCTCCCCTTTTTCAAGTCCCGCCTGAACTTCCTCTTCAACTGTGCTTAAGGCCACCACCCACCCTACCTCAGAGTCAGGCTCTGCCACTGTTAAGCGCTCTGAGACAAGTTGTTGTTGTTTTCTCCATAAATATAATATAAGGATTATTATATCCCTCAAATTTATTCTTTCCTATAGATTCATAGATTCATAGGATTATTATACCCCTCAAATTTATTCTTTCCTATAGATTCATAGATCATAAGATTTCCTTTTGTATTTTGGAAACATTAAAACAAATAGGGTACATATCAAGGTGGTTGGCTTTAAATAAATAATTCTAAGCCGGACCATAAACCCCACTGAGTGTAATCACTTGCACACGTTGTGTAAATTATAATATTTGCTTCTTACAGTTTTCTCTCAGCTTCCTTCTCTTCTCAATCTGTTTGCTTTTGTTTCTTCATTACGCTTGTTAATTTATTTTCTCTCTGCTGTTTGTGTTTGATGTGTGAGTGTGAGTATGGTATGGTGGGGGTGAGGCAGCGAAGGAGGTTAACTTTGTTTCTGTAATACTTTGCTTCTGTCCATTTGTTTCTGTAATACCACCACTTCTCATCCTATCAACAACAACAACAAATTACATTTCTATAGTGCCTTTCACGTTGGGAGGATATCCCAAGGCGTTGGACAGTCCCAGGGGGATTGGGATCAGAAGGGGTGAAAAGCAGGGAGGGTAGGGGTAGGAGGGTGACTGAAAGCACATTCGAAGAGTAGGTTCTTGAGACCTGCCTTGAAGGAGGCAAGGGAGGAAGCGAGGTGAAGGGACTGTGGTATGGAGTTGCAAAGGGTGGGGGCAGAGATCCTGAAGGCCCAACTACCAATGGTGGGGCAGGCCGGGCGGGAGATGGCTAGCAGACCTGCTGAGCAGAGGGAGCATACAGGTTGATATGGTGTTAGTAGGTCACAAAGGTAGGAAGGATAAGGTGAGGATGAGGATTTTGAATTTTATTCTCTGGGGAATGGGGAAGTCAGTGGAGCCAGGCGAGGATGGGGTGATAGGACCACTGAGGTTGGTGCGCGAGAGGACATGAGCTGCAGAGTTCCGGATGATCTACAGCTTGTGGAGGAAAGAGTTGAGAAGGCCGGCAAGCAAGGAGTTGGCATAGTTGAGTTGGATGTAATAAATGTGTGGATGAGGGTTTCGGCAGCCAGAGGGGTGAGGAAGTGGCGGAGCCAGACAATGTTGTGGAGGTGGGGGAAGGCAGAGCGGGTCATGGCACAGATGTGGCGTAGAAAGGATAGTTGAGGGTCAAACAAGACCCCGAAGTTCCGGACTGGCTCAGTGAGGTGGAGTGTACATCTACAGATGGTGATCCTGCCAGGGCCTGAAGTGTGGAGATGCTGACGGGAGGCAATCAGGAAAGCCTCGGTCTTGTTGTCATTCAACTGGAGAAAGCTAGCTTTCCTCCAGGACATGATGTCTGACAGACTGTAAACTGTCTATTAAATTTCTCTCCGCCCAATAAAACACTACAGAGTAAACCAGATACCCTGAAACAAAATGGTCATCAAAATTTTCAAAATCTTTTAGGAATGCCCATGGAGAGTGAAAAGAATCTACAATTTCTTCCCCCCCCAACCCTCACCTCCCCTTCCACACACACACATACCATGGTCTCAATTATTCCACGCAACCTTCCACATTTTGCACCAAAATTGTGTATAATAGGTAATGAGCATAATGAAGTAAAATAACAAAACATTTGTTGCATGGGGAATACAAACATTCTATGCAAGGCTCTCCTTTTCCTCACATGAGGGAAATGGACACAGATAATAATAATAATAATAATAATAATAATAATAATAATAATAATAATAATAATAATAATCCTTGCATTTGATATAGCGCTTTTCACGTCGAGAGGACATCCCAAAGCACTTCACAGAACACACTGTAAAGTGAATTGACTGTATATTTGTGGGCGAAAGCGGCAGCTAATTGCGCACAGCAGTGTCCCACAAACAGTCGTAGATTGAAAATGACCAATTTATTATTGTTTTTGGTTTTTGGAGGGATTATTATTAAGCGTGTGGAGTAAGGAAACTTGCCCAAGGTTTCGCCCTGCCTGGAATTGAACTCAGGTCTCTTGCTTGCAAAGCGAGTGCTCTAACCATTGAGCTACAGGACTCCACGATCACACCAAGATCACTCAAAGGCAGTTACACAGTAGTATTGACAGAGCCTGGAGCTAATTGCTTGCATGTCCCTCTTCAACGTACGTATTGTAATCACCATGCAACAACTATCAGAGACATTGCTTACATCCACTGCCAAAGAGGGCAAAATAATCTATGGGTCAATTTTGCAGTATTTCTTAACAGATTTCTTAATTATTGGAGTTCTTAATTCATTTTTTAATTGCTTAATTAAGAGATGCCTTTAACTTGACCTCCATGTTACATACAGATGGGTACACATAAGCACAACTGGATTTCACATTAAGGTTGCTACATTAAAGAACAGTACTTATACAACAATACTGGCTGAGTAGAAATGCTGTTTGGGGTACCGTGTGTCAGGCTGGATCAGTTGATAGCACTCTCACCTCGAAGTCAGAAAGATGTGGGTTCAACTTCCCACATCTGGACTTTGAACACAGATAGTCTAGTTCCAGGCTGATACTCCAATGCAGTGCTGGGGGTATGCTGGGCTGTAAAAGGTGCCGTCATTTATATGAGACATTAAACCAAGGTTCTGCCTACCTGTTCACGTGCAAAATAAAGATGCCATTCCACTATTTAAAAAGAAAGGGAGCTTTTCCAAGTGTCCTTGCCAACAATCCCCTAAATAAAATTGGTCATTCACGGCTGTTTGTGGGACATTGCTCTATGAAAATTGAGCTGCTCCACTTGCCTACAAAACACACAGTCACCGCACTTTACAGTAAATCTTGTGAAGCACTTTGAGACATCTTCCTAGTATGAAAGGCTCTAAATCAAATATAAGGATTAATACTATTATTATTGCAGGGTACAATAAGATGGGTGAGTATAATTGTGTAAAGTGTACAAATCTGAGTACAAAGGTAATTTCAACACACTAATACGAAAGCTAGGACCATCTTTGGTTTGCATGTCTACATCTCCAATTATCATCGATGAGCCGAATAGACTGGAAAATCTTGAATTACTATGGGCCAACCTAGTATTACCAGGCATGTGTCCTCAAAGCCAGTTCAACCCCAGGGAAGTCCCAGTTAAATTTAGATGTGGTACTCAGTGTAACAACCTAAAAAAGGTGGAAAGGTTGGGTGGACCATTGAAATTAGAATTACAACGAAAACCTTTTGCTTTGATGCCCATGTTTGATCATTCATGACAAACAGAAACTTCACCTTTTCTGACAATCTGAATAATGTGTCCATCTGACATCTTCTGAAGCTTGTTGGTAATGTTGTTCCACATGTCTTGTGAAAATGCTGATCTAGTCTGAAAGACCAGTGACATTTATATGTCATAATGCTGACAAGAAAACTGTCTTAATTGGACAGTCATAGATTCAGAGGGCATGCAGGAGATGTGATCAAATCACCTTTATTGTCATCTTGCATACGTCACAAACAAGTTTCTATAGCTATAAAAGCCTTTCAAAATACGTCTGGTCACCACTCCCTCCTGCTTGGCATCTGTTCCTGCCACTAGTGGAGCCTGTAGCTCAGTGGTTGGAGCACTCGCCTCACAAGGGAGAAGACCTGGATTTGATTCCCGGGCGGGGCAAAATGTTGGGCAAGTTTCCTTACTCCACATGCCTTTGTTTACCTAGCAGTAAGTAGGAACCCGGTCCAAAGGCGATTGGCAGTTGGCTTTTCCGGGGGTAATAATCCCTTCAAAATAATAATAATGAAAATCAATAACAATTTGGTCACTCAATCCACAACTGTTTGTGGGACCACTGCTGTGCTCAATTGGCTGTCGCATTTCGCCCACAAAATATACAACCAATTCACTCTACAGTATATTCTGTGAAGCACTTTGAGACGTCTCGAAGATGTGATAAGGTGACATATCAAATACAAGGATGATTATTATAGGGTAAAGTGTAAACTGGAAAGCGCCCCAAGATGGTCTCTACATGAAGGGCACTACGTAAATACAGGCTGTTATTGTCCAATTAAATATCAAACATTACAACAACAACTTGCATTTATATAGTGCCCCTCACATAGGATAGTGTCCCAGAGGCAGGGGACTGCTGCAACATTCACAAACCTACTTTGTCAATAGTCAATGGTCGTCTGAAAGCTAATGAATTGTCTTCAGACATTTCTAAATCTGCTTCTTCTGTGAGCAGTCATACCATTGCTATTTGTTCAGCCCCGTAGCACAGAGGTTACCATGTTCGCCTACAAGAGAGAGAAGCTGGGTTTGATTCCCAAGCTGGATGAAACCTTAGGCAAGTTTCCTTACTCCACATGCCTCTGTTTACCTAGAAATAAGTAGGGACCCAGTTATTAGTCGATTGCAGATCGCTTTCCGGGGGTAATAATCCCTAAAAAAAAATTGGTCACTCATTCCACAACTGTTTGTAGGACACTGCTGCGTGCAATTGGCTGCCAGGTTTTGCCCACAAAATATGCAACAATCAACTTTACAATATATTCTCGAAGGACATTGGGATATCTCAACAACAAGATAAAGCACTACATCAAATGCAAGGATTATTATTATTTTATTGCTACAGGTAAGCTAATCATCACCAGTGTTCATTTTTCCAAGGGTTTCCCCTTTTGCTTCCCTGAAGACATCAATTGTGGTGGAGTACAGTCTCACCCTACACCAGTCATCTTCCAGTGCCTGACTCAAGTGGGCACCCAGACCTGATTAGATTTTCTGCAGTTTGTAATTTAAACAGGAAGAAAGTAACACCAGTCACAGTCCTGATTGATGTGGTGACCATCCAATCTGTTACAGTATTAAGCAGCTCAATCTGTGTAGAATTCATGGGTCCAATTTCAAAAGCTGAATAATTTTCTGAAAGCTAGTTACAGTGCCACGGCCCAAGGGAAGTCATGCCAGGATTTCTGAAAGTTTCTATTCCTTAGAATGGTAAAGATACATTTCGAAGCTGCTTGCCAATGACTAAAGCTCTCTTAATTGCATTGCCAGTATAAACAATCCGCTTCATAATACTCTTATTAGCAGCATCGATTGATTTTAATGTAGCTTAGAAAAATAACCATCACCTTCCATTTCTATATAAATTGGATTTGCCTTAGTCAGTCTACACAATGACAAAAGGAGCCATGACAAGATTCCTGATACTCCACACACCACTGATAACAATATATATTGGTGACCCATGAACATGAGTCCACAATGCCTGCAAATCATCACAATAATCACCTCTCTAATTATGGACACTAATGCCTCAGATATGGAAGTAGCTTTGGGTACATTTCAAGACAATCAAATCTAACCAACTCAAAAGGAACAAATAACAGAACCTCTTCAGCAGCCTTCCATTATCCAAAATGATCTCCACAATAATAATAATCCTTGCATTTGATATAGCGCTTTTCACGTCGGGAGGACGTCCCAAAGCGCTTCACAGAACACACTGTAAAGTGAATTGACTGTATATTTGTGGGCGAACGCGGCAGCCAATTGTGCACAGCAATGTCCCACAAACAGTCGTAGATTGAAAATGACCAATTTATTATTGTTTTGGAGGGATTATTATTAGGCTCTGTGTGGAGTAAGGAAACTTGCCCAAGGTTTCGCCCTCTGCCTGGAATTGAACTCAGGTCTCTCGCTTGCAAAGCGAATGCTCTAACCACTGAGCTACAGGACTCCACGACTCCACTGTCTTCATATTCACAATGAACTCTGCTAAATACATTGCTTGCTTTTTTAAAATGCAAACAACGGTCTTTATTTTCCTAAAGAAAACTAAATCTACATTATAAATTCCTTTTATATTCCAGAAGATTCAAATTATTTCTTCATTGATCATGATTAACAAGCTCCGTTATCAGCCATGTATCAAGTAAAATCTCTATCGTTCATAAATTTAGTTAAATCGAGTCATTCAAAAAATGCGCTAGGCTTATTATTCATATTAAACACTGATAATTCCTTCATTAAAGGAATCTTTCATAAATGTAATATGATGGTAATTGAAAAGGAAACTCAATCTTATCCAGATTTATGACTTTCTGAAGCGAAACATGCATATTGTTTGCAGTGCTTACATGCGTCAGTAAAATAGTTACATAATGCTATTCTTTGAATTAAAAATATTGTTAATGTTTAATAATGACCATTATATTGAAGTTCATCATTCTCCCCTCTCCCTCTTTGATTAGGGAACTTATTTAAATTTTACTTGCAGCTATCATTTTACCTGTTTCTTAAAGGAGCAAACCAGTGCAGTACAACATACTAATAATGCGCCCAGTGCTGCATCAGACATAAGGGTGTATGTTATCAGATACGTTTTGGACTGCAAGCCATCACTATACAGTATTATTGGAATTCATTATCAGCATTTGGTCAATACTCAACTCAGAATTGAATCACTTGAGGGGAAGGAGGATACAAGCAGATGCAAAATTGCTTTTCTTGTAGTTTAACTTATTAGAAATCTTCCCAAGAAAAAATATTTTTCAAATAACCCTAGAGACTATTATAACCATTAATACCTAAATGATTGTTCTCCTCCATAACTGCATTATGTTTG